>NC_045543.1:15436591-15743257 GCF_009769535.1 Thamnophis elegans | reverse complement strand
TGATATGTAGCCCTATGGAGGCTCATTATGATTTTTAACAGTTGCTAAGCGATCAGTCATAAGTCAAAGACTACCTGTACAGTAATTTAATCAGTTATATATTTCTTGGTTTTAGATGACTCTTATTGATTTTCAGATATTGCTGTCATAGGTCCTCAACAGTTAATGAATAAAGTGAGATAATGGGCAATGAGTATCACTTCTATATAAGAGTGACTCTTAACTTTTATTGGAATATTTTGCTGGAAGAATATCATTCAGAGCTTCTACATTAATGTGATGCAGTGAAAAGTCTTGCAAATGCAAAGTTATAAATCTTTCCTGGCTCAATAAATCACTGGATTTTGTTTAGCCAGACAAATTTTGGTGGGAAAAATATTGTGTAATCTGTTATTACTTATTCTAAACAATGACAGATAAGGCATTGAAATAAAACAACTTCGTGTATACACTTGAATGAAGTTCTAAATATTAGAAAAAATATTTATTTTGGTTTTTTAGATATGAATATTCCGAAATAACTTGTTCTATATTTGTTATTGCTCTCTTCACAGTACAGATTTACTCCAAGCTTATTATGTTTAGCAATGTTTAGACTGGACTTGGCAATTTGACATTCTCAGAAACCCAATAGGTTCCTTAGTTTTCCCCTGGTCTAAGAATGCAGAAATTGCATGACTGACCTTTAAATCTCATTGGGTTGGATTTTCTTTATTATTTTGTCCTTAAGGTCAGAAAATGTTGAGACTACGTAGAACTTATGTTCTGATAATTTTTTGATGAAGACTGTTAGGAGGTTTTTAAGTAGTTGATACAAAATACTTCTTTTTCCTTTACTTTTTATCACTGTCTCTAACCAGAATGATAGCTCCTAAAGGAACTGTGTTGATAGCTGAGAACATCAATTCTATAAAGATCTTCAGATTAAATATTTTAATATGTTGGGGTTGATGTTTTAAATTTTTCTATGTGAAAGGATTGCATATATTAATCTGTATTAGAAGACGATTGTACTTTTAATACTTTTAAGAGGATCAATATTATATTTTGATACAAATTTTATTTTAATTAAACAGGTGCGTCAAATTTAATTTTGGATGATAGTGAAGATGAAAATGTTTCATCGATATTTGAAACAAGTTGCCAGCCAGGATCACCAAAGAAACAATTACCAACTGCTGTACATAAACCTTACCTTCATTATACAATGTAAGTTAATAACTCTGGTACTGTATTCATCAAGAACTAAACAACATATCTCTTGCGGTGCCAAGTAAGCATATTAGTATATTATGTACGGCACTATTTTAATATAAACGTTGAGATGTTTAACCATTTTTTCATATATCAGATCTTGACATTAGGTTTTTATGAACCAAACAGTACAAATAATGATTCTTGATAGCTATTTAATGACTTTGTGGAAAAGTACCTATTTTTCGGAGTATAAAACACACCTTTTTCCCCTCAAAAAAGAGGTTGAAAATCTGGGTGCATCTTATACACTGAATACAGCATTTTTTGCCTCCTGAAACCCGCCCCTTCACCAAAATGGCTGTGCATAGAGCTCCTGGGGACTGGGGAGGGCAGAAATGAGCAAAAAATGGGCCGTTTCTTGCTTAATTATCCCCCCCAACCCCCAGGAGCACTCTATAAGCCTCCTAAAGGCTAACCATGCCCTTTTTTTGGGGACGAAAAACAGGCCGTTTTTTGCCCCCCCCCCCCTTTCTAGGAGCACTTTACAAGTCTCCTAAAGGCTATTCATGCCCTTTTTTAATAAAAAAAAAAAACCCGGGCTGTTTTGGGGAGATTTGCAGAGTGCCAAAACCTTTTTTTTTTAAATTTGCCTCTTCAAAACCTTGGTGCGTCTTATACTCAGAAAAATATGGTATATAAATGTAGTAATTCAATGCATTTATAATAGGAAGAGTTTATGTGTGGTGGAGTAATATGGCCTCACAGTTTGAAGTTAAATATTGTTTTATAAATAACATTGCGGTGGTAAATATTTAAGTGAAATTAAGTAAACCTGGCCTTGCATCATATTTTGTTTATTTTAATATATAGGCTGCACAACTCCATAATGACTCTGGGTAGTATACAATGTACTGTATAAACAATACAAAAAGCAAATGTTTAGAGAATAATAACATGAATTTCTATATGCCAATCATTTCACAAGGGGTCTGCTATTCATTCCAGCCCAAGACATTGAGGGAATAACCAAGTTTTAAGGGCTTGTTTAAATAAGGTCAATGTAATAGACGCACAAACTCTGGGAGAATATTGGTCCAGAATCAGGTGCTATGGCAGAAAAGATGCACTTCCCCCTCAGGTTATACAGTTTAATTGATGGGACCCTGACTATGCCAACTGGGCCAAATAATTTAGGGCGGGCAGGAGCTATGGTTAATGGACAGTCCCCCAGGCCTTATATCATGAAGGGTTTTATAGATAATAATTATCACCTTGATTTGCACCCAAATGCCTGCTTATAACTATTGTTACTCACAAAACAAAGATGTTATATGGACATGCCTTTAATGGCCTGTACTGCTGCCTTCTGGACCAGCTGCACATGCTGAATGGCCTTCAAGGACAGCCCCATGGTAAATTCATTGTTATAGTCTAAACACAAGCATGAAAGATTGTACCTTCTGACAGGATAATTGATACCCTTGATGAATTTGCATAAAGGTTTTCCTGGTCACTGCTGCCATCTAATCCTTGAATAGCAAATGTGAATTCAGGACCCATCAAATTGGGTACCAGTCCCTCCCCCTGACTTTTGGTGAGGTCCATTGTAACTTTGAACATCCCTAAGTGACGTGGTGAAATGAGGACCATTTGGAAACAGGTGGCTGTGTTAGTAGATCTGAAAATCTGACCTGAGAAGAGACCTCAGAAGTTATAGACTCAAACTAGGTCTATCTAGGGAGCCACAGAAGATCTTGCTATTGTCATCTTGAGAGGCTTTGTTCAGTCAGAACCCTATACTAAATCAATCCAAGCAAATTCAAGTGACTATTTGCCAGATGCCTAGAATATTTTTCATTGTAAACCTCTAGATAATCTTGTGGCTTGTCCCTCTCCAGCAACAAACACACTTTTTAAAAGGGATTGTTAGACAGCTCTCTGTAGACACAGTAAGAGGCCTATATGATTTTTGCCCAGTGAAAGGATTTGTGAGGCTGCTGATTTCAGAAGCTGGAGAAACCAAAACGGAAAGGTCCATTTTTAAAAGTGTTTACTTCCTACACTTAATTTCTTACTTGTGCTTTTTATATAACATTCTAAACACACACACACCCCGAATGGGAGGCATTGTGACACTGAGACTTGTTGAGACTCCCAATTCTCTGACAGAAAAAAAAAATCTGCAGAGGTTTTCTTGAGAACAGATGGAAACAATTATATTCTTCCCTTCCAGTGGAAAAATATAATAGGATAGTTTTTTTATCCATAGATGGATCATGGCTCTGGTCCAGGCTTCTTTTCAGAATACAAACAACAAACAAAACAGTGCAGCAGGTTTTGGGGAATCAATGGAAGCAATTTAGGGGGTGGAAAGGCACAGGTTCCATGCAGGTCAAGGGTTACATTTTCTTATTTTGCTATATACATATTTACTCAGAATAGTTTTATTGCAATCATAATAAAACTAATAAAATATCGGGAGATTTATGATAAGGATAGTGATATTTTGTAATTGTTTTAAAAATCAGTAGCATGCTTAAAGTCTTTAATATCACTTCTCTGGTAAATATGCTGCTTTTCATCTGTAATATGAAAGTTTAATTCAAGTTTTGATTCTGTAAAAACTTTGTAGTGTTTTAAGGAAATCTTTAAGGGTAATTTTTCTAGGAGAACAACATGATTGTCAATTTCACTAGGCAGAAAGCAAAGTGAAGTGGGCATTACAGAACATCTTCCAGAACACCCAGAAGAGCTTTGTAAGAGACACGGTTGTTTTAATGATTCGAAGAAGTGTAATTTTTTGTGTTGGGTTGTGTGTTGTGAAACTCTCTTAATATTTAGTACATCCCTTTAATATAAGCAAAAAGACAATTACAATAAACCTCATACTAAGAAAATGTATCAGAAAATGTATAGGTTATTTAAATTGTTATGTATGTGTGTTAGAACTGAATTAGTTTGTTTTTGTTCACTATCATAATTACAGCTTGTCGTTGCCTAAATGACTTTCCAGTTTAAAACAGAATAAGGTATAATGTAAAATAATATAAAATAATTCAGGGTTATGCCTCAATAGTTTTTATTGTGATTGTTGTATTGCCTGGAGCAGAAAGGCTATAGTACAGCTGCAACAAGTCTTTTATGAGGAATTAGTCATTTTGCTTTTTTGCTTATATAGCACAATTCACATTAATCTCTTTGTGTGTAAATTGAAAACACAATATTTTGAGACTATCAAAGTATTGATAAATGGTTAGACAATGAAAATGTAGTAAGATGAAATATTTCAGGCTATTCACATTCTGCTAACGTAGTAAAAATATAGGTTATGATAAGTGCTTTGTAGATCTGAACAAAATATTATTTTTGTTGCAGGTCAGCTTATCACCAGCCCACATCTTACAGGCCAAGATTACTGCTTTCCGGAGAAAGGGATTCAGGTCAGACTTCACACCTTGCTCCAGCTTTATTACATTCTCTTGAAAAAATTGCTGTACACAGATTAGATCTGCCAGCACTATATTCGGTCAGTGCAAAAACGCCTGAAGAATCATGTGCACAGGTTAGTTTGCATTTATATCACTTTTGATTAATGTAGCACCTATTGAATTTTCAATGTGTATAGAGGCCTTCATTAAATTATAAAAGCTGAATATCTCAGTATTTCTCTGAGGTATTGTGTTGCTAGAAATAGTTAAGGATTCTTCTGTGTTTAGAATCCATATATAAAACAAAGTTTGAAAAAGAGGGGCATAGCCTAGTAAAGAAAGAATCTTCTTTCTGATTATTTTTACTCTGATTTGGCAGTTGGATAGCTTTTTATGCTTATATTGTTTTTGGATGACACAGATGAAGCACACAGTCATAGAAGAAATACAGCTACAGGTTATATATGAAAAACAGCAAGTGGAGGAGAGGAATCTGTTTAAATTAGATTAAGATTAATCCTTACAGAATGAACTACTTGCTCTCCTTAGTGAAGCTTGAATTAAGCAAATATGCTTAAGATATGCCACTGAGCAGGATAACAATGGCTGCAGCAACCATTTTAGAAACCAACCCTTTTTTGAAATGTAGATTTAGCAAAATTATTCACCATCAAATTGTGTTTCAGGACAGCATAGAAAATCAGTTCACAGGTGCTTTCATATTTTAAAACAGTTTTTCCTCTCTTCTGGACTTCAGTTTATGCCCAAGCCAGGTATTGGGGTAGTGAACATTTCTTTCAGTTTTATTGCATTGTAGTTTAAAATACTTCATTTTATTTCATATCCCATCCCAATTATAAGAGACACAAAAGCTCCAGAAATGAAATACAGAAAACACATTTAAACAGAGTAGTAGAATTTAACTTAATTTGTTGGAGCCATACCTCTGAGATAAGAGTCTTCCAAAGGATGGGGACCACCACTGGGAAGATCTGTCATCTTGTCTATGTTCTATTTGTGAGGAGGTGGAACTCTCAGGCAGATAGAATATATTGTGTCCCTTTTTATAATGGAGGAACAAGGGAGCAGTATGCAGGGGCAGTATGGGAGAGAGAAATAGTTTATTGTTTGTTAACTTTGTAGGTGAAAATTTAGAATTTCGCAGATCCCATTTGGTATATAGAAAAATAGCTTTTCAATAAGCAATTATGCTTCAAAATTAATATTGGTAGCAATTTTAAATATTAATTTTTATGTATGTAATACATGTATAATATTTAATGTTCAGATGCAAAGCCATTGTTTATAGTAAAAGATTGAGGTTGTATTGTATAGCATTTATTTAACAATTTAATGGAAAAGTTGGGGGAAGAGTTCTGCTAAAGTGAAATATTTGATAAAACTGAATTTGCAAAATGTATGTAATTTATTTCAGTGTACTACTTTAGGTATATGAATTACCTAAAGTAGTACACTGAAATAAATTACATACATTTTGCAAATTCAGTCTAGATTGGTTTGCGAAACAGTATTCTTTTGCGCTGTAAACTTTTGCAAGTAAAATCAAAATTTGTTAAATGGGGGCCTATAAAATCATGGCTTTACTATACAGTTATCCAAGGACAATTTGAAACCATAAATACATGATTTATGTGACAAACACTCCTATGCATATGTAAACACTTAAAACATCTGTTTGAAATGTTCCATAACCCTATTTCTGCCCGCAGTTGTAAGTATTGGTTGAAAATTTAGCTAATGATAATATTTGTTAATGTTAATATTCTCAACTAGATCTTTCGTGAAGCAAGGAGAACCCTACCAAGTATTGTTTACATGCCTCATATTGGTGATTGGTGGGAAGCTGTCAGTGAAACTGTGAGAGCAACTTTTCTAACTTTGCTGCAAGATATACCATCATTCTCACCAATATTTCTACTTTCTACCTCTGAAACAATGTATAGTGAGTTGCCTGAAGAGGTGAGCATGGAGTGATTTCTTTGTGCTACCAAGCACCACTTAGGTAATCACGAACCAGATCTGAACCATTCTAATTTGTTAATGCAAAACTTTTGTCAGTTTTTGTATATGCGAGGAAAACCTCCACTCCCCACTGTATTATGTGGAGCATCTTTTTATATTTGAGGGAATTTAGCAATTCTGCTGCAATTTGTTAAAAATAGAGGTTGCAATTTGCTAATATGAATTATTAGACAGAGGATTTTTTTTAAAAAAAATTGAGTTATGAGAGGTTGACAATTTTTTTTGAGGGGTGTGTACCCCTGAGACAGTTTTGACTACAATTTTACTGATAAAATTTCAGAAGTGATTTGCCATTGACTTTTTCCTAGCTTTAAGAGAGTGTGACTGGCCTAAGGTCACCCAATTGAGTTTGTGTCCAAAGTGGAACTACAACTCTTAGTTTCCCAGTTTTTAGCCTGGTATCTTAACCACTACACCAAAGTGGCTCTCCACATTTTTGTCTAGATAGTAATTATATTTGCAAATGATCTAAAATGGAAGAAATATCTGGTCTATATGCTCATGCTTCTACATCCTGATTGCTGAAATAACTGGCTTTGCATTAATTGGAAAACATTGTGAACTGTTGATTTTCTTCTACATTACCTTGTTTTGACAATAATTATTGCCAATGAACTCAGTATAACTAGTTAATAATAAATTATTACTTGCCAAGATGACCTATCTAATTCTGCTATATCATATTTAGGAGAAAAGTTTGAATGTTTATTCTGACGATTCATAAAGTAGTAGAGGAAGGGCAGGGAGGGAAGGGGTTATCTTTTTAATTTTTTTAATGTTACATTAAAAAGTTACAAATAAATGTTTAATGTTACAAATAAAAAGCAAAGTCAAACAAAAAGAAGTTGTAAAGATATGAAAAAGCAGCCCAGTTTTAAACATAGCATGGGCCACAAGGAGTAATATTGATCATTCTTTCCATTATGTTCGTAGCAAATTTATAAGCAGAGACTAAATACATGGTCATAGGTCGGAGGGGAGAGAGAGAAAATGTTCTATGATTAGTCAGATTTTCCTAAAAAACTTTAGGAAAAATATTCACCTATTATTGTAGCCATATTCAAATGGTACATGGCTCTAGCCATCTGCACTGTTTTTTAAGTATTTTGTGGGACTCAATATTCTGGGCAATAGATGTTTAAGTTAGTTTTTTTTTTTAGAAAGTAATTTGAGACCAGATACTACTTGATAGACACCATGGAAAAATCCTTTCATAGCATTTAATCAGTAGTATTGAGTTAAAATTTTCATTCTTTGGACCACTAGAATAACTGATGTGGGCCGTTGAGAATTGTGGTCCATCATTCATAGAGAAAGGGCAACAGGTATCCCTACAGGGACTTGAAATATTCCTGACAACATAAATTATGAATTGGCAGACTATTTCAATTTCTCACATATGGATTAATATTCTTCCTCACTGCTGAACCATTAACCATTGGCTATGAAATAGCCAGAATATATTTTCAATACTTCTAATTGCCGCTATTTTCATGTAGGTGAAGTGCATCTTTAAAATTCAGTATGAAGAGGTTTTTTATATTCAAAGACCTAGCAAAGAAGACAGGCACAAATTTTTCCAAGATCTGGTTCTCAACCAGGCATCAATGCCACCTCCAAGGAGAAAACACACAGGTAAATTAATGATTTAGAAAATCTGGAATGTATGTCTTTTCCATTTGAAAATCACATTGTTTGTGTATTTGAACATTAAAAATAACACCAACAGATGATTATACCACAAGGGATTTATGTTTAAATGTAATTTCCTAACTCCTCAGTTTTAGCTTTAAGGTGGAATCAAAGTTCAAGTCCCAGATCTGTTCACAATTAGCAGATAATACACATTGCAGTCTTAAAAAAATTAAGTGACAAAGATTGTGGGGCATGCCAAAATTGAACTGTTCACAATTCCAGGTTTATATTTCCAAGCTGGGTAAATGCAGGTGTAGGATGAAATAGCTAATATAGGTCGCTATAAATGAAGGTGGAATGCTGCCTGTTCAGGCAAAATTCTTACTGAATTATATTGTGATAGAATATTGTGGCGATGATTAACCAGAAGAATATTTTTTCTGGTAGTTCAGTTAAAATATGATCTGCATGAACATTTTACGTAATAGTTCTGAAGGGGGGGGGGAATTCATTGGTGAGGATAATTAGAAATCAAACTATACAATCTGGGATTATTGGGTCATTGTTGAATTTCCTTACGGAAAACTGGTAGTGAGAGTTGGAAACCCTCCCTCTTCCCAGAATATAAGTAAATTACTGCTGCTGGGTGTATGTGTATGTGCGGAGGGGGGGGCGGAGTGAGGGAACACATGAGGGACCAGGAAGCTTTTAGGGAATATTGAAAATTTGGACCACATGACAGTAGCAGCATGGTGGTGTCACTGAAGCAACCGCAGCACAGTGGACAGAAGCTATCTGGCATAGCACTTTAAAAAACTAAATGCAACCATTGGCCTGAAAATTGCCTCCTAATCCCTTAGAAAATGCTTGAGGGGAATTTATAATCTCACAGCATATGGCTCTTAAGCCTGGTCCCAACTCCTTTTGGAATTAAGTGGCACAAATGTGTGTAGTGCATAATCTTTTACAGCAGCCTAGGGAAACGCTGGTCCTCCAATTCTTGAATTTCTGAATTTTTGAATTTCTCAATCCAGCTAACCCCAATCGGCAAGGGCAGTAGTGAAGGAATGCTGGAAACTTGTAGAATATCTGGAGGAGCACAGATTCTCTGTGGTCTATACTCTTCACAATTTCCCTGGTATTCATTAATATAAATGATATATTTATATTATGTAGGAGCCTGAAATGGCTGCCTTCGTTTTTGGTGTCAATACTTCCTTGATTGAAAGATGGATGGATACAATTGCTTATTGTTCTACAATTCCCAGGGGTTCTTCCCAGGTGTGGGTTCTGGCTGCTGTTACTGCTGGTTTGCTCAGGGACGCGCTGTGTGCATTCACGCATATGCAGAACTAAAAAAATGCTTCTGTGCATGCGCAGAAGCAAAAAATAAGATGGTGGCACCTATGGCGCCGCTGAGAGAACCAGTTTGGGGGCGTGGCAGGCCGAGTAACTACCTACTTGGCCGAACCAGGCTGAACCGGTAGGAACCCACCTCTGGTTCTTCCATGATCTATAAACTGAGATGAGGAGCATAATGGTTTGGGGATTTAGTATGTGGAGGTTATAATCAAAAAGCCTACTTTGCCTGACTTCAAATTTTGTTTTAGCTGTTTCCGATATGGAGGTGCTTCCTCTTGCATTGCCACCTCCTAGCCGCCAGTTGTCAGAGGCAGAAAAGCAGAGAATGGAAGACCAGGAAGAAAATACATTGAGAGAGCTGCGGCTGTTTCTCAGAGATGTTACCAAGAGGCTGGCTACTGACAAGCGCTTTAACATCTTCAGCAAACCGGTGGATATTGAAGAGGTCTTGTTTCAGTAATGTGCAAACAATGAAGTTGACCTACTAGCAATTAATCCAAAATTTACCTCTTACTTATTTTCATAGACAATATCTACATCTAACCTATTTTGCGCATTTTCAGGGATGGTGGCATAATCTTAACTTTTAAAGCCACAGCTATCTTGCCATAAACATCTGGCTAACACTGCCTTGTTCAGGCTGTAACTTCCATAATGTGGCAATAATTTTAATTGGTCACAGACGTAAATGCCTGAAGAAACAACATTGAGCTATTGGAAGTATAAGAAAAAAATTAGTGAATTATATTGCCTAATCCAGAAAATTCTGCAAATTGGACATTAATCTCTCCTCTTACCTTTTTCTAGCTGAAGAGAGAATTGAAAAATTAAAGGCTTTAACTACACTATTTGATCTGACTATTTCTGTAATTATTGTATAACAAATTAACAAAAGGATTGGAATTGCCTAGTCAAGTTTGAGCCACTTTAAAGAATTTTGGGCTTTGCGCAGAAAAAGAAAAAAAAAACAATTGTTATGAGGCAAAGCTGTTATAGTGTCATTTCTATAGATAGGATGTCACTTTTTAATCTTGTGACATCTATTCATTTTGGTCAACTTCAGAGCTCAATTTTGCACAAATAATTCAAGAAATAAAAATTGTGATGTGCTTAGGAAAAAATGTAATTTCCATTATGCTAGCATGTATGGGGTTTGATTATTCATGGATAGAGCTATAAGACGAGGGCTGCAAAAATCCAGATCACCACTAGGTGGCAGCAAAGAGATGCAGAAGCTGAAAGGGAATTTTGCAACGCAGATCACCCTAATCACATTTAAAGGGTATCATTTATGTGCTCTTATATGATTTAAACCAGCCTTTCTAATCTTAACATTTTCAGGTTGTTCAATTATATTTTAATATTTCTATCAGCACGGGAATAATCCAACATGTGAAGGTGCTAATTGAGAAAGCCTGATCTAAAGAAACTACACTTTGCAAGTGTATAACTGGGCTGGATCATAATTTCAGAGACATAGCAGAAGTTGACACACCATGGAGCCTAAAGTAGATACAAAAAGGTCTACATACCCTTGTTAAAAAACCAGGTTTTTGAGATGTTAAAAAAAAAACAGACCAAGATAAATCTGTTCAGATTTCCCCCCCCACCTACTGTAATCTATAAGTTGTACAATTCAATTGAATAATAAAGTGAAATCTTTTAGGGGGAAAATAACAATACAGGAATAATGTGACTACATAAGTCAGGGGTGTCAAACTGGCAGCCCGCTGGTCGGATGCATCATGTGCAGGCTATGCCCATGAAGGTGCGCAAAAAAGTCATGATACAGGTAACATCAACGTGATGCAGGGGGTTTGACACCCTTGGGCATAAGTATTCACACCCTCTTATCCATAGAGGTGTGGCTGTGTTCAGAATTAACCAATCCCATTTCAAACTCATGGTAAATAGTCATTTTGAAATGCACATATATAGTATAGGTGGTACCTTGCTCAGTAGTAGTAACTGTGAGAGGGATCTTGGAGTCCTAGTGGACAACCATTTAAATATGAGCCAGCAGTGTGCAGCAACTGCCAAAAAAGCCAACACAGTTCTAGGCTACATAAACAGAGGGATAGAATCAAGATCATATGGAGTGTTAACACCACTTTATAATGCCTTGGTAAGACCACACTTGGAATGCTGCATTCAGTTTTGGTCGCCACGATGTAGAAAAGATGTGGAGACTCTAGAAAGCGTGCAGAGAAGAGCAACAAAGATGATATGGGGACTGGAGACTAACGGTTGCAGGAACTGGGTATGTCTAGTTTAATGAAGGACTAGGGGAGACATGATAGCAGTGTTCCAATATCTCAAGGATTGCCACAAAGAAGAGGAAGTCAAACTATTTTCCAAGGCACCTGAGGGCACAACAAGAAGCAATGGGTGGAAACTAATCAAGGAGAGAAGCAACTTAGAACTGAGGAGAAATTAGAACAATTAATCAGTGGAACAGCTTGCCTCCAGAAGTTGTGAATGCCCCAACACTGGAAGTCTTTAAGAAGATGTTGGATAGCCATTTGTCTGAAACGGTATAGGGTTTCCTGTGTTTCCTCCAAGGTCCCTTCCAACTCTGCTATTGTATTGTATTGTATTTCACATCTGCCATCAGTTAAAGTGACTCGGTTCAAGCCCATATAAAGGTGTTCCAGTAGGACTTTCTTTTTGGCTTTTACTCAGTTGCCTCTTACAACCAAAGCCATGGTCTGCAAAGACCTTACAAAGCATCCAAGGATTTCATTGTTGAAAGGTATCAATCAGGAGACGGGTATAAAAAAAAATTGCAGGCATTGGATATACCATTGAACACAGTGAAAACAATCATTAACAAACGGGAAAAATATAGCACAACAGTGATATTATCAGGAACTCAATGTCCCTCTAAAATTTATGAAAACTGGTCCAAGAGGCTGCCAAAAGGCCTACAGCAACCTTAAAATTGCTGCAGGAGTTTCTGGCAAATACTGGTTATGTACTACAAGTGACAACTATCGCTTGTTTTCTTCATATATCTGGGATGTCGAGTAGGGTGGCAAGATAAAGGCTTGTCTTACAAAGAAAAATATCCAAGCTTGACTACATTTACAAAAACATACATCAAGTCTGTCAAAAGCATATGGGAAAATGTGTTATGGTGTGATGAAAACCAAGGTCGAACCTTTTGGCCATAATTTCAAAAAGTATGTTTGATGCAAAAGCAACACTGCACATCAACAAAAGTACACCATACCCACCGTGAAGCATGGTGGTGGCAGCATTATGTTTGGGGCTGCATTTCTTCAGCTGGAATTGGGGCTCTTGTCAAGATGGAGGAAATGATGGACAGTGCCAAATATCAGTCAATTTTGGCACAAGGCCTCCAGATCTCTGCTAAAACACTGAAGATGAAGAGGAAGTTCACCTTTCAACAAAACAACAAACCTAAGCATTCTTTCAAATCAACAAAATAATGGCTTCACTAGAAAATCAAAATTTTGTGATGGCCCAGTAGGAGCCTGGACCTGAATCTAATTGAAAATCTGTGGGTTGACCTGAAGAATGCTATGCACAGGAGATGTCCTGGCAATCTGACAAATTTGGAGCACTTTTGCAAGAAGAGGGAGCAAAGATTTCCAAGGCAAGATACGCCATGCTGATGGACTCTTACCCCAAAAGACTTAATGCTGTCATAAAATCAAAAAGTGCTTTAGTTTAAGGGTATGCATACTCATGAAACCATGTTATTGTACTTTTTTAAATTTTTCCTGCTTAAAAAGGTTTGAGTTTGTTTTCAGTTGAATTGTACAGCTTATATTACATTAAAAAGAGAAAACAAATAGGGGCCCTGATGATACTCTGGTTAGAATACAACACTGCAGGCTAATTTAGTCCAGAGTCTGGAGTTTGATCGTGATGGATCAAGGTTGACTCAGCCTTCCATCCTTTCAAAATTGGTAAAATGAGGGCCCAGATTATTGGCGGCAATATGCTGATATTGTAAAGCGCCCAGAGAGTGCTGTAAAGCAGGAGTCCCCAACTGCTGGGCCGCAGCCTGTTTGCATGCTTGTGTAGAATGGTTCCCACCTCCTGCCCTCTTGCCAAGCCATAAAGGTTGGGGACCGCTACTATAAAGCACTATGGGGTGGCATATAAGTCTAAGTAATATTGCTATGCTGGTCTCATTTTTTTTACATCTCAGAATCCTGGCTTTAACAGAGGTATGTACATTTGCTAATTTATTTGAATGTATAGTTTATAGTTGCAATTGGGAGAATATCAGTGCTGAAATCAGGATGAGCAAGAAGCCATATTGTAAAAACTTTCAGACTTTCAGGCTGAAAAAGAATGGGTGGTAGAGTTTGCTAGAGTTCTTTAAAAAAAAAAAATTCCAGAATTCCATTACTATATTTTCCAGCGCTCTACTTAAAAATGCACGTCTTTTAATTTGGTGTGTGAGGTTAGAATGACCCATTCTAGAGTGCCTTGTGTTTGAAAACATCTGGTTCTTGAGAGTCATGTTGAGAGGCACTGACCATGAGAGGTATTTTTAAGCACTGAGCCTTCTTGCTTGAATGGCTTCAAAATCTCAGCCTGATGTCATAAAAAGAAATCATAGCATTTTAAAGAACGGCGTGTGTTTAAAGGGTTACATTATTTTGATTAGTAATCATAAAGGAGTTGATAACAGATGTGGAATGGTCGTAAATCATAACGTGAATGAATCATTAAAGTGTTCCGTCATATACTGCTGTGTATGTTGAGCCTGACCCAGTTTAGGAATCTTTTTCTTTGAATGTTATATAACCAAGAGAAAAACATTTAAAGAGTTCAACATAATAAACTTTACATTAAGGTCCATTCCTGGCATGTTACTGACATTTTAAGATTAAGTATTGCAAATTTGTCTTCCATTACACAAGACATTTAATTTTTTTTCTCCTTTTCAAAACAATGAATAAGATTTGGCCCAGATTTGTTAGTATAGAATTTTCCTTTGAGAGGATGGAATAGATTAAGAAGGCATTTTCCCAAGTCAGATTTCTTGTTTTGTTTGTGCTATAGGTTGGTATTTTGCTTGAGTTTCTTGCATGTTGTGTGCATTAGATTCTACATCCTTTTAATACTTCTGCACATTATAATTTTTAATTATGAACATTTCATTTTGTAATTCCTTCACGGCCTCAAATATAGAATCTGCATAGCCCTATAATAATTGATTATTTACAGCTTTTAAAATAAGAGAAATTATCTCCTTTCCTTTTCTTTCCTTTTCCTCACTAATATTTTTAGTTATTTAAGTTATGTATTGGATTAATACTTTGGACACTGTACCTTTAAGCAGCCCTTATATTTTAAGAATATTTATACTGATTAGATATAACTGAGCAACAATATCTGATGTTTGTGCAGAGATCCACAACATTTGTTCAGAGTAGATAGTAATGTGGATGACGGCACACAAAGATCTGTCACGAGTAATATGGGTGAAATTTCATTTTTTTCCTGATTTTATATCATAGCTTTGCCCTATAATATGTAGTGTCTATTGTAAACCTGTCAACTCTCATGATTCTGTTTTTAACTGGTAATGTAAAATTTATTTGCTAGGTCTTCTAAATACCATAGAAATATATGTGAATGGGCTGCTTTAATATTTGTTTGAAGTCTTTTATTCATATGCTATATTTAAAATGATTTTTTTAAAATTACTTGTTTTATACAAAACAAGGTGATTTTGGTACAGGCAAATATTTAAATTGTGCTGAAAAGTCAGAGTAAATGAATTTCAGCGTGAACACAACAGTATAATGATTCTATCAATGCTAGTTGTAGCCTTGATTGTTCATGTGTTTTGAATTAATATGCTGAAAATGTAAATAAGATGTTGAATATAAGAGTTATGATAAATCTGTGTCACTCTTGCATTTTTATTACAGGTTTCAGATTATCTTGAAGTGATCAAAGTACCAATGGATCTTTCTACAATAATAAGTAAAATTGATAAACACAACTATTTGAGTGTAAAGGATTTTCTAATAGATATAGATCTTATCTGCAGCAATGCTTTGGAATATAATCCTGACAAAGATCCTGGAGGTAAGAAAATATTATTTCATCTTTTGCTTAAATAGGAAAGAATATTTAACTGTAAAGCAATTGCAGTTTAAATATCTGTGTAAATGGCTTCCTATTAATATAAATTGTTTGAAAGTTAGCTTTGCCAGAAGTGTGCATCCTAGGATTATTTATTAAAGTTTGTTATTATTTATGGTTGATTGCATAATCAGTCATGAGTTTCGATTGTATTTGGCATTTTAATCCACCCATTGAGTCCTTCCAGGAAGTGGGATAGGCAGATGTTGTCTTTCATGGTGCCGAAGGATGGAAGCTGTTCTAAATAAGGCTACTTTTTGCAATTGATTTTCTCAATGTGGATGGCATTGAAGTGGTGCTTGAGACATTTTGGGATGATATCCAAGGCACCTATCATTATTGAATTATCTTTGTTTCTTTTGCCACAGTCTTTCTACTTCTATTTGCAGGTCTTTTTCGTTATTTTCTCCAGTTGTTTCCCATCATTCTGTTATAATTAGATTTACACATTGTGTAAAGGCCTTCAAAAAATTCATGGGCACATAAATGGCCAGTATCACCAGAGACAAATACTATAATGATCTCTGTGTTACCAGTTCTTTCATCCAAATCTTTTCGAGAGTGTATAACCTTCCCTGCCCTGTTGGGAAGAATTCTGATGTTTTTATAGCTTCAAGGGGAAGAGAAAAAATTAATTGCATAAATAAGTACCGTTTAAAGTTATTTGCTTATAAAGTAAGTTACCTATTTTTAAAAAATGATTGATTCCTATCTGAATATGCCATTTGGTCTTTTTTTCCACATAGAAACATTACCAGCAAATACACTCCCACTATCCTTTAAAGAAATAGACAAATAGAAGAAAGAAAGGCTAGCAATGGGGTGAGTGGAGGGGGGGGGGATAGGTGCTGTGGGAAGGGGAAGAGAGAAGAAGAAGATAGGAGAAGACCAGAATAGACATTGAGGGTAGGAGAAAGCATGAAATGACAAACAAGTAAATAACAAGGTTAAATTCACCAGGCCAACCGTTAGTTGCAAGCGGCAACTGATTGTTAGGCTAATCCAATGCTGGCTTTCGACCACCCGGAAAAGGCCTTCTCTGTGGCTGCTCCGGCCCTTTGGAACGATCTCCCCATGGAGATTCGGACCCTCGCCACCCTTCAGGCCTTCCGTATAGCCGTTAAGTCCTGGCTGTCCCAGCAGGCCTGGGGGTCTTGAGTTCCACCTCTTCTCGAATTTGGTTGTGCTTGTTGTGTTTTTAAATTGTTTTGTATTGTTGTCTTGTTTTGTCTTACTTTTTGTATTTGTTCCCCTCCCCTTGGCTTTTGTTCAGCCGCCCTGAGTCCTCCTGGGAATAGGGTGGCATACAAATCGAATAAATCCAATCCAATCCAATCTTCAGAGGCATCCCTCATTTTCAGCTTTGGTTTTGCAGCCAGCGATGCATCTTGCTCATTTTCTGTTTTCTTCTGTTATTTGGGGGGAGGACTTAAGTTGTCTTTCTATTTACATTATATTTGCTACTTGACTCATGATGGAAATATGATTTCTTTAATCTCTGTTAATTGCAGCTTGATGTAAATGTATAATTTTTTTCTATATACCAATACTTCTATATATCTATACACCTTCTAGGGCAAAAATTATTAAAAAACTAAAAGTCAACAAAAATGACTTTGTGGTGTGTTATGATACTATAAAGTTATATTATACTCATTTTATAGATAAAATTATTAGACACAGAGCCTGTACTCTGAAGGATACGGCACATGCTATCATTGCTGCTGAGCTGGACCCAGAATTCAACAAAACGTGTGAAGAAATTAAAGAAGCAAGAAAAAAACGAGGTATTGTAATCCTGTTTTTGTTCTATGTTATTGCCATAGCAGTGAAAATATGTAAATGTCATTGAATTCTTGATAGGCTGTCTCTAGCCTATTGTCAGAAGAAAGAATTTTTGAACAGCATTGTTTTTGTAATTTACATTATTTTGATTTGGAAAGTGGACACTTTAAGTCCAGTTTGTAGATTTAATGCTGTTTGTATGGTCCCTGATTCTCAGTTGTTAGTGAAATATTCATTGGACACCCATTATAAGAAAAGTTTATATGCACAGCAATGTGTTTTATTCATCCTTCTCTCCAGTTCCTTCCTTTGAAAAAGGATGCATGGATTATAGTGAGCTGAAGTCATCAGACAGAATATTTGTAGTACTAATTATTTGTAATAAAAGTTGATGAGGTTTGTTCAAGTCGTTGCTGGAAGACTAAGCAAATTAATAATCATGCTTATTTCAGATGCTACCTTAAATAATGGTTTTAGAATACATGAATCAACTTGTTAGTTGAATATTTAAATTCAAATAACTCCAACATGTAGGAAAATAATCAATTTGTCTCAGGAAATGCCATTTAGAAAACACAGGCTGTATCTGTATCTTTTTGGAATAAGAAATCTGAAGACTACTGCAGCACTGTAGCCAACTCAAGCATTTCAGTAGACTGTTCTTTTTATTTGTAGGCATTTTTATATGTTCGTGTAGGCACTTTTGCAGTTTTATATTTTTGTTCCACAAATACTTTAAACCATAGATCCAGTTTAAGAATAGATTTTTATCTTCTTCCTAAGTGGCTTTTGCAAGACCAATTATAATTATGTATATTTAACTGATAATATATTTGAATAGATTATGGTGACCTCTAGCTTTTTCTGCAGTCCCAGGCATTGCTAGCTATGAATGTATGTCTCTGATCAGGGCAGCTGGCTACTGCCGTCAACTCCACAGACCTTCCCAAGGACTGTTCCTTTTTTTGAAGCATAGTGTGTTCTCTGCCCTTGCTGTCTTCACTAATCAAAGAGACAAAAACAAAATAATCCAAAGCTTGTTTTAGTTTTGTTCCTTTGGTCCACAGCAGGTAGCAGCTACAGGCAAATGGCATAGTAGTTGTTACACAGGCTAGACTCCAGAAAGAGGCTCAAATAATGTTAAAATGAGTTAGCAATGGCCATTGAGGGGTTTTAGAGAAGAGGAGAGTGGTAAGGTCGGTCTCATTCATTATTGAACATAAGTCATGTTTGTTGTATCAACTGAACAACATTTTAACCTTAGGCCATTTAACATACCATGGGGTAATATCCAAGATCCTTCAGCAGAATATGGTGGGTTGAATATATTTTTGCTACATCTTTTCCCCCTGTGTCCTCTCCGAGGAAAAGCCAAACAGTCAAAGTGAAAAGAGAGTATACTGTAATGGATAATTGCATGGAAGTTTTTCTATGAAGGAATCACTCACAAAAGTGGTTCTTCTTTTTTTTTTTTAACCACACAATCTTTTACTCTTCAGTTCACTGAGCTGTATGCTGTGTTCTCTTCATCACAGACCCCTGCCACATTGAACCCCTGCAAGGAGCATGGGCCAAAAGAATACATTTCTGTTCCTCTTCTGCTCGTAGATATTGAATCCTATCTAATGTGTAATCATAGCAGTCTATTAATAGTTTGCCATATTTAATTATTAATTACAAATAGTATATATTTGTAAACATTCTAGCTGTTTCCTATGAAAACATTGTAAAATCTCTTGTTTTGTGCAGGAGAACAGAGATAATTTTATTAATTTTAAAAAGAACCCTGGGAGCATTTTAAAAACTTTACTATCATCCATATAAACGTGTTAGAATGTTTAGGTATTTTAATGAATAATAGTATAATTAATGCAGTATACCATCATCAAAACACATTATTGCTCTGAAATTATCAGAATATTTTAGGATTATATATATGACAAAATCCTGCTTCTAGCGATACCAATGTATGTGAAGTGAAGAAGTCCTTGACTTATGATAATTTGTTCAGCAACTGTTCAAAGTTACAGCAGTCCTGAACGAAGGGATTTATGACTGGTCCCTGACATTACAGTTATTGCAGCAGTCCAACTGCCATGTGATCAAAATTCAGATATTGACAGCCTGCCTACACTTTTGATTACCGGACCACTACCTGCCGATATTCTTCCCCATCTATGCCCTTTTGCACCACCACTCCCCCAGCACTTTGTGGTCCCTGATGTCCTACTGACCGTTGCCATCTTTTTGCTTCCACTATGGACCAAGAATTAAATTTTTAACCTCTTCAAAAAGTCTGAGAGCTAGTTTTCTGTTCATCTTTTTTAAGCTAACTTTTTTCAGAACTTAAACAAATTTCTTTTGTATATACAATAAGTAAAGTTTGTTTTTTTGTTTGTCACTTCTAATAAAGTTCTTCAACACTTTAACAGAGCCCTTTTGTATATCCAGTAAGAAAAAGTTATCCAAGTCATTTTCCTGATTCAATGATTATTCAGTACATCTCTTTATGAAATAAGTAAGCAGTTCCTTTTGTATGCCCATACCTTTCTTCATATCCTTCTCATTGCTTATCATATTTAATCCCCCTCCAAAATAATTTCAAAATTTACCCATTACAACTGGTTCTATCACTTCATTACAACATGCTCTGTTTGTTTTAACAAAACGTTTGGCAGAGCAGTTTTCAAAAACTTTCTGTTATGTTCCATTCTTTTCTTGATTCTCTACCTCCCTCTAGGGCCAAATATCAAGATACTCTTTTCATAGAAAGACCCGAAACAATCGCCATTTCCCATGGGAAAATTTCTTCTAATTAATTCAAAGCTATAATTCCAAATCCATTTGGAACCCTTAATCCTCTCTTAGCTTTCTAAAATCCTTATTCCAAGCACCTTTTTGCTGTGTGTGTGAGAGTGTACATGCACACATGTGTGCACGGACACACACACACATATGAGAAGGACATTTACCCAATGAATATAGTAAAACCTTTCTGAACTGAAGAGTCTTAATCTTTTCAGGATTTAAAAAATCCAAAAAATGATTAAGTAATAAGGCTTAGTCAAGTTTAACATCCAATAAAAGATTGCATTACAAATGTGCCTTTGATGGAATCCGAATTCTTGGCCCTGACTCTTACAAGCCAACTGCAAAATGGCAGTTCCTGTCGTCTCTTCACAAGGATCTATTGTCTGGAGGGACATCTCTGCTTCCCCCAGAGAGATTTTGCCAACCTGGATCCAGCCTCCCATTGCAATTCTTCTCATAAATGTCCAATTGTCAGTTTGCTATGTCAATCAAAGGAAGTCTTCTAGAAATCTTCCTCTTCCTGTCCTAAGTGCATGATTTCAGATATTTGCCAAATTTTTGAGTATACAGCTTGTATAACAATGTAAATGTGCTGTCCCCTCAACATAATGCAACACACAGCCATTAATGTCTAAACTGCTGGCAACAAAAGTGAATACACCCCTAAGTGATTATGTCCAAATAGGGCCCAAGTAACCTTTTTTCCTCCCTGCTGCCATGTGACTCTTTAGTGTTACAAGGTCTCAGATGTGAAGGGGTAGCAGGTTTGTCAAATTTGGTGTTACCACTCTCACTCTCTCATACTGGTCACTGGAAGTTTAACATGGTAATGGTAATCATGTGACCGGGTGGGAGTGGCCAACTTGTAAAATGTGGTGAGACTCATTTAACAACGCTTTGGCATAGCAACCAAAATTTTGGGTTCAATTGTGATTGTAAGTGCTTTTTTCTTTCTTTCTTTCTTTCTTTCTTTCTTTCTTTCTTTCTTTCTTTCTTTCTTTCTTTCTTTCTTATATATCTCTCTCCCTCTTTTTTTCCTTTCTTCCTTTCTTTTTCTTCCTTCTATTCTTTCTTGTGTGTCTCTCTCCCTCTTTCTTTCCTTCCTTCCTTTCTCTTCCTTCCTTCCTTCTTTCTTGTCTCTCTCTCCCCCACTTACTTTCTCTTTCCTTCTTTCTCTTTCTTTCTCTCTCTTTCTCTCTTCTCTCTCTCTTTCTCTCTCTCTCCCTCTCTTCACCTCCCAAGAGATCCTTGGGAGAGACACGCAAACGGCCGCAACCCGAGGCTCCCGAGGAGAACGCTGGACACTGGGGGTGGCAGTGGCGCCCGCTGCTGCTCTTTCTGCTGTTTCCAGTAACACAGGCTTCTTGGAGAGCATTAAGTTGCAGATGCAGTGGCACACCAATTCCAGCAGCTACGTTTTCCCTTGAAATTTGCTGTCCCGGCAACCTGAAGGAGACATTCTCCCAGCGGCGCAGTTTGGTGCCTCCGAGCTCCCCTCAGTTGTTTGAGGGGCCTCACGCGCCTGGTCCCTCACATGGCCTGCGTGCTTCCAGCGGGAATGGGAAGCGCGGGGATCTTAATGTAGTAGGGCGGGGGAAGCTGGAGCAGAAGGTTAAATAAACAAATTTGGCTTCGCTTCCTTGCGTGGCAAGAGAGAAAGTTGCCTGAGACTCCGCTGAGACACCGCCGGGTTGCCAGAACAGCAAATTTCAAGGCAAAACCCAGCTGCGTGTCAGGCAACTTTCTATCTTGCCGCACAAGGAAGCAAAGCCAACTTTATTTATTTGGTTGGTCATTTCCCGGACTGTGGGAGACAATCTGATGGCACTTTTTATGCCTGTGGTGATCCATTTCATCTCTTATGTCTTGCCACGCGGCTCTTGCTCGAGATTCCAGCTGATTTTCTCCCAAGCAGCGGCCGCGGCCGCAAGCACTAGGGAACCTGCACCTGCAACTTAATGCTCTCCAAGAAGCCTGTGTTACCGGGAGCAGCAGAAGCAGCAGCAGCGGCCGCCACTGCCACCTCCGGTATCCAGCATCCTCCTCGGGAGCCTCGAGTTGCGGCCGTTTGCGTGTGTCTCCTGAGCTTCCTTCGGGAGACGAAATGGGAGGCGCCCCACTGGCAGAGCCTCTGGGTGGAAGGCGAGTGAAGGGCGCAGTGATGGGAGAGACTGGCCATCCCCGAAGCCAGCTCTCGAGGAAGGAGGCAGAGATGAGGCCTGGGGCTCGCTTCCCTGCCGGGCAATGGTGGGGGGATTTCTTGCACACCTTTGGAGAAAGAAAGAAGGTGTGTGAGAAAGCCCCCCCCCATTATTCAAATGTGTGAAAGAAGGAAGCTGCAGGCTCCTCTGCCCTCAGCTACGCGACCTCCTTTCGTTCTCTGCTGCCCAAATGAGTGAAGGAGGTAGACAGAGAATGAAAGGAGGTCACGTAGCTTCCTCCTTTCACACGTTCGGGCAATGAGTGGGGCTTTCTCTCACGCCTTCAGAGAAAGAAAGAAAGCATGTGAGAAAGCCCCACCCCCACCCACTAGCATATCGGTGAGAACCAGCTGAAACCCACCCCTGGCTCAGACCATATGCCCCATGCTGCATCAAATTGGTGCAAGACTGTCATCCCAGAAGGAAGCCCGTTCTAAAGATGATGCACAAGAAAGCTAACAAACAGTTTTCTGCAGACAAGCAGACTAAGGGCATGGATTTCTGGAACCATGTCCTGTGGTCCGATAAGACCAAGATAAACATATTTTGTTCAGATGGTGTCAAGCGTGTGTGGTGGCAACCAGTTGAGAAGTACAAAGTCAAGCGTGTCTTGCCTACAGTCAAGCATAGTGGTGGGAATGTCATGGTCTGCGGCTGCGTGAGTGCTGTTGGCACTGGGGAGCTACAGTTCATTGAGGGAACCATGAATGCCAACATGTACTGTGACATACTGAAGCAGAGCATGATCCCCTCTCTTTGGAGACTGGGCTGCAATAACGAGCCAAAACACCCCCCCAAAACGACCACTGCATTGCTAAAGGAGCTGAGGGTAAAGGTGGTGGACTGGTCAAGCATGTCTTCAGACCTAAACCCTATTGAGTATCTGTGGGGCATCCTGAAATGGAAGGTGGAGGTGCACAAGTTCTCTACCATGCGCCAGCTCCGTGACGACGAGTGGAAGAGGACTCCAGTTGGCAACATGTGAAGCTCTGGTGAACTCTTATGCCCAAGAGGGTTAATAATGGTGGCCACACAAAATATTAACACTTTTGGCCCCTTTTGGACATTATCACTTAGGGGTGTACTCACTTTTGTTGCCAGCAGTTTTGACATCAATGGCAGTGTATTGCATTATTTTGAGGGGACAGCACATTTACACTGTTATACAAGCTACATACTCACTACTTTAAATTGTAGCCAACTGTCATTTCTTCAGTGTTGTCACATGAAAAGATATACTTAACTATTTACAAAATGTGAGGGGGGTGTACTCACTTCTGTGATATATCTGATACTTGCGTTTCTTGGAGAAAAATGTAAAGTTTCTTGATATAAATATTTTGTGTAACTCTGTGTTAAGGTAAACACAGTTAACTGTTGTGTGGTTTTTTAATATAGTCTTCCAGCAGATTTGCAAAACTTGGCTGGTTAATGCTGCTCGGATTATTGAAATGTGTTTACCTTCTGTGTTTACCTTCTGTGCACAGGCTTATCAGTTGTAGCAGAGCAAACAAATGCTCATGGTTCCACTGTGCAGAAAACAGAAAACAGAGCTGAAGAGGCGTTCCTGAACCGGCAAAAAAATGCAATGACGGTTTGGCACAATTCTGCAAACAAATGTGCATGTGAGTATTTGAGATTATTTTGTGTGACCAGAAGACCGTCTGAGCATATCACGTGAAGGACTCTTTGTTCTTTCTTCCTCCTCCTTTTTCACCACCATTTCCGTGTCTACCTCTTCTTAGATTGTTTTGGCAATAAAAGCAGTTTTATTAGCCTTTTAAAACCTTAATTGGATATATTATTCTTATGTAAGTGGAAGAGATCAACTTTCAACCGTGTGAATATATTAAAAGAGATGAAATAGCTGTTAATTGAGAGGGTATTGCTTGGACTAGTTTGTATGCTAGATTTTTAAAATATTAGCATACTATTATTACTCTGACTGCAATTTCTTAAGATTAATTTTGGACCATTTTTGTATTCTACTCATAACATGCATAGCAATAGTCCTTGATTTGCAACTATTACTTTAGGAACTATCCCAAGTTACAAACAGCACTGAAAAAAGGGACTTATGAGTGCCCCTTGCATTTATGACTGCATCCCTATGGTAAAAATTTGGATTCTTGATAACCAGTGTGTATTTA
This sequence comes from Thamnophis elegans, assembly GCF_009769535.1. Taxonomy (NCBI): domain Eukaryota; kingdom Metazoa; phylum Chordata; class Lepidosauria; order Squamata; family Natricidae; genus Thamnophis; species Thamnophis elegans. Next base: position 15,718,510 of record NC_045543.1, on the reverse strand, counting down.
TGACAGTTGCAGAGTTCTGGGGTAATGAGATCACAATGTGTGACTTTCCTTACCAGTAGTGTCATAGGTAAACAATGTAATAAATCAAGAAATATGATCAAGAAATAAATCACCATATTGCAGGGAAAGCAAGAACCTGAAATGCATCCTCTTCAGAAGTTTTGTGCTATCAAATGTGAACAGAAAGGCTTTTGAACATTGCTAGCTTTAGACATCTAAGTTCCTTTTGATACTAGAGGAAACTAAATTGCTATATTTCACCTGTTCGTGAAAGTTTGATATCATGTATTTGTTTCCTGTCTGTAATTAACAGTTTTTTAAAAGTCTGGCTGTGGGTCTAGAAAACTAGGAAAATAAACGGGGGGGGGGGGGGGAGAAGAGATTGTTCTCGTAAAAGCCCCAAGGCGCATTAGAATATCATCATGGGGAGTAGATGATGTTTTTTTCCATTGTTAGAACTTATGGATAGAATTGCTCAAACGAAATGTGTTTGGCCCAAAAGAAACTTTTAGACTTTTAGTCTACATTTTATTTTTTTAAAAATCTTTTAAAAAGTTTTTTTTTTAAACCCACCATTTCGCCACCACATTTTAGCAGTATGAGGTAGATGGAGTATGAAGATTGCTCGGGGAACATAGGCTTTGAGGAAGAAACGCAGTATAGGTTATTTGCACTTTTTCATTTTTAAACAAAGAAATTCAAGTTCTACTTATTTTCTCATTTTAAATATGGAAATCGCAATGTGATTGGGAGGAATTTAATATAGGATCTGAGTCAGTCACCAAGACCAAAGCTTTATTCTTCCGAGCTTTGAGGCTCAAGCTGTAACACATCATCAGGGAATTTTTACTCCCTCCAGAATATATGCACAGGACTGTTCTATATGTTGTATTGTTTGGTTCCTGGTTGTGTATGGCTTTTAGCTGTTAATTGGAAAATGGATGTCTGGCTATTAAGCCATTAATAATTGTTTCCTTGTGCCACAGCACAAGTTCTCTCCCTCCCCCCCCCCCTCTCTCTCCTCTCTCTCTCTCTCTCTCTCTCTCTCTCACACACACACACACACACACACACACGTTGCTAGTTTCCTTGCTTATATTTGATAAAAAATATTTGTATTTTCACCCAACCTTGGGTGAAATGCACATTGTGTATTTTGGGAACTAAAACATATTTCAAATACAACTATACTAAATATAAATTTTACTTGGTTATAGAACTTACCGTAGATTGTTGCTTAATATTGCCAGTAGATGGTGTCAAAAGCACATTTACATTTTTGATGTTGTTACTTAATTATTTAGCTCACTTGCCTGACTTTGGGTTATATCTGATGTTGAATTATGACTTGAGCATGTAAAATTGGTGAAACCCCATGGACAGCTATTTTGCCTTAAGGCTTGAGACTTATCCTTGCCCAAAGAAAATATTGTAATTTCAGAAATATCCTCTCTAAACAGTGTCCAGAAGCCCATAAGACTTTCAGTCATGTACAGCCTGGCCAACTTGGAAGGACAAAGTTCTGAAAACGTGCTCCCAAAATATTAGAAAAACATGCCATCTTTTATTTCCTTTTTTTCCTTAACATTGCCAGCCCATTTTCACATCAAAACGTAGTTCTTTCTTTTGTGGATGGCAACTAATATTCTCAAGATACAGAATTATTTTGTCTTTTTTGTTGGCCCGACAGAATGCACTTCATGTCTTCTCTTTTGTTGCATTGCTTAAATTGCTAGTACTGATTTTAATGAGATGTTCTGGCTTATTGAAGAATGTATAATTTACATATAGAAAGGTTTGGGTTCAGCTTCTCATATCTCATGATAGAATGGGAGTTTCTTGAAATTCTGAAGAGGTAGAATGAAGATCATTGGTTTTAGAGAATTTCCTAATTGGACTTCCATGTGATAGTAGTCACAATTATACTTTTAGGAGATTCATTCTAATTTAAACTCTCAAATTCTATAATATCTTTGAATCTTACTTTATAAATTAGAAATTGGTTTGGTTATTTGATCTCTGTTAATGGCTTCTTTTTCTCTGAAGAAAAGCTCTTTTAAGTTTTAAATTACTTCTCCACCCACATCTCAAGATGAAATTCTTAAAATTATGCAGGTAGGATAATCCTCGTTCGTAATGTATCAGAGGTTGAAAAGGTTTCCTGTTTTGCTACATATAAAACATTATTTTTCTATTAAATTTATAAAAGTCTGTAGTTGCTTTAAAACAGACAATATGGCTGTGAAGGTACTGAACTTTGACAGGAATTAATCCATTTTTAATTACAGTATTACATTTTTAATAATATTCTTTGATTTCTGCTTCGTGGATTGGTTTTCAACACATAATTATTACAATTCTATTTTTTTTAAATATAAACACTGCCTCCATCTTTGTTAATTCACCCTGCAGTAATGATAATTCCATTCGGGGCAGAAGAATAAAATATTTCTATTCAGAAGGTTGCTGCAATATTTTGCTTGGACTAATGCACGTACAGCTTATTTTAAAAACATTTTAGAATCAAAAGTACATTGGATGACCTTAATATCACCATGGTAGATGGTATTTTAATATTACAATATTGACTTTATTAATATCTTACTCATAGATTAAAAGCACTATATGTCAAACAAATATTTAAATATATAATAATGAAGTTGATTAAATGATACTTTGTCTTTTCATGATACAGTTAGATTGAGAAGGAAATCAAGACGACGTTCACAGTGGGGGAAAGGTATTATTAAAAAGAGAAAAGTGAATAATTTGAAAAAAGATGAAGATGATGCCAAGTTTGCAGATGATGAAAATCAAGGGGATGATAACAAACTCCTAGAAAACGGGGAGCTTGAAGGAAGCATCGACTGCATTGAGGAGAACGGAGAGGAAACCGGAGATCTTTCTCTAACAAACGATGAGTCATCATGTGATGTCATGGATATACATGGAGAACAGAGACTTGATAACGGGACAGTTGGGAAAGAAAATAGCATTCCGTCTACAGAAGAGAGCTCTAATGAATCCTTGGTAGTAAATAACAATGTTATGGTCAATGTAGAAGAGGACTTTAAGGATGAATCGGGTTCCCAGAGGGACCTTCTAAATGGTGAGGCCTCTGAAGGCACACCTCTTCTACCATGTCAGTATGACAAATGTGAACCATCAAATGTCAGTCTCATTGTTGATATGGATACGGCCAAACAAGGGGTAACAAGTGATGACCACTCTCCCCAAAAATCAGAGGCTTCAAATTATAGTCCAGAAGGAGAACATGTACTACAACAGTCTTGTAGTGAGATTTCACAGTGCAGCAATAACGAAAAGAAATCATCAAGCACAGATATGGAAACTAAAGAAACCGAGTCAGATAAAGAAGGTACATGAAATATATATTACTTTTGGTTCTTTTCCTCATCTCATAATTGCGGTAAATGCAGAATAGGATTTAGAAATGATTTGGAAGAAGTGGTTTTGCACAGAAGCCCCCCAAAAAATGAGCACTTGAATTCTGCACAGTGCTAGGGCAAAATATTTTGCTTGGAATATGTTTACGTTTTGAATATATATGTATATCTTGATTCAAATCATTTTTACCATGTTTATCTTGGCTTCAAGACACAATGAAATTTCAAACCAACCTAGATTAAGGTGCTTCTCAACTTCTTTTGAGTTCATGCATCTCTCTAGTTGACCAAATATTCTGAGGTTTTTCAAAAGTTATATTAATTTATTATATATACATATAATATAATGGAAAAATCTCAGAATATTTGGTCAACTGGAGAGATGCATGAATTCAGAAGAAGTTGGGAAGGAAAGGCATCAAATCAAGATTGATTTGAAATTTCGTTGTGACTTCCCCCATTTCTATGGAGGGAAATGCTATTTTAAAAACCTCATTGTTACATTGATTAGGGGTGGAGAAAAGAAAATGATGGAAAATAACTTAAAAGTCATGTTGTCATTGCTTCCACTTTCTATAAAGCAAGTTAGCGAGAACTATTTAAGTCTAAACATTTCCATTTAATACATTTAGCTCCATTGCTTGGAATGCAGTTGAATAACATCTTAGAATTATTGTAATCTCATCCATATTTCTTTGCAGGTACATTGAAAAATAAGAAACTTCGTAAAATTGCTTTGACACAAGTTCCAGAGGAACAGTTAGACCCTGTACCTCCTGTGGTTGTTGATCGTGTCAGGCTAATGGTAAGGTTAACTGGATATACAGTCTTAAATCTTAATACTAACATTTTGTTTTTTTCACTTTTCTTTTTGCCAAGTATCTGTTACAAAATTAAAAATATGTCCCCTTCTGTTTCACTATATTTTAAATTTCATAAGGTCAAGTTGGATCAAATTACTATAATTTAGTATTGTTGCTCAACCAAAAAACGAAGAATCTCTTAATATATAGAATTTTGAAATAATTTTTAATTGTAAATTTCAGTTTAAAAATACAAAGATAAAAACTAATACAAAGAAAAATATAAAAAAGATAAAAGTGCAAAGAGAAGAAGTATGGGCAAAGGAAGAAAAATATATAAAAGAAAAAAGAATATAAAGAAATTACTTCCGCCTTCATCAAGAGAAGTATAAACAATTTCAGTAAAGTATCTTCTTTAACATCGCTAATAATCTCTTCATTCCATATTTATGTATTAGTAATCAATAAACCCTTACCATTTAATCCTAATCAGCAAAAATCCATTAAAAACTACCAGAAATATCAATAACTATTTAAACTTCACTCTAGTAAGTAAATTTCATATTCCTTTCACTTAACTTACACAATAACTTACCATTTTCTCTAAAAATGCAAAGAAATTTTTTCTTCCCAAGTCTTATATCTATAAACAAATCTTTAAAGCACCATCATTCAAAGTTAATCAGAAGAGATTCCATTAAGAGTTACCAGAGAAAATTACCATACTGTAATTTAATCCCATTAAATGTCCCACAAATTATTTTTATCACCTTCTCTTCATTTCCTTTCAGACTTCCTTTGCAATTGTAACTTAATTTTTGATACCATAGTTTATCACTTTCTCTAAAAATTCAACAACAAAAATCTCTTCTTCTCATTTCTTATTTATAAACAAATCTTTAAAGCCTCATCTTTCAACCCTGCACATAGTTGACAGTTGACAATCAATACAAATTTTCTAGTAATTTAGAGCACATAATTATTATATAAAACAGTTATTAAGCAAAATGTTACGCTGCCTCTAAACTTAAATGTTGAGCTTTTTCCAAACTTCTCTTCACAGAATTTACTCGATTTATTGGTTAAAAAAAGTGACAACTTGACAGTTGACCAGCTGGAGAGGCTCTACTCTCTACTTAATCAGTGCATCTATCGGCATCGTAAAGATTATGACAAATCGCAACTTGTACAAGTAAGTTTGCAACCTGTTTTTAGAACATGCTGTAAGTGATTCATCTGATCTTCTCTAAGTCAAGGCAAGCCCAGTGTCTCAGAGAGCTTTCTGCTAGCAGGAAAACAAATTTTATTTTAAAAGTGTTTAGACTAATTTACTTTGTTTAAAAAAATGTTTTGGCTTGTTTTGTTTCATATTCAATATTATTTATAATTATTCAGCATAAGATGAGAACATTACAGAACAGAAGTAAACATATACATATTGTCCAAATAATTACATGCAAAACATAACTGGATGTCCAATTCAGCTCTCCAGTCAATTGCATCTGGTGTTGCTTCGTGCAGTTCTTTTAGGGAACACATATTGTGGGCAATCTTGCATAATATGTTTAATTGTTTGCATATCAGCACCACAATCACAACAAGAGGAATCTTTATATCCCCACTGATAAAGGGCAGAGACACTTCTTCCAGTATCACACCTAATTCTGTTCAATTTTGTCCAGAAATTGCTTATATAGCAGTAAGTGTTGTTTAAACACTTTGAGCTCTCTTTGGAAAAGAAGAATAAGTTTTTAGCGATCTGTAGTTGTCAATTTTTTAATTTGGTAGTGAAAGAGTTATAACGGTATTGATTTTTGGAATGCTGTACTATAGCAAAATTAATTTAATTCCATTGTGGTTATTGAAAGATGGATCCATGATTGATTGATTGATAACTGTCTACTTTTCCTAAGGTGAAATGGTATTGGTGTGATTTCTCGATCTCTTCTTTCTTGAGACTTCTGTAGGGAAATGTTATTGTTTAACATTACTCTTGAGTGGTGATGAATAATCAAATGATCTTGTTTTCTTCCAGGAAATGGAAAGAACAGTTGATATGTTTGAAACATTCCTGTGAACACATCTCTCCCAGGTGTGAGGGTTTGTCTTTTCATGGGCTGCTCACAGGAAAGCAGTCCTCTGAGCCATTCGCTTTCCACTTGCGCCAAGTAAATGCAGAGCCTTGGTCTTAACATGCTCGCTCTTGGTCTCACGTTCTGTTATGAATTTGGTGCTATCGTCTCAGGTAACTGAAACCAGCCAGCCTACAAGAACCAAACAGAACTTCAAAATATTTGTATCTTGATATAAATAAAGAATATAATGCCACAACACAGAGATTTTTGGTGCTACAGAAACTGCTTTCATTTCTGCTGTCTACATGTGTTATCTTATGAGAAGTTTCAGGCAAAACATGGAGCAGGCTGACAAAACACCCACAAACTGGATAGAGCAGATCTGATTATTTAAGTGGGCAATTTCTAAGATTTTTGTTTTTGTTTTTGCTTTTATTTTACTTTTTATTCCCTGAGGTAAAGGACAGAAGCCTGTTTTTGCAGCTGGGAGTGAAGAATTGTGGTACAAAGGAATTGACTTTGGTATACAATAATATGAAGATGAGGCTCTTTAGAGCTGCCTTCAATGTGCCTTTTTAGTCAGTGGTGATGGTGGAGAAAGAGGAGGAGGAGGAGGAGGAAGTTATTAAAAAGTTGAGATTGTAGCCAATGACAGAGTTAGTTATTTTTGAAAGCCTGTGGTTCCCAAAGAACAGTTTCAGGTTCCTGCACTGTCAAATGGCAGCCAGTATTATGTTTTTTAACATTTCTCTGTTGCTCTCCAGATAATCCAAATTATGAAAATAAGTTTAATCTCATATTATCTCAAAATGCTAAGATATATTCATTTCTAAAACAACTTTATACTCCTAAAAAAAGGTCTCACTGTGGATATTTAAGGTGGCTGTAGTTGTGGGTTGTTTTTTTGTTTTTGTTTTTTGTTGATGTTGCTCCATTTTATTTGTTCAAAGTCCTTTAAAACAGGTTTCTTTCTAAACTTCCATTAGAGTGGAAGCGAAGATTTGCTGGGTGGTCATGGGCAGGAAAGACAATTCATCTTCATATGAATTAGACCAAACTGGTTCACTCCAATTCATATTGGGACAGTATTAAAGAGGAAATGACCAAGTAGCCTTAAATGGTTAGTTCTTGAACCTCTTAATTAGCCCCCGAAATATTGCCATCCTCCAGAGCTCAGTGTTAGTTGAATGTTTTCAGACACTTTTCCTGTTTTAGGAATTAAAAGAAGAGAACATTCCAGGCAGCCAACAATCTGCTTCACCCAGATTTGTTTCAGATCAACATGTAAAGATCATCACGATCCCGTGGCTTCTCTTGGTCTTAGTGTCATCTACAAACTAATGTCCCTTTATAATATAAACTGTAGTTGAGGGAGTATAGCCCCCACGCCCCCAAATATGCAATTCATTGTGTTTTGCTTCCAAGAAACAAAAATGAAACCACCCAATGTTGGACTACTGCAGAGATGCTTAGCTACCTCAGCTTTTTTGTATTTCAGTTACCAACAGTGTTTACGGGAGGTTGTAATCTGCCCTGCTGCCGTTTACATGCCGAAGCTTAAGGTACTTGTCACCCTGTGTGCCGGCCGCAGCTGAGAATCAGGCTCTGGCTGTCGGCTACACCAGTAGTTCCTTCCCATTTTTTTTCTTTGCAAGGTAACATCCGAGCTAGCTGAGCCTCCCCAGGCCAACTTCACTCGCTCGCTCTTGGGTTCCTGAGAGGCATTGAGGGATGCTATTCTGAACGTAACTTCTGTAGAAATGCTGTATTTTTAGGTGGGAAAGTGCGATTAAAAATCAAAACGTTTTAAATTAATACTTCATTTTAGAAACTTGATTGGGGGACTTTCTCATTTTTCTGTTAATATTTATTGCCATTATATCTGCTTAGGCCATTTCGCTGTCAGTCCATTAGCGTTTTGTATTATGAAGAGGATTGTTATAAAACTTTCAGAAATAAAATGTAGCAGATTTTTTGTAGCAAGTTTCTGGTAAAAACAATTTTTTGCAAGTCTCAGGTTCTTGCAGCATTTTTTAAGATATTGTAGTTCAACGATTCTTTAGTTCAAGTAGCAGCAGCAATTGTGAGAAGAAAAACTGCATACATTTTTAACAGGTCGTTAAATTTGTACAAGTTTAAATCCTTTAAAATAGTTGTCAAATAATTTTCAAAAGAGCATCTTAAATTCAAGTCTGGCATCTTCCAGTTTATCAGTTGAGGGGGAAAATATTTGTAGTTTTGAATGTTGATTAAAAAAAAAGTGAGGAACTTCCTCTAATTGTTATAGATTTTTGAGAAGAATTAGCTTCTATAAATGTGTTAGTGGGCAACATGAATAAAATTATATATCCATCCTTCTGGCTCCAAAACCACACTAACCATGTATTCCTTTTCTTTATTAATAGCTTAGCAATTGTAGAGTTAAATCTGTTATTCTATTCATGTTGTCAGGTCGCTTCTCTTTGTATTTTTGTTCTTGTTTTGCCACAGAGAATTGGCAATAAATTCAATTCCTGTATCTTGTTATGAATCACCAATGAACTCCTGTGCAAGGCCACATCCTAGGCCAGGCGGAGGTTAAATTTCTGTGGGGATAATGATGAAACTGCTCTAAGATAACCATGGCTGTGGAGTTAATGTGTTTGCAAGCTTGAATTTCAGCTGTGATTAATTTATGTTTTGTGTTTTCAGTCTTATTATTTGAGTTTTCTCATATGCCAATGTATTTATTATAGGATAACTGGGTGATTGGTTTTGTTTTGTTTTCATTTTGCTAACAATTTACATTCCCATGTTTTCTTTACGTTTTTTTTTCTTTTAGTTTTTGTTAAGTTGGAGGTCATATTTGAATATGTGCAGCAACTCATAATTCTCTCCCTTTTATATAAATTCAACATTAAGCTTGAATTGGAGCTTGTACCTGCTTTTTTCCTGTATTGTACATTGGTTTACTTCAGAAGTGGGGATGTCTTTTGGGTTATTCATGTGTGTCTGTTTTTTGATAAAATAAGATTTACTTCATCAGCTATAATAAATCTTGGATTCTATAAGTTGTATTCAGAGGATTGTGTTATGCTTTTTTTGCATCTTGACTTTATTTGCATTAGTTAAGTAAATTATTTAATTTTTTAAAATTCTGGATATTTTGAACATATTACTGTAATTTGTAATATAACTGCTGTGAAATACTTGAATAAAGAGGACAAGTAAAACTCTGGAGTCTCTTAATCGTTTTGATAATGGTTATGTTTTAATTTTAGGTGTACATTGATTGGTAGGTTCAATCAGGTTGGCTCTTGCTCTGGCAAAAGGAAACCCATAGATCCACCTTCAGGGTCTATGGTTCACAAAGGCGGATTTAGAGGTATCATTCTTTCCCTTCCCAAACTAGCTTGGGAAAAAAGTAAAAATAACTCCTACGGAGGCACATATCTTTTTTAAAATATTTCTTTTATTTTTTAATATAATACACAGTGTATTGACTGGGTCAAATCTTTTTTAAACAATGCTATCAGCAATGATACAAATAAGTATGCATAATCCTGATCTTCCGACTTCAACAGTACCATTCTCTCTAATTCTTTATCATTTTTTCCATCATTCATTTAAGCATAAATAACATTTCTTTGCACATACCTTCTGAACACCCTTTAGTTTGTGTAATTAAAGTTGCTCTGATTTACTCCATTAGGAACAATTTTCACGCAGAGATTTCATTCATTCATTCATAAAATGCATTTGCTGGGCATTTCTTATCCAACAACTCTACGCGCCTTACAACATAAAACATTGAAAAACATTAAAACCATCCATTATAAAAAGATAGGAAATAAAAACAATAAAAACCAAGGAGACAAGATGGCAAAGAAAGAAGCTGGACACGGGAGGAGGGAAGGGGGACTGGTGGTATTGAATTTTAATTAGTCACCACCTCAAGTCTTGAGGCTCTTTCGAAACATCAGGAGGGTAGCAACCAATCTCACCTCAGGGCGTAAGAGGTTCCAGCAGGCAGGAACCATAAAAGAGAAGGTTCTGGATCCTGCCAGTCAAAATTCCTTGGCTGACAGGATCCAGAATTTGCCCCCTCTGCAGACGGGGCAGACCAGTCCCATCAGGATGAGATGGTTCCACAAGTAGACTAGACTTAGGCCATATAAATGATGACAAACACCTTGAATTGCACCAGGAAGCAGACCGGCACCCAGTACAGTTCATGAAGCAGTGATGTAACATGAGCCACTTCAGAGGCCCTAAGAACTCCCTGCGCTGCTGCCTTCTGTGCTAGCTGTAGCTTCTGAATCCTCTTCACTTCTTACAGCAGTAGAAAGCATAGTCCCTTAGTGTGCAGGCAGCCCTATTCTGTTAAATTTGGCTGTCTGCTCTATGGTGCTTCTGCCTCTTCCCTTCAGGGGGTATTCTGAACCACGGGGCTCTGGTGAACCTAACATTTGGAGTCAGAATATGCTGAAATAGCTGCTTGCAAGTAGAGGAGGACTCTCTTAGAAAGGTTTATGGAGTTCAGTTAAAGAGGATCTTGCTGTAGAAGCTGAAGAAGCTTCTTGAATGAGAAGCGAAACATCTTCAAAGAAAAACCAGAAAGTCAGGTTGCCTCTTGAAAAAAAGCACCTTTGGGGCAACCATGACCTGGATGACTCAGAATCTCCATAGACATCTTGTTATAGATTACTTAGTTATGCAAATGCGTAAGCTTATTTTTTTTTGGTAGGAAGCTGAATCAGTAAGCTGTCAACTTGCATTCAGTCAGTACAGGACCAATGACAGGATCAGCTTGTCCTTGCTCTAGGGCAGGGCTGTCAAGCTGGCGGCCTGCGATCCGGATGTGTCACACGCTGGCCACGCCCACACCCAGTTTCGCAAAGGGAATAAAAGTCCCGATATGTCACATGGCGCCACGTGTTTTTTTTGTAGTTAGACTTATATACCGCTTCATAGGGCTTTCAGCCCTCTCTAAGCAGTTTACAGAGTCAGCATATTGCCCCCACAGTCTGGTTCCTTATTTCACCCACCTCGGAAGGATGGAAGGCTGAGTCAACCTTGATCCGGTGAGATTTGAACCGCCGAACTGCAGATAGCAGTCAGCTGAAGTGGCCTGCAGTACTGCACTCTAACCACTGCGCCACCTTGGCTCCCTGCTTTGACACCCCTGCTCTGGGGCATGCACCCCTCCTCAAAGCAGTGGTAGTTCTTTTGCCCGATTCTGGTTAAGAAAATAGGTAACTACAGGTTTTTGTGGCAAATCCTGTACTGCTTTCTATATTGAATGGCCCTTCTGTAGCTACCAACAATCAAGAAAGCAGGAATTTTTTGATTTGTGGGCTGCTATCAGCCACCGCTTTCCCTTTCTTTCACAAGAGGAATGACAACTCTTAATATCTCTTCATCTTTTAAACTGGCTCAGAGTAACCTTATTTGTTGCTAATAGTGGGGAAAGGAGCTGTGAAAAGGTTTGGCCCAATGCACTGTTTCTCAACCTTGGCAACTTGAAGATGTCCGGACTTCAACTCCCAGAATTCCCCAGCCAGCGAATGCTGGCTGGGGAATTCTGAGAGTTGAAGTCCGGACATCTTCAAGTTGCCAAGGTTGAGAAACACTGGCCCAATGGTTTCATTCAAAGAAGAGCAAGGAGAAAGCAAGTTCAATATGCCTGAATAAAGTTCATTCCACCCAGAGACCCAAAGTAAAGAACACAATCACTTAGAATCATTATTTAACCTTTACTATTACATCTCTTGTAATAAAGCAGCCATAGTTCCCCACTTCTGATACACAAATATACAAATTTCATATAACACGTATGCTATATGTTTATGAATGTCTATTTTAAGCAGGGGGGAATAATCACTTGGTTCAACCCACCGATGACAATGACATCACATGGAGAATTTTTCTGACAGAACAGTTAACCAGTGGAACAATTTACCACCAGAGTAGGTGCTCCATCACTGGAGGCTTTCAAGAAGAGACTGAACAGCCATCTGTCAGAAATGGTGTAAGGTCTCCTGCTTGAGCAGGGGGTTGGACTAGATGACCTACAAGGTCCCTTCCAACTCTATTATTCTATTCTGTTTCAAAGTACCGAATTCCATATCTGCCACAATCACGCTCCCTGATGACTGCTGGTACCGCAAGGCCGAACCAGCCAGATCGAAGGGCAACATGTAAGTGTAGGCGAATGTTAGGGAAATCACTGAGGCCAGAATGAGCTCAGAAAAGAAAGGAGTGGAAAGGGGAAAGAAAAGCAAATGTTTCTAACTTATATGAGCTATTCTGGGCTTGCTTCTTCGTCTTTCACCCCTTTTTATTGACTTGGCCCACAAAACATGGCAGAATAGCACAACCCTTCTTAAATCAATGGACAATGCCTTTTAATGCAGACCTAAAATAACCCTGTTAAAGGTAGAAGAGAGCAATAGCAATAGCAGTTAGACTTATATACCGCTTCATAGGGCTTTCAGCCCTCTCTAAGCGGTTTACAGAGTCAGCATATTGCTCCCAACAACAATCCGGGTCCTCATTTTACCCACCTCGGAAGGATGGAAGGCTGAGTCAACCCTGAGCCGGTGAGATTTGAACAGCCGAACTGCAGAACTGCAGTCAGCTGAAGTAGCCTGCAGTGCTGCATTTAACCACTGCGCCATCTCGGCAGAGGCAGCACTTTCTCCCTCAAAGCAATAGAGGACCCAGAAACAATTCGTGGCACGACATAACCGCGAAAGTCAAAAGCGCGCCGACAACACCGCGGCACTAAAAGCGCAAAAGTCAAAAGTGCGCGACAACAGCACGCCGACAACAGCGCGCCGACAGAAGCGCGATTTAACTTAAGGTAAGGTTTAGGGTTAGGTTTAGGGTTAGGTTTAGGGTTAGGTTTAGGGTTAGGTTTAGGGTTAGGTTTAGTTAGGTTTAGGGTTAGGTTTAGGGTTATTTTTAGGGTTATTTTACAGCGCGCTTCTGTCGGTGCGCTGTTGTTGGCGCGCTGTTGGCGCGTGGTTTTGATGGCACGGTTTTGTCACCGCGCTTTAGTGACACGCGCTTTAGTCGACCGCGGTTTTGTGGTGGAACCAAACAATTAGCTACTATCCCTCTTAGGCTTTGCATCCCCAAATTTAAGGAAAAGCAGACCTTGTACTCTGGAAAACAGAGAATGATGGGAGATGGCTTTTAGGAAATATATAAACCAAACTAAAACCAAGAAGTCCCATTGACAGTGGTGACAATAAGCTGTGAACTTAATTGCTTTGTTACATTTGACATTGTCATATTTTTTTTGTAGCCCTGAACTGGTCTGGAAGTGAGAGAGAGAGAGGAAAGCTGCTGCTATGTCAAAGCTATAACGGCAGAAATTTGGGGGAAATGTTCTTTATTCTCATATCTCAATTATGGTTCTATATGAATGGGAAAGTGCACAGGGTAACTTGTTTCATTAGTAATAATGTTTAATGTGATCCAACAGATATAAGTTAATAATGTCCAAAGTAGGATTAAAGTATACAAGTCACAATTAGTGGTTCCACCACAAAACCGCGAAGGACAAAATCGCGCTCGACGAAAGCGCGCATTTGACGTCATCACAGCGCGACGAAAACATCGTGCTGTGATCGAAAAATGTAAAAAAAAAAGCGAAAACCTTACCCTAACCCCCCCCAAACCTAACCCTAAACCTAACCCTTAACCTAACCCTAAATGTAACCCTAAACCTAACCGTTAACGTAACGCTAAACCTAACGCTAACCCTTAACCTAACGCTAAACGTAACCCTAACCCTTAACCTAACCCTAACCCTAAACCTAACCCTTACCTTTATGTGAATCGGCTTGCTTTAATTTTAATTTTATTTCAATTTTTAATTTTTTTCGTCGCGCTGTGATGACGTCACATGCGCGCTTTCGTCGAGCGCGATTTTGTCCTCCGCGGTTTTGACGGGTCACGCAATTAGTAGCAGGGGGGAAAGGGGGTTTGGGAAAAGGGAAAGTTGTTTCTAGAATGCTCTTTTTATTTTATCTTAAATTTCTTTTTTGTTTTGCTTTTTTAATTTTGTTAGGTTCTTTAGATATATCCATATAATTCTCTTTTTGCTTTGCTTGCATGCCTTAATAATAATAGATTAAAAAAAAAAACCAACAGTCTGAATTTTTAAGATTACAGCCTTTTTCAATAACAAATGATGCTTTGAAATAAAAAATTTTTGGTTATTGGAAGTGCAAGTGAAATTAACACTTTATTTTTTTAAAATTTTTGACAAAGAAAATAGACTTAAAATCAAAAGACTTATTGTTCAGCACCAAAAATGCAGACATGACCCCCCCCAAAATTGATTACTATAGATCAGCTATGGATGTCTGCAATGAACTATAACATCAATTTATTGTCTGTAAATGTACATCTTGTATGTTTATTTCTTCTTTTTTTACCTTTTTTAATTTTTTAATTTGTGTATTTTCCTTTGTTTTTTTGCATTCAGTTAATAATTTTTTAAAAAACAGTTCAGGCTATTACTCATCCAGCCTTCCCTAATTTGGTGTGGGATGGTCACAATGAATAGGTACCAGTATCACATTTGTCCCACAAACTAGCTAATAAACACAAGTTCTAGGTTGTTGCATAAACCCACGCTCTGAAATTAAGATTCAGTGTGTTGTATGGATTAAATAATGACATCATCATCATAACTCAGCTTATCATAGGAATGCTTTCTGCTTAAATGTTCAATACACAGATGCACCCTAAACATAATAGATATTCTGATCATCAAAAAGGCTCTACTGTGAACAGAAAAACAGGAAGAAAAGTGCACTATATCACAGTAATAATGGCCTTGCAACATATTGGAGTTTGTATATCAACAGCTCAGACAGAAAATAAAGGGTTGTTGCTGAATTCAGTTTGAATATTGTGTTTGTCTAGAAGTTTTTCCCCCACAAGGGTAAAAGGCAAGTGTAGAAGGGTGGAGCAGGAGCCCTACTGTAGTTTACAGAAATCTCTCCAATTCTCTCCTCTGCACCATTTTTCCTTCTAAATTGTGCATATTTCTCCAGAGATCTCCCTGCTTTCTTCAGTGGCACTAATTTTTCTATGGCAATTTTTTTGTTAGCTAATTCTCTGATTCAGTGTTGGGTTTCCATTATTTTTACTACCAGTTCGCTGGTGCACATGCGCTCACTCGCGCGTGACACTTCTGTGCATGTGCAGAAGTGGCTGGATGGGTGGGCGGAGCGGCTCCGGAGCCTCCCACTATCCCCACTACCAGTTTGCCCGATCCAGGCTGAACCAGGAGCAACCCACCTCTGCTTTGATTCCACCAAACACATCAACAGCATTTTGTACTGACATTTGACCAATATTAAAAAATATTGAAATATTAAAGGAAAAGTAAATAAAATCTTTGAGTGGGCTGAGTGAAAGTTGCTCCCTGATGAGTTTTACTCTGTGTGCGCATTGACTATTAGTAGCTTAGATCAGATATTGGCTTTCTTTAACTTTTTAGTATTAACCTTATTTAATTTACTTTTTTACTTAGATTACACATAAAATTTATTTATTATATTTACTTCTTATATTTATCTATATTTACTATATTTAGCTTTATTTTTTCACTATTTATTTCTTTGCTTATTTCCTTATTTATCTTAATCTAATTGTTTACTTAGATTAGTTTACACACAATGTTTGTTTGTTTATTTATTTATTTATTTATTATGGTTATATATTATGTATATTTAATATAGTTAGCTTTATTTAATTTTCTTGCACATAATATTTGTTTATTCATTATATTTACTTATATTTATTTATTATATTTATATGCATTTAGTTTAGGATTAGTTAACTTTAGCTTAGGGCGTTAGGGATGGAGACATTCCTATATTACATGGGAAAACTTCTCCTTGAGACAAGAGATCCTTTGTTTTGTTTATTTCTTTACTCGCCAACCTGAATGTGTAACTCTAGGATTAGTTTAGGGTTCAAAATTCTATCTGCTTCTTTAGCAATTTAGGGAAATCGATGAAAAAGTGGTAGGGCTCAAGACTTGGGCAGAAACAGCATTGGTTGCCCCTGGTGGGTGACGGGCTCTGGACCTGGTTGGGGAAGTGCACCTTCCTTCGGTCTTTTACATTTCTAGGGTCTTCAGTATTATTCACCAAAACGTCCTGGATGCTTACAAGGGTAGGAAGTTGGTACCAGTTATTGGAAATAAGGGAGGAGAGAAGTTATCCAGTGGCTGCTCACTTGAGTACATGAAGCTACTGAGGGGAGGTCATCCCTCAGTTTTGGATGTAGGATCATTGATATTCTGAGGCAAACTAAGTGCCCTGGGATGTGCCAAGGGTATGGTGAAAGTCCTGATGGAGGGTTTGGGGCTGTTAGACTCTAAATGAAGAAGCTGAGATTGAATCTTATGTTGTTTGTCAATCTAACTTCACTATACACAAGAGTGGAACCAGAACAGTAGATGTAGCAATGTCTTCTCTGATAACTGCATTGGAAGAAAGATGGACAGAAGCTGGCTCAGGCTGACTGATTTAATAGAACTTTTATACTGCTGGCTCCATAGGAAGCCTTGACAATTTGCAAACAGCTGCATAACATCCATACAACTAATAGTCACAAGGCCCAGAATCACCTTACACTAAACTAGAGATGGGAGGATCCCAGCTTAGGACCATGTTGTCATCAACACTATCTTGGAGGCCCTGTCAATTGTTTGTACATCAAGGTTTATCTTGGAAAAAGAGTGCCATTAAAACATCACTTTAACAGCAGAGCAACTAAAGGCAGCTTCAGCTGTCCCCGCAGCTGGCTAGAGGTGAAACTTAACAACATTTTAATAGTTTTAATTCTAAAAAGAAAAGTGATTTATTTCATCTTAAGTTTGACTGTAGAAGTTCTAGTTCTTTTGTTATTTTTTTGCCAGGAGATGCTGACAGAGATAAGTAAAGGGAATACGAGGTGCTAAAGGACAAATATGAAAGTACCAGAAAGCCATCAGCAGAGTGAAAACTGTAAGTGTCGTACACGATAGTAAGAAATTAGAATAAGCTCTTTAAGCGAGATTTTATAATGAATTAAAAGTTAAATTTGATTGTACTTCATTTCTTTTTACAGGAGGTCTCAAAAGAAGCTGAGAAAAAGAAAGAACTGGTAAGGGCTTGAGAGAAGGCAATTGTTGACATCTGCTCCCATCTCATATCTCTAACCCAGTGGTTCCCAAACTTGGCAACTTTAAGACTTGTGGACTTCAACTCCCAGAATTCTCCAGCCAGCAGAGCTGGGAGTTGAAGTCCACAAGTCTTAAAGTTGCCAAGTTTGGGAACCATCTGGGAAAGACCAAGATAGTAAAATGTGTCCTTCCGTTTCTTGGAGAGAAATAGATGTTTCAATTGATGACTCTCTCCTTTGTTCTAAAATATTTGTTTAACATTTTTCAGTCCCTGCCAGAGAAGAATCTACAGAAACACCTGATTGCATACAAAAGGTAAATGATACAGGTTTTTAAGACATTACATATTTTTTATTCTGTAGAAAAGTTATCATGCAACATTTGGTAGTAAAAATGAAATCAAATTTTCAACACAAAATTATTCTTTTACAGTATTAGGTGTCAAGTGCAACAAGGTCACTTTTTATTGCAATCAAAATGACAACTCCCAACCACGGATAGTAGTGGAGACGGAGTAAGTATTTGGATACATATCTTTGCATCATTCTGCATATGATCAATATTTCTGTGATTCTGAATGTTAAAGTAATGTTTAGACTTTTTAAGCTTAAATTAATCAAACAATGCAGAAAATAATACTATACCATTGCCCTTTTAAAATAAACTCATCAGGACTTGCAGTTATCTTGGCAGAAAGATTTTCATACTTCAAGTGTTTAATATTTGCTGCTGTTAAAACAAGGGGACTAAAGTATGAGTCCCAATATTTCTTTGCCATTTTAAAATAGTGATTGATTTCGGCATGCGTAGGCCTCAGCAGTCATGAGATTAGATTTGCACTACACACGAAGAGTTTTCTTTGCAGTTTGAGGGATGGGGGGTGGGGGAATGCATTCGACTGACAGCTATATTGTAAATGGATGGACCCCAAATTTCAGAAAGCTTTAAAAATTAAATCAAAGTGCACCACTGAAATTCATGTTTAAAGTCCAAGAGGAGATCTAGTGAATTAAATGGAAAAACTTCTAGAAATATTGCTAAATTAAGACTTCATATTGGAATGTTTCAGGGTTAACTTACCTTTTTGTTACTAGCTGCATTCCTGCTACAACAGCGAAATCTTCCACGTTCGTGAAGAGAGAGAAAGACGAGAGCAATTAGAGTCTAAGAATATTCCCAGGATTTTTCAATATACCCATTCAAAAATGTTTAACTAAATCAGAGGTGGGTTCCTACCAGTTCGCACCTATTCGGTAGAACCGGTTCGTCAAATCTACCGAACTGGTTAGAAGAGGTTCCACCAGTGGACCTGGAAAGCAGGCCACACCTACAGAAGAGGTTCCAAAATTTTTTGAAACCCACCACTCAGAGAGAGAGAGAGAGAGAGAGAGAGAGAGAGAGAGAGAGAGAGAGAGAGAGAGAGAGAGAGAGAGAGAGAGAGAGAGAAAGAGAGAGAGAGAGAGAGAGAGAGAGAGAGAGAAAGAAATAAAAAAAGAAAAAAGAAAGAAAAAGTGAGAGATGAAAGAAAAAAAGGAAAAAGGGACAGATACAAAGGGAAGGAAAAAAGGAGAGAGAGAGAGAACATATGGCCAGCAAGCCACTCCCACCAGGTCACATGGCTGGCAAGCCACTCCCACAAAGGAGGCCACACCCACAGAGTAGGTTTGAAATTTTTTTTGAAACCCACCACTGAACTAAATACAACATAGACAAAGATGAAATGCCATGTTCATTTTGTCATGAAGACAAAATTTCCCTCTTAATTTTTCCAAGATATTCAAATTCTTCAGAATTCCATACCAGGGATATGGGAGAGCCGAGGATGGCCCATAATTAAGCTATAAAATTCAGCCACGAAATAAGAGATTTTAGATAGAATGCGCTCTCAGCAGAGAAGGTCAGCTAGGCGACTCATGAGGCCAAAGTCTCACCCTTCTTGATGGGCTGCAGTGGAAGCCTACTATTTAGCACAGCAGACAGATGGAGGCGATGCTGGGAACGTGTTTATTTCCTAGCTGCGTGTTTCTGTTTGTGAGCCCTGCCTTGCTTTGGATTAACAGTGTCTTGACTTGGATCATGCCCTGCTTTTCTTCCTCATGAACTCTTGTGTTGTGGATTTAATTTTAATTTCTAGTGACCAACTGTATTAGGTGACTAGAATTAAAATTGCATAACTTTTCTCTGCAATTGGCCTGCAAAGAGCTGAATTCAAAATCTTCAGGTGTTGCTGACACTTTTGATAACCTGATTATTTTTTTATGTTATCTTTTAGAACACACACACACACACACACACACACTATAATAAAAGCACATTATAGAACTGGATGATATGCTAACTATCATAAAAGTAACTGTTACGTGTTCTTTTATTAAAGTAAAAAGCTATATCAATTGCTTTGGAGCTAGATTTAAATTTAACAATCAGGGCTATGCACCACAGGGCTGAAATATAAACTTTTATGCCTGATATCTCCCTGTACATCACCTTTTTATTCAATCCCTTGACATTATACCTGGTTTTAAAGCTAAGAGATATATGTATATATTTCATCTGCATCAAACCTGTGAAAAGTTACATTAAACCAGAAAGTCAGCAGCTGTACATTGAATTGATATATATTCTCTCATTGTCCTTCTTCTCCCTCTCCTTCGCTGTGTATGTCTGTCTTCTGCTTCAAAATGAACATCAAGATAAATTTGCTTCCAAAACCGCAGGCCAGTTTATGCCCTCAGAAGATTTGGATATTGGCTTCTAGAACATCTGAGACCAAATGAGCCTTAACTCTGCTGGCCATTTGGAAAGTGCTGAAGACCTGTTTACCCTGGTATAAGGATCAAGAAGTTGGTGACATCTATATGGTATAATTATTATAGATCAACTATGGATGTCTGCGATGAATTACGGCATCAATTTATTGAAATATGCAGGACTGTAAATATGCATCTTATGTTTTTGTTTCTTATCATTTTTTCTCCCTTTTATAATTTGTTGTTGTTGTTACATACCTTATTCATGAAACATGAAACTCAGTCAACTGAATATTTAAAAATGTGTGACAAACACCATTGACTGGTGCTAATGGTTGATACGGGTTGCTGCCAGTGTCCTAGGTATCAACCAAGTACCTTCTTAAAATATACGATGTTCCTAGAAGGAAGGAGAGGAGGAAGGAAGAAGCTAGAGAAGGGAAGTTAAGAAGATGGAAAGAGAAAGTATATATATATTTATATAGAGCGTTGTTAAGGTATAATATATATATATATATATATATATATATATATATATATATATATATATATATATATATATATATATATATATATATATATATATATATATATAGGTTAAATATATATATATTTAAAGTCACAACCCCTGGTATGCCCCAATTATGGGAGGAAGCTAACTGCTTCCATTCTCTGTCCATCGGCTCGTCACAAGAGACCATCCAGACAGAAAGCCCAATATTTTACTGTTGCCTTTGTTACATTTGTGTAGTATTTGTGCTGATAAATAAATACCAGGGGTTGTGACTTTAAATATATACCTTTCTCCCTGGCTCTGCTGCTAACGGATCAGAGCCTGTGGCTTAGTGGTTAACACATCTGCCTAATATGCAATACAGCCCAGGTTCGAATCCCAGTAAGGGTATGGCTAGCTGATGAGAGCTAAATAGCTTGAAATAGATCTATACTAGTCTCCCTTTATTTATTTATCAGCACAAATACTACATAAATACATACATACATACACACACACACACACACACACACATACACACACACACATACATATATATATATAATGGAAGTAGTGATTTTCCTCCCATATTTGGGCATACTGGGGGTTGTAAAAAATCTTATATATATATATATATATACTGAGGTTTTCGTGGGTGTTAGTATGTAGGTCTTTGGTTATTCGGGTTTTCTCCGAAAATTGGAAGTGTCTTGGCAATATTTTGACGAAGTCTCATTCGTCATCTTCAGGCTTGTTTGCTCAGCTTTGTGCTTCCAGCTTGCTCCTGGAAGCACGAAGTACTTTGTGGATTGCTCAAGAACTGAGTTATAACAAAACTGATTTCCTTTGTCCAGACTGAGCTAATGTGGAGAAATAAAAATGTTTCATTGATTGCTGATTGAGATCTCAAAGCATGTCCAGACATCTGTTAAAATGGATAAATCAGAGTTAGTCTGTGAGAATCAATTGCTGGGATATAGTAAACTGACTAAAAACTAGCTAAGGCCAACTGAACGTGTTTTATTTCTAACTAGTGCTCTTGGTTCACTCTTGGTGTTCTTTCATTTGTGTGGGCCTTGTCTGAGATTAAAGTATTTTACTAAAAGTCACAAGTGGTTTCAAAGTGATTGCACAAATAAATATAATATGCTGACATGAAAGGATGGTTAAACGTATCTTACATATTTGATGAAATATCAATTATTCGGATTAATCTCCCCTAACTATCAACATTTGGCTTCCGCAGCTAGAAGCTAACTTGACTTAAAACATAATGCCACTTACTTCAAAAAAATCCACGTAATGCTCAATCTAGATCTAGAAATAGATTTATTTTAACAAGAATTGAACAGTAAACATATATACAATATAATTACAGACAACCCTGTTTTTAGTATGCACGGAAATAGCCAGTTTTGCTCCAGTGTGAGGAAAAAAAAAAAGGTAAATTCGGAGATGTTAAATGCTTAGCAAGGCTTACACGCTAGCACCTCCTTTGGAGGTAGAAAAGACACCAATATCATAAAACTCAGCCTGCCCCAGGCAGTGAGGAATTTTTGTGCCAATTTTTCAAATTTACACTTTCATCATGGTTGACAAAAAGGGAAAAAAAGCTTTGCGTGACTTCGTTCCTTTAAAGAATTAGTTACAACTGCATAATAAGTTCGAATGCTATCCTCTATGCCATGTGAGAGATGCCATTTTGCTGCCTATGTGAGCAATTACTTTGAGATACGGCAAGGTACAAATTTAATAGTAATATCTGCTTTCTAAAAATTGATATTTACCAAAATAATTTTAGTGTGTGATTGGCCAGCCATCTGTAAATAGTTATCCAAAATGTCCCAATTTAAAAAGAAAACGCATTTGGTATCAAAATCATGAAGGCATTGGCTGCAATTCTCTGACTTCCTACTAGTCAGAGTAAGGCTGGTAAGGCCCACTTGGAAGAGGCAGACTGAAACCGGTGGAATTGGCTTCCAAGTGGATGTGCTCAGGTATAAAGGTGACAGCCCGTGTACCCCTGCTCTAGGGATGCTTCTGGAAACCATTTATCACCCTAATAGTGTTTTGATGCCAGCGTAATGTCCCTATCATGGTGACCAATTACCTGGAACAGGGAAATGTTTAAAAAAAGAAAGAAAGGAAGAAAGAAGAGTGTCACCATGGGAGCATCTGAAAAGTTGAAAAAATAGGCTGTTCATGGCCAGTTGCCCCCCCCACCCCCAACCCGCTCCATTCGGTTTCTAGAGACTTAACAGATCACATCCCCCTTATGGATCAAATTGATGTCTGCTATGGGGGAAAAAAAGAGCTTGAGGTTTCCCTTTCACCCTATAGTATCTGGCATTCGGTACTTCACTTGGGGGGGAAAAATGGTAATAATGGCCGTGAAGAAGTTCAGCAAAGAAACAGTGACCGTTGTTTCCTCCCCAGCTGCCGCAAAGAAAATCAACCATAATCTCCCTCGCACAGGATTAATCATATATATATATATATATATATATATATATATATATATATATATATATATATATATATATATATATATATATATATATATATATATATATTTGTTGTTACGATTGCAACCCTGTTGTCCCAGCTGTCAGCCATCCGATCTGCTCCATTTACAATTTTATAAAGAATTTTTTTCACATCACAACGCTTCTCTGAATGTACAATATTTTAATATACATATAAAAATATAGCCCTGCTGTGTATATACTTACAACTCTACAGAGGAACCATTTTCCCCAGACCGCCTTGCTAAAAGAAGGATTTAATAAACTGCATTCTCAATTATTATTGTGAAACCCTTGCGAGAAGCTGCAAAAACCATTTCTTCTTCTTTCAAATGCAGCCGCTGAAGCCCCTTGAGCAGAGAGGACTTTTCTTAAGACTCTTAACGTACATTTGGCAAAGGAAAGGGGCGGAGGAGAATTTGAAAAAATAGGACTTATCTTTGTTTTTTTAAGATTCATTTGACAAAAATATAGACAGTGACCTATATGTTCTGGCTAGTGGATTAGCACTCAGTGACAATCACAACACCCACCCACCCCCGCCGCCCCAAAGGCCTTGCCTCAAATCACTGGCTCAAAATTGGAAACCCAACGGAGAACTCTTCGGTCTAATCTCTGAACAGAGAAATACAAGTTGAATAAAAAGCTCCTGGACGTCTCTTGTTTTACAGATAGGTAGCTGCGATTTTTGTTCATACAGTAGGAAAAAAACCAAAACAGCCGTAGGGCAGAAGCAGAGCCCTCCCGTGACCAGACCTTTGACATTGGGGTACAGTTTCAGAAAACCTTTTCATTCAAAGGACGTGGAATGCTAGGAGACGGACAGGCACACCTCTATGCTTTGTTAGCTTTGCTCTCTGGGGCTGTAATAAACATTGGCTTTGATGGAAGACTGACCTCAGTCGGTGTGTTCGGCGAGGGAAGTTTGCTCTTGATGACTGTTTGAAAAGCGTACGTTGGTTTAAAAACAAAAAGGTAGCCATCAAAGTGATAAGGACACTTTGCCCTTCATTTCATGTAGTTCCCCCCAATGCGTAATATGTAGCAGCAAAGCCAAATCGGCACAGTAACTTCAACAACTGAATTTGCTCTCAGCATAGTAGAACGCACACGGTTCATTTCATTCCCCTCTTTGAAACAACAACGCTATTGCTGCTGGGTGGACCAAAAGCCCGTGTCTGTAGCCAACACCACGGTGACACCTAGTGGCGCACGTGTGTTAAATCTTGTTCTTGTCCACCGTATGCTGTCTCTGCTCATTGTTCATCAAAAAGTGAGGATGATTTTCTACATTCAGTGTAGAGATTAGTCATAACTTTAGACAAGATGTTATTTTGTTGTATCCCCCGTTTTCTCTCTGCAGGATCGTTCGCTCGGCTTGCTTTCAGCAGGCAGAAGCCAAGTTTCCGATGGAGTCAACTGCTCTGAATGTACTTTTTAATGACTACGCAGCCGTGCCGGAACACCGGACATGGCATATTGGGAAGCAGCGTCCATGTGTTGGTGTTGGGGTCGTAAGCTTCCATATTTCCTAGAGCGGGGCCTTCGCTGCTGACAATTCCACCAGTGGCGTAAATTTTTCCATCAAGAACCACAGCGCTATGGAGGGGGGGGGGAGAGAGAGAGAGAAAGGAGAGGAATGCAGTTAGTAACACGTCCACTAAGCACTTGCTCTATTTAGTAATTGATCCTGCTGTTTGAAAGAACAGCTTCTGCATTAGAGTCGTAACTGCCACAAACCAATGACTATAATAACCAGCACATCCAGCCTTTGCCCATCTTAATTAATTTTCAGTTTTCTCCCGTGGGTGGAAAGGCAATCACAAATGTCAATGGACAGGAATTGGCCCTGATGACCCCGCAGCAAGGAGGGCACCATAGCCAATCTCTCCCTTGCTAGGATCATTTAGATCTCCATATACACGAATGGAAAGAGAAAATTCACGATAGCTTTCTATAGTCTATGTAAAGACAACCATAAAGACAGAATGGAGGAATGAAAGATAGCTTGTGTTTTGGTCCGCTTCCCTCTAGATCCAGAGGCTGCATAGAAAGCAGTGAGAATCTAATGGGGGGGGGGTTGCTTCTCGTGGCAGGAGGTCCCCAAGCTGCTCAGAGGGGCCAATCAAACGAGCAGCAGCATTTCGGTCCCAATTTGGAGGAGGGGGTGGAGTGGGGCTCAAAAGGAAGAAGTGAAGAGATCTGCTCCATGCAATTGACCCGACATGGTTCCTTCCCCTTCACTATTATCATTAAGAGGGAACAAGCACATTCCCAACCAGAGGGGGAAAATATTATTTTATTTTATTTTATTTTAATCCCATCTCTATTAGTAACTCAAAGCAGCAAACTGTTCTGTGTTGTGTGGCTTCTAGAAGAGAAAGCCTGAAACCTCCCCTCTTCCATCCTATGGGTTTAGATGTTGCAACAGGGTTGGGGGTGTTTTTTTGCATTTTGCATGCCCAAAAGCAGCCTTCAAAACCAGAAGGCAGAACTGAAAACGTCTTGGTTTAGGAAAGTTATTATTCAATAGTACGTTCTTGAGGACAGAGCTTGGTACTTATGCCACTGGCAATGTAAATAGAAAACGCCATTTTGTTCCTTCTCCCCAAAGGGTATGTTGCACAAGCATGAAAAAAGGTGCTTCTTTGCATGGATTCTCTTTTTTTTTTAATTCACCATTTAAACATCCTTTACAACAGGGGTGTCAAACTCAAGGCCCAGAGGCGGTATCCGGCCCGTGGGGTACTTAGATCTGGCCTGCGAGGCCGTTCTGGAAACAGCGAAGGACTGGCCCACGCTGCTTCTGCCAGTGAAAATGGAGCTCGGGAGCAGGGGTGGGTTTCTCGCCCCGTTCCAACCGGTTCGGTTGGAATGGGGCCGGCGGTGTCCTCGTGCACGCACGCGGTGCACGCATGCGTACTAGTGTTTGCGCGACGCTCCAGCTGCTCCTGGATGATCGCGCAGGCGCTGTATGCGTCCTGCGCATGCGTGGAAGCGCAGAACTCGTCAAAACCGGGTAAGGACTGCGGGCGGGCGGGCGCGCCCTTCGCCGTTCCCAGAAGTTACTTACTTCCTGGTTCGGCGACCAATCGGTTCGCAGGGACCGCCGCGAACCGGTTGAAACCCACCCCTGCTCGGGAGCCACCACAGGTGCCCCAACAGGAATTACTTTGAGCTGCCCCCCCCTCATGATCAAACACATCCCTGATGCAACCCACAACAAAATTGAGTTTGACACCCCTGCTTTACAAGAATGCTGAATAATCATTCTGAATGTATGATGAGAATGGTATCGAAGGAATTTCTCAGTTAAAAGCATTTAACTGAAAACCACTAAAGCTACGTATTGTGTTACCATGCCCCTTTTATTGGAGAAACGTTTGGCATATTGGGTGCTTTCATACTTGAAAACCACACTTCTTTTGACACTCAAGCGGTATGAAAGCTTTCTCTGTGCCGGTGCTGTTGGAATCTCAGCTCAACTATGGACCTGGTTTCCCAATGAGGAAATTTCAGCATCTGGCCTGAACAATGGATAACTCAAATGGCAGTGGCAGAGGAAGCAAAATATGAGAATTTCATTAGGCAGGTAATAAATTACTAGATGACAGCTGTGCTTGGGCACTCAGTTTTTAGGGCGTTCTCTCCAGCTCTTCCATCATTGATCCCTGAAAGCGATTGTTTTCGGGCCAGACGTGATTAAGTGAGCATTTCTGACGGCAGAAGAATTCCTCATTAACATCTGGAGGTATTTTGCCTGATGCTGAATCATCAATATCAATTTCTTCCAGAGCTGTTGCTGAGAGTTTTTTTGTGATCCAAACCTGTTTACCCTCCATTCTTTTTATCCAGGGACTGTCAAGGAGAGACATTTCACAATCTCGGTTTGCCCGGCTTGTGAACATTAATCCCTGTCCAGAAATAACAGGGAAATGGAGAAATAACCTCTCTAGTAGTCCTTGAGGTTATAAAAGAACATTTAAATGACTGAATTAGCATGTTCATATGCGTCACAGTCTTTCTAATTCTTGCTGCCAATTTTAGTAACTGAAAAACGGGAACAGAGCCACACTTAATTCAGCTGGAACTGCTCCAAACAGTCTTTTTTTTATTTTAAAAAATCCCTTTTATGGTGTTTAGGAAATATTTTTTCTTTTTTCTTTTTAAAAAAAAAGCTCCAATAAAAAAAATATCATCCCAGTGAAATCTGGCTATATAGGAAGAAGCTATTCCAGCTTCAAATTCTTGAATTGTCTCCCCCTTTTCATTTTGGGAACAGAAACACCACTATTTTTTTCAAAACTGAAGATTAATATTCGGCAAACATCCCAAATGAAGATCCCAAAATAGCATTACTATGAAAATACCAGTGTATCAAGCCTAGCCATCTTTAACACTTGAACACTACTTGAAAAAAAAAAAAAACACCACAAGCTATTACTCAGCCTATGTCAGTGATGGGGATCCTTTTCGGCACCAAGTGCGCAAACTGGGAATATGCATGTGCGCCAAAAACCCGAAGACCAGCTGGCCGGCGCATGCATGCCAGCTGGTTTTCAGGTTTCTGGCGCTATGGCCCATGCAAAGACCAGCTGGCCAGAAGATCAGCTGCTGACGTTGCCCGTGCCCACAGAGAGGGCTCTGTGTGCCACCTCTGTCATGCATGTTATAGGTTTGCCATCATGGGCCTATGTCATCCAATCACATTTAGTGGTAGTGAACCAATGGTGGGTTTCAAAAATTTTCTAGAACCTCTTCTGTAGGTGTGGCCTGCTTTGCGGGAGTGGCTTGCCGGCCATGTGACCAGGTGGGAGTGGCTTGCCAGCCATGTGACCGAGTGGGAATGGCTTGGCAGTCATGTGACTGGGTGGGCATGGCCAACTTATAAAATGTGGTGAAACTCACTTAACAACGCTCTTGCTTAGCAACCAAAATGTTGGCTCAGGAACTCTGGCATTGAAACACGCAAGTCTTAAAGCTGTCAAGTTACAAGACCATTGCATTCCTAACCCTTTAGAAAAAAAAAAACCAGGGGTGTTCAAACTTGACAGCTTTAAGACTTGTGGACTTCAACTCCCAGAATTCCTCCTCTCGCTCTTCATCTTGATGATGTGCAGACGGGCGGGGGAGGGAGCTGGAACCGGTTCTAAACGGCACTGTAGATTTGTGGAACCTCTTCTATAGAAGAGGTTAGTACTGGCAGGAACCCACCCCTGTAGTGAACAGATGTGCTAAGGGGGAGGTTCTGTGGTAATACACTTGCCAATAAGGGGAGAAAGCAACAATATCTCGTTAAGCGACTGGCAAGTTTAGGTTGAGCCAGGTCTTCTCGTCCACAGTGGCACAGCCCATTTCCTTCCTACAGGCCAGGCATGGGTGCCAGGGTACATCAACCTCTGACTTCTGTGCAACTAAGGCATCTGAAAGGGGAACAAGGTTAGAGCAGGTGGGGATAAGAAAAAGGTGCAGGACAGCATCAGGAACAGAGGGAGGGTCAGGCTTGCTTCCTACTTTCCTTTTGGAAAAAGATTTAAGAAGTTTTGTTTTCCAAAATGCTTTGATGCTTATTAGGATTTGCACTGTGATCTCATGCATCATATCTCAAAATAATGGAATGCATTCCATTTCAGTCAGTTTCTGACAACGCACCTTGTAAAAATTGTCAGAGTAGGAAGACAGAATCGTGCCTCAGCATTTCTCTTTAAGAAACCAAGAAAGGGTAAATGCTTTGGTGCATATGCAGTTCTACAGTCATAAGGTACCCGCCTCTATCCTGTTTTATACTTTCAGCAAAATATTTAGCCTAACAAATGGGAAAATTCTATCCAGCAAACCAATAATGCTTGTTTACTTTGGACACAATTCAGTATCCGTCTTGATCACTATGCAGTGGGACACAAAATCAATGTCTAACTTTCATCCTTCTGATGGACAGGCAAGGGAAGACCTGGGATTCAGCAAAATCAGGGGATCCAAGCCAATGATCCACTCAGGGAAGCAAGTGTTCCATCTCTCAGCTATAGCTTGTCTGGTTCCTGGCATTTCTCATGAGCTTTGGTGCTGCGTTCCCTTCTTCCAGATGCTCCAATCTGTTCAGTAACTGAAGCTCTTTTTCCTCTCACTCTACTGCGATCATACTAAATCCGTATGCCTCTAGGCTGGTTTCTCTGCTCCTTCCTTACCCTCCTATACTCCATTCATCATCTCACCAAGCCACCCACCAAATCCAGCCCCTCACAAGGAAGACTAAGAGCAATAAGGAGACTCTACTGACAGGACTGCCATCCTTCTTGGCATCTTGCAAGGTTCTGAGGAGGCACCACCAAGGCCATTTGGAGAAGGGACTTGGCCTCTGTTGAAGTAGTACAAGTTCAGAAGACCTGGCTCATAGAATTGCCAAGAATTGGACACAAATGAATGGTAACATCGTCGTCAATCTGACTATTTGCGGGCTATGGCCTGGCCACACAACAGTTTTTGCTGGCTTTTTTAATTGTTACGGCAACGCCTTCACTTCACCAAAATCAAAAGACAGAATCTTATAACGTGTAACATAGCAAGTCAGCACATAACAATTGTTATCTCAACTTCCTGCCTGGTAGGATGGAGTCTAAGGACTTCAGTAAGGAAAATGAAATATTCTAGGAAATATTAAAAAAGGCAGAATATTATATTTTCCCTAAAGGAGAAACACATTTCTAAAGACAAACTCAGAACCTCAGCTCCCTGCCCCCCCCACCCCCAGCGGATGTTTTGGTGCCAACTTATCTGTAAGACAAAGGCTGGGCCAGTTTATCTAACACACAAAAGACATGGCCCTATTGAAACGATGGGATTATGTTTCTACCCATCTAGCAACAGAACTCACCACATGGCACCTGGGGAGATTACATCACCCAGCAAGATTCAACCAAGCTTGGGACTCAAGACACTACAAAGTTACCCCTGCATGGCTCCATAGGAGTCTGACAACCAATCAGAATATATTTCTTTCACAGGAACAGGAAGCTCCAAGAGAGGGTATAAATCTGTCTCTCCCATGTGCTTTTTTTTTTGTCCAGGACTGTCCACCATTAACCCATCTTTTCAAGCAGCCTCCATGTTTCCAGTGTCTTTCTTCCCACTTGGAACGCAACCCAGATGGACATTTCTTCCAACCATAGAGTCTGCCCATACCAGTGTTTCTCAACCTTGATAACTTTAAATTTATGTAGACTTCAATTCCCAGATTCCCAAATGTTGGGAGTTGAAGTCTACCCATCTTAAGAGTTGGTAAAGTTGAGAAACATTGGTCCCTACCATCAGACATACCATGTCTGGGCATCAAAACCATGGATGACTAGTAGATACAGAAGGTCATAACTCTCAGCAACCATCTAGCAATTGTCCAGGTGTTTGTAGTTCTGATCTTGTTTGCCTAATATTATTCCACCCTCTTGGCCAAGCATAGTCCCATTGTTGGGTAGCCGTGGCCAAATGCTTATATTATGGCACAGAATCTCATGATCCATCCTGTTAAACTGATCATTAAAAACAATGGAAACCCTAATTAAATTGAAATTCAAGTGGATGAAACTCTAATACTAAATTCATATTATGGCGCTTTTACATTCCCGTTCCACCTTCGTTTGGATATGTCATTGTGTAATTTTGAGTGGTATTAACTGTTGAGTGATTTGAGTGTTTTGGAAAAGAGGGATTAAAATAGTAGAAAATAGGCCATACGCTGAAAATCAATCTTAAGTTGCTTTGGTTTTATATTGATCAGGAATACCAAGCCTCTCCTTTCTCTGATTACCTATTTAGGGCCAAAGAGAGACAAAGGAACATAGGTCTCATCTATGAACATTATTGTTATTTATAAAAAGGGTACTTCTAGTGCATGGAGCCACGGTGGATATGAGCCACAGTGGCGCAGTGGTTAGAGTGAAGTACTGCAGGCTACTTCTGATGACTGCCAGCTGCCTGCAATTTGGCAGTTCAAATCCCACCAGGCTCAAGGTTGATTCAGCCTTCCATCCTTCCAAAGTGGGTAGCCTTCCAATGAGGACCCAGATTGTTGGGGGCAATAGGCTGACTCTGTAAATCGCTTAGAGAGGGCTGTAAAGCATTGTAAAGCAGTTTATAAGTCTAAGTGCTATAAGTATGGAAAAGATGGGCAAATCCTTACTCAGAAGCACAAAGCAAGGAGGAGTATACATTTCCTGCTTGCTGGGAGGCACAGAAAAAAGCAGAATCAATTGAAATGAATTATTTGATCATACACTATTAAAGGAGGAAGACACGCATGAAATAAATTAAATCCAACTTAAAAAGTATGAATATTAGATTATGCAGTGTACTTTCCTTCTCACGATACACACATACTTAAAATCACAATGCTTTTTTCTTTCTGTTCACAGGTAGTCCTCAACTTACAACCAATCATTTACTTACTGTTCAAAGTTACAAAGGGGCTGAAAAAGGTCACTTACAAATGGTTCTCACTACTTACAACTATTGCAATAGCCCACACAACAGGCATGTATTCATGATGGTTGCGGTCTCCTGTCCCTGCACATCAGTGGCGGATTAAGGCTCACTGGCGCCATAAGCACTGACAAATCTTGGTGCCCCCTCCTTTGTACATACTGTACAAATCTTCACTGGTTTTTTTCTTTCTTTCTCAACTTGGTGGTGCCCCCTTTGGGCCTGGTGCTTTAAGCAGGTGCTTAGTTCTGCTTAATGCAGACTATACACCATTGCTGCATGTGAACATTTACAACTTTCCCAGCCAGCTTCCAACAAGCAAAGTTAAGGGGGGGGGGGGGTTGTGGCCCAGCAGGAGCCTCTTGTGGCCCAGCAGGAGCCGTTGGAGCTGCCACCAGACTCTGACAGCGAGGGGCCCGATGAGTCGGCTCTGGAGGATGTGGAGGACCCTGGACAGGGTTCCGACTCCGAGCAGGGTGCAGAGAGGCTGGTTGGCCACCAGGAGGCGCCTAAGCCTTGGATCAGTGGTGAGGAGACAAGGGAGAGTGAGCCGGAAGCCAGTAGTGAGTTGTTCCTGGATGCCCGCACTGAAGAGCTAATAGGCGTAAGGAACAGGAGGTAACTGCACTCAGCTGGTGGTCACTAGGCTCTCCAAACTATAAAAAGACTACTTGTACACACGCCCCTCTTGCAGAAGTCAACACAGGAATAAATGTCGGAGAACATTGTTATGAGCTTGGCAGGCTAGATTGCTGCCAAGCCTTATCTGTGTTTATTGCTGCCCAAGCTTGTCTGTGCCGGTTTGCTGCCTAGGACCTGTCTGTCTGGTAATTAAATGCCGTAACTTATCTTTGGCTCGGAGTGTGCTTTGGTGTTGGACGAGGGGGGTCAGAACAGGGAGCCAGATTTTCTTAACAACCAAGTGATTCACTTAATGACCACAGCAAAAAAAGGTGATAAAATTGGACACGATTAACTTCATAATCACCTCATTTAGGAACAGGCGTTCTGGTTCCATTCGAGGTTGTAAATTGAGGACTACCTGTATTTCCTCTCCGTCCTTCTAAGGATGAAGATTACAGTTGTATAAAGACGGCTTTCAGGTTTGTAAGCTTTTGAGCAAGAAGCAGACAAGAAATACCAGTGCTTCCTTTGTGCCATTCATCTAAAGAATCTTTTTCATCCCTAACGAGCCATTTCTTTTAATCTGTGAAAGCACCTCAAACTTCTCCTCACCTAGTAATAATGGATCGGTCACCACGCTTTGCTGCTTAAGAACAAAAGATGATTTTAAAAAAGGAAGCAAACCCCCAACCTTACTCTTGGTGTCGCTCAGTACAACCTGAATCTTGGCTCTGCTAAAGGTTTTCATGAGGACAACAAATCTTATTTGCCTAAAAGTCACAGGAAAAAGACCGATGATATTTCTACAGGCTGGTTCACTGAACATTCTGGGAAAGTGAAGTTAAATGGGCCATAAAAATATTGCTTAAAAGAAAGCGGCGGGAGTGGATGAAATACAGCAGAATTATTTGAAATTGTACAAGATGAGGCAGTTAAGGTAACACATGTGGTTTGTCAGCAGGTACCAAAAACACAGCCGTGGCCATGGGCCTGGAACAGATCAATTTCATCCCACTATCCAAAAAGGAGGCACTAAAAATCTGAACGATACCACTTATTTCATGTGATAGTAAGATAACGATCAGGATTTTGCACTCCGGACGTCTACAATACACAGTGCCAGTTGGATTCCAAAGAGATAGTCCTGCAAACCTGAGATAACTTTGCTAATGTCGGATGGATAACAGAAAAGACAAGGGAATCCCCCCCCCCCCCCAAAAAAAAATTACAGCTTGTTACTAGGCAGACTCTTACAAGTTGTGGATAGACTTTCAAAACCTTCTTATCTGTCTACTGAGGACTTTGTATGATCACCAGGTTCAGACCTGGGAAAGGAATGTAAAAAAGCTCTAGGTGGCTTCAGGCTATCAGTGATGACACAGCATGAGCTCAAAGAGGCAATTATTGGCAGATGGTCCTAGAGATATGATGTCCAGTGTTTCACCAAAAGTGACGAAGGACTGTACAACAAGCCTCTTTAGAGTCCAGATTTGGTAGCCTTATCAGAGTAGAATACCAAAAGGCAGAATAGGGGGAAAATATCATTATGCATGTTCAACAGAGCTAATATGAAGCCTATTTCAGAAAAATTTTAGGAGTATCCAAATAGAAAAAGAGAAAATTGTGTTAAGGAGAAAGAAAGAAGGAATAAAGGAAAGAAAGAAAGAAAGAAAGAAAGAAAGAAAGAAGAAAAAGAAAAGACATCCCCATTATACCTGCAAACCCCGTTATAATCTTTAGCAATTTAACATGAGCCAGTTTTTTTAGCTTATCCATGCCTTTAACTTTGTCTCAGCCGTAAATCACTGCAGTGTGTGATTCACCTGTAGCATAAAACTTCCCTCTGTTCAGTTCCACTGATTTTCAGTAATTCACTATTTTTTTTTTAAAAAGAAGACCCATAAATAGGTATTTTAGAAGCATCAACGTATTCAATTTTAAAATTAACATTTATTTTAATTTATAAAGCATTTCTTAAAACAGGTAAAACCTGAATACTGCTATGTAGAATTTTTACTTCATCACTAGGAAGGATTCGTCTCCTCCATCTTGAATGTAAAAAAAAAAAGAATTATTCTGAACAGCAGAATGGCTTAACTGTTCTACTTTTGTGGGTTTTCAAAGGGATGTAAATGTAAAATTATCTCCTATCTTGGATAAACTCTCAAGTCTTCAGATTATTAGAGAAGTCCTACTCTGTCAAGAGATCTTGGTGAAAAGCATGACTGCATTAAAGTCATTCACATCCAAGTAATTTTAATATCACTGAAGAACATCCCTCATTTAAAAAAAGGCTTCACATAATTAATGGAATGAATTACCAAGGGAAGTTATGTCAGTTGTACCACACTGTTTGCTTCTGGTTTACAATCTTGAGAGAAAAAATATAATTAACTACTGCACGGACACAGTGGGGTTCTCCTACATTCAATTTCACTCTTGTTAACTCAGAGGAACAATGAAAATCTGTAATTAGCACAGAAGCAGCAGGAAGACAGTGGCTTTGGCTGGGATTTGGACGGTAATATTTTCTGCATATAATGTTAGCTTCAGGACAGCATTCTCTTTACAACCAAGAGAGGGCACTCTTTAAATAAAAACAGGGGAAACAGCCCAAAAATAGGAAAATGTGTTTCTGTTGTAAGGGATATGGTGCTTTCCTTTCTTCCAATCCAAATATTGAGAATGGAAATAACTATATGTCATTTTAAAAGCCAAAATCTAAATATAATCTACCGTATATACTCGAGTATAGGCCGACCCGAATATAAGCCGAGGCACCTAATTTTACCACAAAAAACTGGAAAAGTTATTGACTCGAGTATAAGCCTAGGGTGGGAAACGCAGCAGCTACCGGTAAATTTCAAAAATAAAAATAGATACCAATAATGTTTTTGAATATTTATTTCAAAGAAAAACAGTAAACTAGCGGTGTATTCAATGAAATACTTCACTCACCTCATGATGCTGATGTCCCGCTGTGATGATGATGTCCTGTGCAGCCGCGGGAGCGATGTCCCGCCTCCTATGACACACGGCACAGTGATTCCTATCATTGGATCACTGTACCAGAGGAGGTGGGACATCGCTATGTGGCTGCTTGCCATAACAAGGAGGAGGTGGGACATCGTTGCAGAGCGGCAGGAGGGGGAGGAAGGGGAATCGTAAGACAGCCCTGCATTACATTAGAACGTGAGGAGGGGGGATGGTGCGGTGCGCGCTGCGCGGCAAACTGACACAGAGGGAGGGGAAACTCACAGGGGCACTGGGCCATTCACGAGTGTCACCCAGCGGCATGGCCCCGCCCCTTTTTCTCCTCCATTTCGGGCAAATTTTTCACTGACTCGAGTATAAGCCGAGGCGGCTTTTTTCAGCCCAAAAAGTGGGCTGAAAAACTAGGCTTATACTCGAGTATATACAGTATGTATTTACTGGACTTTATTTAAGAGCAATTAGAACCAATGCAAGCTAAATTGGAACAGAGACAACAACAACAAAAAAAGGAGAAAAAAAAGAAAAAGATATAAAGAAGGATATATAAATACACAGAAGTACCGTGTTTTCCCGAAAATAAGACAGGGTCTTATTTGCTTTTGACCCCCGAAATAAGCGTTTGGCCTTATTTTTGGGAAGGTCTTATTATTTTTGAGGTGCAGGAGGCGCTGTAACCTCGACTGACAGATCAGTTGATCCAGAGTGGGCCTGACGTTCTGTCCCTGTTTCTGGCACATTCCTGTCAGCCCTAACGTCGCTGGGCCTGCCGCTCTTTTTGCGGCCGCTACTAAGAGAAGGGGCGCAGTAGCTTGGGTTTGCATGAGCGGCCTCCGTGAGGCTGTTCCGTGTGGATGGCAGGTGCATGTGGGGCACGTGGGGCATGTTCCCCCCATGAAATGGTGGGGACCAGCTGCGCATGCTGTTAAATATTTTAGGAGAGGGCTTATTTTAGCGCATGAGCTCAAAAGCCCAATTGGGCTTATTATCCGGAAAGGTCTTATTTTCAGGGAAACAGGGTAGCTTCCAATATTCTTCACAGCAGTTACAGTTAACATACTTTAATATCTCTCTAAAGTAGCATTGTGACTCTCTTCTTTCTACAATCTATCCTGTGTAATCATCAAAGCCATCATTTTTTTTATTTTTATGCAAAAAATCCATAATCCAGGTTTTCAGTCACCAATAAATGTAGCTATTGACCAATCTCAAATAAAAGAAATCAGTTTGTCTGTACATACAAGACTTAGGAAAGGGTACTATAAAATAAAAAGCCAAACCTTTTAATAATAAGAATAGGCTACTGCAGGGGTGTTAAACTTGTGTCGTCACATGACGTATCACAACTTTTTTCCCCTACGCTAAAATGGGGGTAGGCATGGCCAGTGTGTGACGCATCTGGCCCGCAGCCTGTGAGTTTGACACCCCTGGGGTACTGGGATCCTCTGTACTAATAAACTATTATGGAAAATGATTATGCAGATGGTCCTCATTTAACAACCCTAATTTGGACTATTACTAATGAAGGAGTCACCAAGTGGAGAATTGCATAAGCAAAAATGTCCTTTCTTTCTGAAAGGATACCAGACTATTCAGTTTCACATCTTCTGCTTTCGCTTGTCTCCTAACCTCTTTCTCACCCTCTGGAATGCTTGAATGCCCACTTACTGTCTTCTGCACATCAAGAGCAATGCGGCGGCACCAGCAGACGGATCGGGAACTCCAGGTGTGCTTAGAGTACTTTCTTGACATCTCTTCTCTAATCTTTCTGCTCTCTGGGGAGAGAGGTTGGTGGGAGAACAAAAGTGATATCTGTAGGTACTCTCTCCTTTCTCTGGTCCTTTCCCGCTGCCAGTGCTGTTGCATTGCTTTCGATGAGCCAACGGCTTAGTCTCTTGAAATGCCTGTCCAGTCCCTCCGCTCTGCATTGAAGGTTTGCAATTTTTTTTTTATAGCAAAGGATGTCTGATTATGTTGGACCTATTTTCAGGCCTCATTGCAATACAACATTTATGTATTTGTATCTTGCCTTTATTATTTTTATAAATAACTCAAACATACCTACAAATAACTGGCAAACATACCTAATGACCCTTCTCTCTCCCCCCCCCCCCCAACAACCACCCTGTGATGTGAGTTGGGCTGAGAGTGAGTGACTTATGCCACAGCTCCATTTTCTGTACTCCACCATTCCTTCATTGGGCATTTGGGGAGGAACTTCTTGGAACAGTTTGAAAGCTGAGCAAGCTATTACACAAAAAATGTGTTTTACACAAGCCATAATTAATCAACAAGACTATCTATTTGATGGTATTGCTACCAGTGTTATCACAATTTGCAAACTATACAAATATTAATTAACTTGTTATTATATATGCAATCCAAATTGGGAACTGCAGATTTACTGCAAACCAAACTTTTCAAGCCACCTCACAGAGTTGCTGTTATGGAGAAAACAGGACGAGGAAGGAGCATGAGGTACTTTTGCTGCCTTGAGTTATTTACAAAAATAACAAAGATAGGGAATGAATGAATGAATGAATAAATAAATAAATTGGCGTTCCTTGTCATTCAAAATTGGCAAAGAGAGATCAGCCGGAGATAGCAGCACATTTGACCAGTTACGTATAGAGAATGCCAGATTGGAGATGGGAGGCTAAATATTGTTTTGGCATCTGGCTTCAGAGATGTTTATTTTCTCTCTCTAATAATTGAGTCAATACTTGGGATTCAGTACACGTTAGCTTTCGTTTACAATTCCACACCAAGGTTCGAAAAATTAACACCATTAGTTTTGGACTATGATCTGTTTTAATAACCAATTAGCAATGAAGTTTAAACTGGTATGCACACACACACAAACGTTTGTGTCTTAGGTACAAAGATATATTTCAATCAGATAGATAAAGTGTTTACAGGTGAAGGTGAAAGGTAAAGACAGTGGAAATAGTCAAAACCCTGCTTCGGCCATACTCCAACCTGTGCACATTTCATACAATGAAGCAATGTTACAAAATAACATTGCACCTGGGTGTTTAAGTCATACATTTAAGCATGGACAAAGCCTGGGTACCATTTTGTTCTTTTTGACATTGAAGATGACACTGCAATACTGTCATGAGATGTCAATTAAATCTCAATCAGTCCCCTCCCCCCCAATCAAATACTTTTAAAATGGCAATTTCTTCTCTGGTCGCAAACATTCAAGCTACATCATGAATTCTAAAGTGCAGTTAGTATGGCTTTGCTTATCCAATTTTAATAGTTGTTTCTATTTTTAATCATGCAACCAAAACACATTGATTAAAAACTGCGTTGCTGATTTTTTTAAGTGGGACATTCATGATGCAGTGGATTTATTGCACCGGTTTGCATGTAGAAATATATTATAAATATAGAATAGAATAGAATTCTCTATTGGCCAAGTGTGATTGGACACACAAGGAATTTGTCCTTGGTGCATATGCTCTCAGTGTGCATAAAAAGTCCAGATAAATTCGTCAAGAATCATAAGATACAGCACTTAATGATAGTCATAGGGTACAAATATAAATATAATATGAAAAGGCAACTGAATTAAAAAGCGGGATGAGGCTTCTGCATTGCCTTCATTCTGCTTCCCACAGGTCTCTCCCCTGGTTATTCGGGGCAAAATTCAGGAGTGTTAAGAGATATGCCATGAAACTTTCACTGATGGCTTACCTGTGACCACGGCACTTCTCTGTTGCACATTCCCAATGCAGTGCTTTTAATGCTAAACATCTTCAGTACTGTGTTTCCCCGAAAATAAGACAGGGTCTTATTTTCTTTTGACCCTCCAAATAAGGGGTTGGCCTTATTTTCGGGGAAGTCTTATTATTTTTCAGGTGCAGGAAGCAGCAAGCCCACCAGCCCCTCCCTCTCCGTCTCACCACCTGCTTGCCCTCTTGCTTGGATCCCACAATGGCCCAAGTTCTCCTTGCATCCTGGCCTTCGACTGCCCTGCTTGCTGGCCGCGGAACAGCTGACTGTGCTGCTCTGGCCTCGCGGGGGGGGCGCTCTTCCTGGCAGAATGAACGAAAACACCCCCATACACACACACACACACACACACACACACACACACTCCAAGGCAGTCACATTCCTTCACTAACTTGCTTTCCAGCTCAATTCTCTGCTCCACGTGCAGGATAAGAAAAGTACACTGTGTGTCTATGGTAAAAAAAATACCAGAAAATACCTTCCAAATTCTTGCAAAAAAAAAGAAAAGAAAAAGATCTCGCGAAGTTGGAAGTAGTCCCACAAACTACTTTTCTTGCCCTGCACATGGCAGTGGAGAATGGAGCAGGAAAGCAGGTTAGTGGAGGGATGTGCTGCCTTTGGGGGGGGGGGGTTAGGGATAACTCTCTCTCTCACACACCCACACACCAGTGGTGGGTTTCAAAATTTTTGGAACCTCTTCTGTAGGTGTGGCCTGCTTTCCGAAGAGGTGGAACCTCTTCTAACCTGTTCAGTAGATTTGACGAACCGGTTCTACCGAATAGGTGCGAACTGGTAGGAACCCACCTCTGCCACGCATCATCCTTTCCTTGGGAACTCTGCATAGACACAGAGAAGGCTTTGCGTAGAGTATTTGGGGGATGTGCGTCTGTGCTGAGATCCCAAGAAAAGAACGATTGCCAGGAAAAAAAGGGGGGCCTTCAGAACAGGATAAGAAAAAGTAAAATCTCCGTTCGCAAAAATGCCCCATTCTGATCCTTTAATGCTGCAATCCTGGAATATGCTGAAGGCTTGAAATGGGACATTTTTGTGAATGGCTTGAAAATGTGGAGGGGGATATTCCTGCCTCTCCCCCTGTTCTGAAGGTCAGCACAGACTGAAAACAGGATAAGAGACAAAAATCCCCCCTCCCCATTTTCAAGCGGTTTGCAAAAAGGCCCCATTCCATGCCTTCAATCCTGCAATCCTGGATAATGTGAAGGATCGGAATGGGGCGTTTTTGCAAATGGCTTGAAAATGGGGAGCGGGGTATTTTGTCTCTTATCCTGTTTTCAGTCTGTGCTGACCTTCAGAACAGGGGGAGAGGCAGGAATATCCTCCTCCACATTTTCAAGCCATTTGCAAAAACGCCCCATTTCGCGCCTTCAGTGTGAATATGCAGGTGAGAAGCGACCTCTTATAGGCATGAAAATCCATACACTTGGGACATCGGAAGAAGCCCTGTGAGGAGACCCGGCTGCAGAAGTGCAGGAAATCCCCCCCCCCCCCAACCTGCAGATCGTCCTTTCAAAGAGGAGTTTCACCAGGACGAAATGGTGGATGAAGGCGGTGTTTGTGTCGCCTTCATCCTGGCGAAACTCTTCTTTAAAAGGACGATCTGCAGGTCTATTTATTTATTTATTTATTTATTAGACTTATATACCGCTTCATAGGGATTTCGGCCCTCTCTAAGTGGTTTACAATTTTTTTAGCAAATTGAGTCAGCAACTTGCCCCCACAATCTGAGTCCTCAATCACCCACCTCGGAAGGATGGAAGGCTGAGTCGACCTTGAGCCGGTGAGATTTGAACCGCTGAACTGCAGATCACAGTCAGCTGAAGTGGCCTGCAGTACTGCACCCTAACCACTGCGCCACCTCGGCTCTCGAGGTGGCGCAGTGGGAGGATTTCCTGCACATCAGCAGTGGTGTCTCCTCGCAGCGCTTCTTCCGATGTCCCAGGTGTATTGATTTCCATGCCTTCTTTTCCTGTTCCATGGATGGAATTGCGAGCTGTGACTGTCACCATTATGTAAGGAGGGCATTTGGGTTGTGTTGCTTGGTCTCCGGCTTTTTTTGCAACCGCAATTGGCTGCAAAAGCAACCGGCGTTTGCTGGAGGCCTGAGTGGCACCCGCGAATCAGATGTTTTGTGAATGGAGCGGCCCAGCTGATCCGATTAAGGGGCCAAGAAACCCTGAGGTAACCGGGGAAGGGAAGGACTGCCCCCTGTTCTGGCTAAACCCACACCCCTTCACTAGGATTTATTTTCAGGGGAGGGTTTATATTTTTGCCCACCGTGAAAATCTGGCATGGCCTTAGTTTCAGGACATGTTGTATTTTGGGGGAAACACGGTAGCTGTCAGCCTCTGCTTTGCTGTTGCTTCGGCTGCCATGAAATGGGGAGGGAAGGCATGGTATTTGGGAGGGATTACTCATTGTGCTGGAGGAAGGTTCTGGAGTTCAGCTGCTGGTTGGACTACGCATGCGTGGGAGATTCCCGCCAGGACTAACGGCACCGACATTCCATCTTCGTGATGCCTTTTGAAGTTATCTCACACCTGACACTTGAGAGAATTATGATTGGACTGTAACTGTGATGCCAAGGGGTGGAGAATGGGCTATTCTATATATCAATCGCTTTCGCGCCTAAATAATCAGATTTCGCTTCGCTATGCCTTTAATCATTTATAATTAGTAAAAGTACACTTGATTTCTACATATGGAGTCTCGTGGTCTTCTTTCCTAATTATCTAATGGAGAGGTGCTGACAGTAGCTTTTGGAAAAATTCATCCTACCTGAATCTTTATGAAATGAGTACACATTTAATTGAGATCAGGACAAAACTGAGGCATCCTCCATTTTAGTTCACTCAATCTACCCAAGAGAATAGCAATAGCACTTAGACTTATATACCGCTTCATAGTGCTTTACACAGCCCTCTCTAAGTGGTTTACAGAGTCAGCCTATTGCCCCCAATAATCTGGGTCCTCATTTTATCCACCTCGGAAGGATGGAAGGCTGAGTCAACCTTGAGCCTGGTGAGATTTGAACTGCCAAATTGCATAGCCTCAGTTTTCCTGGCTATGGTCTCGAGAATACCCATTATCCTTAAAAGAACGACCAAGAAGCAATCTGAATGCAACTTCATTCCAGCTGTGTTGCTCACTCGTAACTTATAAAGCCCTTCATGGTATTGGATCTGGGTACTTGAGAGACTGCCTGCTGCCAATTACCTCCCACAGACCCATTAGATCTCACAGGGTTGGCCTCCTCCGGGTTCCGTCTACCAGCCAATGCCACCTGGCTACTACCCGGGGGAGGGCCTTCTCTGTGGCAGCTCCGGCCCTCTGGAATGAACTCCCCGCAGGGATTCGGACCCTCACCTCTCTCCAGGCCTTCCGAAAAGCCGTCAAAACCTGGCTTTGCCGGCAGGCCTGGGGGTGATGAGTTCCCTCCCCTCTCGACATGTATGGTTGTGCGACTGTTGTCTACTTTTATTGTTTGTATTTTGTCTTTTATGTTCCCCCTTTTTTCCCCCTTAAATTGTTCGCCGCCCTGAGTCCTCCCGGAGAAGGGCGGCATACAAATAATAAAATACAAAATACAAATACATACATACATACACCATCACTTTCTCCAGCAAGGAAATACACACAGACACACACACAGACACAGACACACGCACAAGCACACACCCGGTAGCAATTCAACCATCCTGTGGTTGTTTGGCTCACCTGCAAAACTGCCTCGAGTGGTTCATGTTGGGGCCTGCTTTAATATTGCCTTTTTCTGGGTCGTAGATGGTGGTTGCTCGTGCGTAAGCTCCTCCGAGGATGAAGATGAAACCATTGAGAGTGACCGCAGGAGCGTATTTGTTATCTGTCAGTGGGGAAAAAAAGCAACGTAGAGCTTGGTTACCAGGGTTGGTACTAGAATCAAGCTTCTCATTTATGCATCTCCCCCCCTCATTTATAGATCAGTCATGTTTCTTGAAATCTCCAAGGCCAGCAAAAGAAAAATGAGGAAATACTTTTGCTGCTGCTCTTATTGCCGATTGTCTTCTTCACCCCTAAACCTCTGAAAGGCACTTTTAAAAGTTCGTGGGTCTCCCCCCACTCTTAGTACACAGTGGCTGCAATCCAACAGCAATGTCACTTCCCATATCGGCACGCATCCTTGCGCCTGCAAAAAAAAACAACGTATGGCCCTGGTAAAACTGAAATGATCTGCCAAATTATTTCAGACATGGCATCGCAGCCCCTTTTTGAGACAAGAAGATTAGTTTCTAAGCAGCATAATCAGATGGTGGCTCTGATGCTAGATATTCCATATTGAAGCTTTGAGGTGAATCGATATTCTAGCCTAACCTCTTTTGATCCCTCTCTCTTCTTTTTAGCCAAATATACACAGCAGGGAACCAGAAACTGCAGATCAACTTTTCTGAACCTCCCTGACCAGCGTTTCTCAACCTTGGCAACTTGAAGATGTCCGGACTTCAACTCCCAGAATTCCCCAGCCAGCAAGTGCTGGCTGGGGAATTCTGGGAGTTGAAGTCCGGACATCTTTAAGTCGCCAAGGTTGAGAAACAATGTCCCTGACCCTGGATATACAATGGGTTACAATTCTGATCCTCTGCACTAGCCTCCTAATGGGATTTAAGGAAACATGGAAAATATTGCAATGGGGCAAATGAAAAAAAATGAAGATAGATTAAATAATGCCACAGAGAGCGTTCCGCAACCCTTTGCCCTCTGGTAGTATCCGAGTACAGCTTCTGCTGTTCGTAGCGGACGTGCAGGGCTAGCTGCCCATTTTTAAGACCTAACCTGGTCCTCCATGATCGTTGGAGCCTTAACACAAGATTTCTGCAATCCAACAGATCCTGTACAATCTACTTGTTTTCACACTTAACCTGGCATGTTATGTTACACAAAGTACACTTTTTTTTAGATCTCACTTCTAAGTGAGATTCAGGTTAGCAAAATAGAGGCAGCTCTGTTTATTATGCA
The DNA here is from genome assembly GCF_009769535.1 of Thamnophis elegans. NCBI lineage: Eukaryota > Metazoa > Chordata > Lepidosauria > Squamata > Natricidae > Thamnophis > Thamnophis elegans. The sequence goes on along the minus strand of NC_045543.1, from coordinate 15,674,446 downwards.
TGTTAGCATCCATTCTTTTCCATGTTGTTTGCGTACTTCCTCATGAGAATAATTGAAAAGGCTTAAGAAAGCATTTCCCCCTGATTGCTGTTCACCTTAAACTTTTGTTTGTTTGTTTGCTCGTATAAAGTATGAATAATGGAACTGACTTGGAACCAACTAGGATTCAGCTGACCTCTTACAATCAGGTTACATGTTAGAATTTTGTATAAACAATATACGCCTGTGCTTTAATAATAGCCATATGCTTTGGGGAAGACAGATGTAAGCACATCATCTTTTCATATTTAGTTCCCAGTGCACGGTAGATTTATATGGGGGCATGAAAGGATTTGCCCTCCACCCGTCCACAAAAATCTCTGCCTAAAATTCATTTTTTTAAAAAAATCTCTTTCTCCTGCTCACCTATGTATCATTAACTTTAGGTGTTAATTCTCCCAAAGCAGAGAAAGAAAAAGTTAAAATGATAATACCCAAACTAGATCATGTACACTGCATCAATAATGCCATTCTTTAATACAGTCTTTTGAAATCTGGTATTCTTTGACAATGTTTATTTTCTTCTCCTATCACTCCTATCACTTGAGAGACCGCCTCCTGCCAATTACCCCCCTATGACCAATTAGATCCCACCGATTAGGCCTCCTCCGGGTTCCATCAGCTAGCCAGTGTTGACTGTCGACCCCCCGGGGGAGGGCCTTCTCTGTGGCTGCTCCGGCCCTCTGGAACGATCTCCCCATGTAGATTCGGACCCTCACCACCCTTCAGGCTTTCCGCAAAGCCGTTAAGACCTGGCTGTTCCGGCAGGCCTGGGGCTGATGAGTTCCCAGCCCCACTCGAATTGTTGCGGCTGTTGAGGAGTTTTAAATTTGTTTTTTGTAATTGTTTTGTCTTGTTTGTGTTGTGTACGACCCCCTTTCCCTATGAGTTTGTTAGCCGCCCTGAGTCCCCTTGGGAATAGGGCGGCATACAAGTTTAATAAACCATAAACCATAAACCAACCAACCACTCCTAGCCAGGACTGGAGTCTAACACTTCTGTAGAAGTACTAGGTCAGGGATGTCAAACTCAAGACTTGCGGGCCGGATTCGGTCCATGGGATGTTTAGATCTGGGCCGTGGGCCGTGCACAGAAATAGCAAAGGACCAGCCTGAGTTGCCTCTGCTAATAAAAACAGGGTGCAGCCCCCCCCCCCACACGAGGGCTGCGCCATGCCCCATTTTCAGCCTGGAGGGCCTCCTGCAGCACCTTGCCAGTGAAAACATTTGGGCCGGTAGGGTGCTGCAGGAGATGTCCATCCTCTCTGCTGTCCGTCCTGTGTCCCCCTGGCCTGCAGAGGACAATTACAATGCTGATCCAGCCCTTGAAGAAATCCCGTTTGACACCCCTGTACTAGGTGGATAAATCCTACTTTTAACTACCCTTTTAGGTATGGGGAAGCCAATTGTCCAAACAGATTAAATGCAAGTCATTTGTCTGCCTTTTCTTGAAGGCAACATTCCTTCGGGTAGATACTACCAAGTATTGTGACTTCTGTTACTTGAAAATTAAAATGTGGTTATTGCTACTGACGCAACGTATTATTTGGAAGTGTCCTTCCCATACATGCTGATCACATTTCCTTGGCTCCTTGCATGGGACTATTACTTTGCAAAATATGTATTAATCTAATAAAGAAACATTAACTCAAAAGCCCAGAGGTTGTATTAAGGCAGAAATATAAGCTCCCCAGGAGGCTAATGCCCTGCTGTGGATATCACCTTGTGGTATAAATGAATGTCCTACTTTGAGGTTTTAATAGCAGAGTTCTGCTTTTGTTTCTTCTGAAGAGTCAGCAGTTTCTCAGATCTCCTGCAGAAGAATCAGCATTATATTATTGTGTGCTTTCTTACCCCCACCCCTAGAGTATACGTTTATTGTATTTTTAATGACCCATCAAATATAGCTACAATTGCTTATTATTTTTTTGAACCAAGCTCTGTTTTGAAATTTCGGAAGGAGTGAGAAGGAATCAAGCCTCACTTACTGGTTTTAGGGAGAGGAAGATTGTGTAAGTGGTCACTGATCTAGGTTTTCAGATTGTCCTATTGAGCTGTGGGTGCCTGTCAACACTTCAGTGATCACTTTATCTTAAAAAAGGGAAGGGACCAGAGGTGGTATTCAGGAGGTTCTGACCAGTTCTGGAGAACCGGTAGCAGAAATTTTGAGTAGTTCGGAGAACCGGTAAATACCACCTCTGACTGGCCCCGCCCCTATCTATTCCCTGCCTTCCGAGTCCCAGCTGATCAGGAGGAAATGGGGATTTTTCAGTAACGTTCCCCTAGAGTGGGGTGGGAATTGAGATTTTACAGTATCCTTCCCCTGTCTGCCCATCAAGCCATGCCCACAGAACTGGAAGTAAAATTGTTTGAATCCAATCACTGGAAGGGATGAACATTTTAAATCAGTAGATCGCTCACCTGGCCTTCTCAATGGATAGTTTTTGGGGACCATTATATTAATTATCCCCTCCAGCTACCCTAAGCAAACACCCTCAGTTTTGGGTGGCAACAATTCTGTCCTTTGTTTGTCTGTAGCAATAGATAATATTGCAGCATAACTAAATATCTTTTATTTGATCCATAAAAGACTAGAATTTTATAATAGAATAGAATAGAATAGAATAGAATAAGTTTATTTATAGGCCGCCCTTTTCCCTGAGGGGACTCAGGGCGGCTAACAACTTATATGGGAGGGGGAACATACAATGACATATAACACAATGTATAATTAAAATCGAGCAACATTCATTCAGCATTCGGGTGGGGGCGGATTATACTCTTTACCCCCAGGCCTGACAGGATAGCCAGATCTTGAGGGCTGTGCGGAAGGTCTGAAGGGTGGTGAGGGTACGAATCTCCACGGGGAGATCGTTCCAGAGGGTCGGAGCTGCTACTGAAAAGGCTCTCCTCCGCGTAGTTGCCAGCCGGCACTGGCTGGCAGATGGCACTCGGAGGAGGCCTAATCTGTGAGATCTGATGGGTCGAGAGGAGGTAATTGGTAGGAGGCGGTCTCTCAAGTAATAATAAAATCAGAATCAGAACAGATCACATCTCCAAATGTCAAGCCTTTGTCAACCAAGCGGTTGATGGATCAAGAGGCAGTGTTCGAGGTTACACCATTAATAATAAAAACTAATATTTTAAAAATATTGAAAAAATAGTATGTGAAAAAGGGTAGTGACTATAAATTGAATTAGAAGATACGTCTCTGCATAAAGACAGAATGACATTGGATAATCAATACTGTCTTTCACAAGATACTACCTGTCAATCATGTTGCTGCCGTTCTTCAGGTTGACTATTTGTGAATCTGAACATATGGGGTCTGTCTTGCACAACAGTTTTGAAGTCCACTCTATTAAGTATATTGACTACATTGAATACGGAATAAAGCGAGCAGAGTTTTCATCATGTCCCTCAATTGCACCTACCTCCATACACCAAGTTACCTCTTTGCAGTACAAGTGGGAGGAAGGCTGGGTTGTGTAAATTCACAGGTGACCATTTGGAGAACTATAATCACAGGCAAATGATTAGTTCTTCTTCTTTGGGGTATTTGGGGTTCACGCATGTAGATCATGATAGGATAGAAGATAGTCCTGCCAAAAGCTGACACCATCTTGGATCAAAGATCTAGATTAGACTGATCCTTGAAGGCCAGTCTTTGGGACCAAACTATAGTTCAAGATAAGCAAAGAGAATATACTGTATTTCTCATTAAAAAGTTGCCACAGAAGTCGCTGCTGGTCAAAATTCAGGTCTGACACCGGAGGGTATTTGCTAGAATTTGATAATGAACTAACACTGAAGAATTCGGATATTCTGTAGCTATATCTATATCTATCCATCCATGCATCCATCCGCAAATGCACACACATACTATAAACCCACACAGAAATCTCCAGATTATTTCAAGGTATATGAAAAAGCATTGGCAAAACCAATTCTTGACAGAGGCACAAATTGGAAACGTCCCTTGGTAAAAAGAAAACATCCAAATGAGCACTTATCCTAATGAAAGAGAAGGTAAGGATAGTAGGGAGCAAAGATATTTGTTCCGTTACACTTGTCTAAGAAATTGACAAGAAAAGCTACCTTAGAGAAAACTACTCAAGGGACTCAAAGCGCATCATGGAAAGAACAACAGACTCCCCAAAGTGGAAAGAGGATGAAGCATTAAAAAAATATGAGTCTTTGAAATGGAAATGCAGGTCCATATTCCAAACAGAGAGTTTGTGCACCATTACGTTCTGATAGTTACCAGTGCCATGATATATGATGAATAGAGTTAGTTGCTTTAGGAGCTGGATGCATTCCTCATGACCTCATCAGAGAATGGAACCAAAGTTAGTCCCCCTGTGGCTTTCAAGGTGCAACAAGAATGCAATTCAGACTGACTTGTGGAATCCTAGGATTGGAAGCTGCAGCAGGATTATCCTGCACTTCTGCAACTGAAAGGCATCATTAGAGAGTTGCAACTTATAAAGGGATAAGGAGCAAATGTAACAACTATTTGCTTAAACATTTACTACATACTTTGGATGCCTTTATCAAGGTGCCCCTAAATCAGGAGTGTCAAACTCGATTTCATTGAGGGCCGCATCAGGGTTGTGTTTAACCTTGTGGTGCCTGGGGGGGGGCGTAGACAGGTTGGGCATGGTCACCTTGACGTCACTTGTTTTGAGGGTGCCTGTGGTGGCCCAAATGCTCTGCCAGCAAAAACAGGCTCCCAAGCTCTGTTTTTGGCTGGGACGGCCTCCTACAACCCTCTGCCAGTGAAAATGGAGTTTCGTTTTTGCTGGCAGAGGCATTGTGGGCTGGTCCTTCGCTGTTTCTAGGGCGGCGTCATGGGCCACATGTAAGCATCCCACCGGCCGGATCTGGCCCACAGGCCTTGAGTTTGGCATCCCTTCCCTAAACTGATTACAGGGACAAGGATTCAAGGAATCCAATGATGGGCAGTCACCAGAGGTGGTATTCAGCCCGTTCTGACAGGTTCTGGAGAACCGGTAGCGTAAATTTTGAGTAGTTCAGAGAACCGGCAAATAGGATGGCCCCACACCTGCTTCTTCCCCAGCTGATCTTATTTTGTTGCCCTGAATAGGAGAACGGAGCTGGAAAGCAGGTTAGTGGGATGGGAAGGGACTGGGGATTTTGCAGTAACCTTCCCCCAGGAGTGGGGAGGGACTGGGGATTTTGCATTATCCTTCCCCTGCCCTGCCCACAGAACCAGTAGTAAACATTTTTGAATCCCACCATTGGCAGTCACCATATGAAAATAAGCTTCTATCAAACCTATGAAAGGAAATGTATGTTCCTAAGTAAGAAAGTTAAGGATTATAGTGAGGAAAAGCATACAAATCTCAGTATCTGAAGGTAAGCAGTGATATTTCTTGGCATTACTTCCCACAACAGCACCCAGCTGGGAAAACTAGGGCGGGGGAGGGCTGCCTAAGAGATGAGGGTAAAATAACAGCAATAAAGCATTCCTGAGAGACAACAGAGAGATCACACAAAGAATCCCAGGCATGAAAGAAATAGGAAAGGCTTACAAATCTATAGCAAAGAAGAATCTTATGACCGAGTATTCCTATCCCTGATAATCTGCACGGCAAAATGAGACCTGAGCAGTGAATCAAATCATCAGTGACTGTTTCTAGAGTTCAGACAATTGTCAAGAACTCCTGCTGTTCCTTGAAGCCAGGCACACTGGGTGCCTACAGTGACTGAATTAGTGACATGTTCTAGCAAAGCTAACATGCACAATCCCCAAAACAATGCATGCAAGAGGTGAGGAAGAGGAAGGAAAAATTAACATCGAACAAAACCCCAAAGGAATAGGGCAGCCTGTGCAAACTAGCACTTGTATATTTCCTTTATTCTTCCCTATTCAACGGGAGAGAGACGACTACCCATTTTGCTATCCTACAATTTCAGGTAATAGGAAGTTACCCATATGTTTCTACTGCATGCTTTCCAATTTATTACCAATCCAACCTATGCTGTGTCGGTGTAAATTTCATCACTTGGAATTTTGCTTTTGTTACTGTAAGTTCTACCAGGAATATTTTGATCACCGAACCGCACTATCTCCTCCTTCTCCCCCAATTTATATAGAAAACAGGCAAAAAAAAATAAAAAAATAAAGAGCATTCGCTAGAGAGCAACAAATAAAAATAAGAAGACTGTAGAAAAGAACATTTTGTAAAGAAATTGAATTTTTGTGAGTAGCAGTGTTTGTAATGAAAGTCAGGTACAATTCATGGAATCGTTTTTAAAAAAAATACACAGCAACAATGATATTTTTCTGAAAACTCTGCTTGCTTAGATAAAGGATATTCTACTGCTAAGACAGATTCGGCAAATGCTTGCTGTATTTCTGTTTATCTGTATCTAGGGGTGGGTTCCAGCTGCTGCTACTGGCGGTTTGCTCAGGGCTGCGCTGTGCATGTGCAGCACTAAAAAAATGCTTCTGCGCATTTTCAGAAGCAAAACACAAGATGGCGGCGCCTATTGCACCGCCGAGAGAACTGGTTCGGGGGCATGGCAGGCCAAGTTACTACATATTTGGCCGAACCGGTAGGAACCCATCTCTGGATGTATCCCCTCTTCAACAGAAGTGCAAATAAAGCCTGACAGAATCTGGAATTCCCCACCTCTTTTTTTTTTATTTTGAAGAAACAAGAAGAACATGCTTCTGTCTATAAAACATATCCAGCTTCTAACATATGTAAAGAACGCAGGCGGGAATTTTGTATTATTCAAAGTGCACATCTATTCAAAAAAGAGGAAGGATATCTTTGTGTATTTTGTAGTAATGAATCTCGGGTTAGAAGCTTACCCCTGAGTCGGAAAGGTTTAAGGTTTAAGGTTTATTAACATTTATAGGCCGCCCTTTTCCCTGAGGGGACTCAGGGCGGCTTACATAAGATCAGGGGAGGGAAATACAAACAGTGACGTAGACAAACATAGAGTAAAATAATGAGCAACATTCATTCATCATTCGGGAGGGGCGATTATCTTTGTCCCCAGGCCTGACGGGCTAGCCAGGTCTTAAGGGCTATGCGGAAGGCCTGGACGGTGGTGAGAGTACGAATCTCCACAGGGAGCTCGTTCCAAAGGGTCGGAGCTACTACTGAAAAGGCTCTCCTCCTTGTAGTTGCCAGCCGGCACTGGCTGGCAGATGGAATTCGGAGGAGGCCCAATCTGTGAGATCTAATTGGTCGCAGGGAGGTAATTGGCAGAAGGCGGTCTCTCAAGTACGCAGATCCACTACCATGGAGGGCTTTATGGGTGACTAGTAGCACCTTGAAGCGCACCCGGAGATCGACAGGTAGCCAGCGCAGCTCGCGGAGGATAGGTGTTATGTGGGTGAACCGAGGTGCACCCACGATCACTCGCGCGGCCGCGTTCTGGACTAGCTGAAGTCGCCGGATGCTCTTCAAGGGCAGCCCCATGTAGAGCACATTGCAGTATTCCAGCCTAGAGGTCACAAGGGCCCGAGTGACTGTTGTGAGAGCCTCCCGATTCAGGTAGGGTCGCAACTGGCGCACCAGGCGCACCAGGCGAACCTGGGCAAATTCCCCCCTGGTCACAGCCGTCAGGTGGTGGTCAAAGGATAGCTGTGGATCCAGGAGGACTCCCAAGTTGCGAACCCTCTCTGAGGGGTGTAAGATTTGACCCCCCAGCCTGAGTGATGGAGTACTGGTCGAATTGTTGGGAGGGAAGCACAACAGCCACTCGGTCTTTTCCGGGTTGAGTACAAGCTTGTTAGGAAAGGCTAAATAGGTTACAGAAATAGTAATTATTGCTCATGGGGAATTCCAGTGAGATCAAACCTTCATAATGAAAAAAGTGCAAGATCTATTAGAAGAACAAATAGCTAAATTTAGAGTTTAATTCGGAACTCATCCTTGCCTATGAAGTATGGACGATCTCTCAAAGCTGAACTAAAGCAGTGTTATTATTTCAAAGCCTGGTAATCCCACATTAAAATATTAGATTTTTTAAAAATATAACTTTATTTTATAACTTTATTATAAGCTATGTTATTAGTGCCCCCCCCAATGCTACAGAACAGAAGAATAGCATTATTATTTCATCATTGACACTCAGAGTCAAAAGGTGCGAAGATATCTTTGTCTGGATTTGCTTATAAAAACATTTGGTAAATTTATCCAACGAATGGCTATTGGACTGAGAAAATCCCGCTGTTGGGACACAGGCTGACAGATGGGAGAATACAACTTAAAATTAGCTAAATCTGATTACTTTAATTTGTAATAGATATAGCTGAATAATAATTAACATTGATGGTAATGTATATAATATGGAATTGGATAATAGACTGAAGAATACAATTGAAATCTAGCTAAACCTAATTGCTCTCTTTGTAACAGATATAGATGAATAATAACTGATATTGATAATGTATATAATGTGGAGTTGATATGATATATAACAATTGGATATGAGAAAATATCTTTGAATTATACATAAAGAGTATTAACTACAACAATTATTACTATTATAAAAACTAAATAAAATACATACAATCAAATGTTAATCAATACTGGGAAAATGTTATGATATATGATATAATTAAATATTATAGATGTTCAGCTAAAATAGGATATGAAGATCTGATGCTAATAGAGGATTTTACAAGCAAGTAAAATGAAAGGTCAGCATGTGCTATGGATTAACTCTTTTGCATAGTTAAGGATGAAGGATGTTTAAATAACTATAGGTAATTAAAACTGAAGGTATAATGATGTTAATATGGTAAACATTTGAGTCAAGATATTTGAATTAATATGAGTTAATGGAAGAGAAGCACCAAAGCATGTGGTAACCAGCTGATATACTTTTTTTTTTTTATAATAGATACCTGTGTTTTGTTTTTCTTTCCTGCCTTGTCCTTTGTAGTTTTTGTCTTTTTTTCTTTTATTTTTTTTTTGCCTTTTCTTTTTTTCTTTTTCTTTTCCCCACTGGTGTGGGCAGGTATTGTTTAAGATTATTATTTGTATTAACATTTTTAAATAATAAGTACAGTTAAATAAAAATGGATATATAATAATGCTTGAGGTAATATGAGTTTTGTTTGTTGATTGTGGAGGATCTATAATCGATTGATACATTTTCTACAGATGTAAAGAAAGATGCTGTACTTGTTTTAATTAAAATTAAAAAATATTTATTAAAAAAAAGAAAAAAAAAAGAACAGAAGAATAAAGATTTAGGGTGTTCATAGATTGAAGTATAAAATAAAAAAGTATTAAGTGAAATTAAAGATAAAACACGAAGTGCAATAACTTTAATTGCATTCCAATTGCAGATTAGGAAACTATCCAGGCAAAGTTGCTATACATTTTAATTTTTCTATGTCTGCATGTTGAGATAGTAACTCTTTGTATTAACATTTTAATTTTATTCACAATGTTAAAATACAAACTCCAAAAAAGGGGGAAAATGCAAAAACAAAGCAAAGCTAAGCCGTGCCCGATTAAACCGTGTCACTGACGTCATCAACAGGGCGACAACAGCCAGCGCGGAGAAAGAAGGGCGCTTTAAATAGCGCTTTGAAAGCAAGCCGATTCAACTTAAGGTAAGGGTTAAGTTTAGGGTTAGCTTTAGGGTTAGGTTTAGGGTTAGGTTAAGGGTTAGGGTTAGGTTTAGGGTTAGGTTAAGGGTTAGGATTAGGATTAGGTTTAGGGTTAGGTTAAGGGTTAGGTTTAGGGTTAGGTTTAGGGGGGTTAGGTTTAGGTTTAGGGGTTAATTTTAGGTTTAGGGTTTACAGCGTGCTTCTGTCTCCGCGCTGTTGTCGCCCTGTTGATGATGTCAGCGACGCGGTTTAGTCGTGCACGGTTTTGTGGTGGAACCGGCACATTTATAGCTTGCATGTCCTGTAATTAAATACTTAGGGGAATTATATCCACAATAATATACACTAAAACAACTTTCTACATCCTCCCCTTTTCCTTCATTATTTATTAGGGATGTCTTTTTTTTTATTTAAAAAAACCCCCAATCTTTAATTGTGCCCCAATCACCTGTAATTCATCTCTAGAATGAAGTCTTTTGCTATTCAGGCTCAATTTTGTCATGGCAGAAATAGCTGGGGAGAGTTTGGATTTATTAGAAAGACTAATCCCAAAAATTAGACATGTAAACTTTATTTACAAATGTTGGCAGACCATTAATTTTTTTTCTAAATGGCTGGTTTGAGGCTAGCTCAGCTGTCATTATGAAAATTAATATTTTAGAGAGGTTCACGTGCCAATGTTTCTAAGTTAAGGCAAGACAGCTAGAGATTACCAGGTCAGGGAAAGTTGTCCATGTGAGAATATATTGCGTGAAATGGAACAGCTTAGTATTCAGATCTATTTCAATCCTACGCTTTATCTGCTCTATTCTATATTTGTGCTTGCAACTACTAATAAAGTTTGCAGATTCAGCTATTTGTTTATTTACTCATGTTGCATTTTGCAATTCTAATTATTTGCATTTTGTCTTAAAGTGATATGCTTGTTTTATATGTATGGGGCACTATAAACATATGCAAAAGTCAGATGAAATATTTTGAAATACAAACAACTACTTAATATGGCTAATCTTTCTGCCGAAATAGGTTATGACCTTCATCATGCTAATACCTCACACTATTAATTCTTACACAGACCATGCTTAGGGTCACTATAATTCATTCTAAGTAATAACTGAATCTGTATCTGTGATGTTTCATATATAGATGTTTAAGTCCTCTGCTGGTTTGATGGATCTGTGCTTCAGGAATTGCGTTAAAGAATCATAGAATTGGACGTGGTCTAAGAGGTCATCGGGTGCAATCCTACTTGGTGCAAGATTGTTCAAGCATTTCAAGTTTTGTTTAAAGAGTTCTCATGGGGAACATATCACTTCACGAGAGAGTCTATTCCACAGGAGATTGATTATTCATTAGACTGCTAAAGAGAATTAAGTACACATTTTCTTCTAGCAACAACTGAGCCACAAGAGTGGCTTGCTACTGATTCATTTGCAGGCCTGTATGATATACACTAGTTCAATGCAGGAAGTCCTTGTTCAGCGACCACAGTTAGGATCAGGAACTTGGTTGTTAAATGAAGCAGTTTGTCAAACCTGGCTGAAGCCATCTTGGAGCTTCAATGTTACCAAACTGGAGCGAACGATAGAGAGCGGGGTTTAGAGATAGCTGGGGCTGTGTAGTCAAAATAAAATACTTTCCCCTGGGAACCAAGGACGTTCTCACTCATGGCTAGAGTAAGGAGGAGTGATGTCACCAGACCTTCAGAGGCTGCCATGTGACTGATTGTTTGGGTAATAAATTTACTTTTTCACCATTGTTTAACTATGAACACTAAATGAGGCAGTTGCTAAACATGGACCGCCTGTATAGTAAAAAAAGCTTTCCTATCCTGTGCAATCAGTCTAGGTTAGTCCCAAAATTTCTCATCATTATTATACTACCATGAGTAGCAACCAGAAAAATGCACTTCAACTTTGCATTTGTGAAATATTTTAGCCCTTCCAAACAAAAGTAGTGTATACTAATCAATAATTATCTTAACTATGATTTTGCAAGCCTATTATTTTCTTAAAATCTTTAAAAGACTTGATCAGCTCTTACAAAGAACAATTTGCAGTGTGTGTGTGTGTGTATGTGTGTGTGTGTGTGTGAAGGATTCCTATTGATATTCTATGGACTGTTATTGAGATAAGACTTAAACATTGCTTCCTTCTTGCCCCCAAATAAAAATCTGAAGCTTAATAGGACATAAGAACTACTTTGAATAATGAAGTTCTCACTTGTGTTTTAGCAACAAGGACTGGTTGCATTGTCAAAAGGATTCTAAAAATAAACTAAGAAAGAGCACTCCAGTTGTCTTTTTACCAGATTGCCATTTAGTGAAGTCAACTTGGGCTGACCTCATATCACATCAGGACAATGATCCAGAAGAAATCTCAAGACCAAAACAGACCACCAGGATTACTTTACTATCTTGTTTTGGCTGCAGAATAGGAATTCGCTGAAGCAAAAAGGGGAAACTGAACCTATTAACAATGTAAACTCTTGAGGATGCAAAAAACAATAACAACATCCCACCTGTATGTATTTCAAATGACAATTGAATATAAAACACTTTTCATGCACAGTAACTTTAGGAAAAAGGCAGCAAGGCAGATGGATAATCTCTAAAGCACGTTTAAAAGCACTATGGAAAATTTGTGACTGAACCCCTCATTTCAGAAGATTTTCCTTTTCCCTCAAATACTGTCATGGTTTTAGACTCAATTGTAAATGGTAACAAATGTTGAGTAAGGGAATTTGTCTTATCCATACAAGTATCTGCTCAATTATCTCTACAAGTATCTACTCCAATTTTTTTAACATCATAATGAAATCTATACTCTCCATTTCTTTAAAAACTGTCACTCAAACATTCTATTTTTAGACCAAATCAAAATAACAACAGCTTCAATTAATATTCCTCCTTGATGATTATGTAGACATTTGTCAATTAGCTACTTTTATTTGAGGAAGCATACAAGTCCTTTCCTAACACTTTTTTCCGAGGGCACTATTTGCAAATGCAGAGTATGAGTGTGTCTCCCCCCCCGCCCCCGACTGCATGGATTGGCACTGTAATAGATCTAGGTCAGGGGTGTCAAACTGGTGGCCCGTGGGCCAAATGCGTCACACGCATTTTCTGTTCACGGAGCTGGGCCACGTCTGCCCCAGCTCCGTGAACAGAAAAAAAAGTCACTAAACGTCACATGACGGCAACACGAAGCCGCAAGATTGACACCTGTGGTCTCTAGGGTATTAATTACTTTTGTAGGGGGTGGAGTTTTCTTTGCATAATGTATTAAGTTTTGCCATTTTGTTAAGAGTACAGGAAAACCTCATAACATCGTTCAGCAGATTCTAGGAATAGAAAGAGTTAGGGAATGAGATGGCTTGCCCTGCTCTAATGCACCAACTTGATTACCAGTGGTTAATGTCTTCCTGCTGGGTATTTCATGGTACATCATATGCATGTCATGTCATGTTTTGTTGAACACTAACAGCAGCGAAGGAACAGCGGCAATGTTACACCCATAAATCAGTGCTACAAGGAAGTCCTGAATTATTTCTTCTACAATGGCCAAGGGAAACATAACAATATGTTTATTGTTTAAGGTGGAGGGAGGGTTTTCAGCGTGCTAACCAGCTCCATTAGCCTAACTAACGAGAAGTTTCGTAAACGTAGAAAATGATACTTTCTTAATTATTTGCTGTAAATACATTAAAATTTGAATTCGTTGTCAATAAATCAACAGCATGCGCATCGCTCCTTCCCCATCTTCAAGTTAAAACTGGAAGCATGTTACTTTTACCTATCATTGGTGACTCTATAAAACTCCATGCATTCGTCTGTGGAATATATGACTGCAGGACTCCAGCAGCTCGACCAGCTTCATTCACGCCTCCAAAAACATAGATCTTTCCACCACAAACAGTTGCAGCTGCAGAATGCACCGCCTTTGGCAAAGGAGCAACTGTCTCCCACTGATTGGTGATGGTGTCATACCTAGAACGAAGACAGATGAATAAACCTAGATGCTAGAGAGATGAATCTTCAGCTGTCAAGAAAACAACTTCATAAATGTATTTTCTAGTCTCATTGATAATGCATCCAGTTGACAATTACTGTATTTTCCCCAAACAAACCTGATTCTATCTATCAACAAAAATGGAAATATATGTATAAATTTATATATATATATATATATATATATATATATATATATATATATATATATATATATATATATATGATAGATAGATTGATAGATAGATAGATAGATAGAAAGATAGATAGATGATAGATAGATAGATAGATGATAGATAGATAGATAGATGATAGATAGATGATATATAGATAGATAGTTGATAGATAGATAGATAGTTGATAGATAGATAGATAGATAGATAGATAGAATTCTTGTTCATTGCCCAACTATCTGATTCTTCAACTTAACATTTTTAATGTCAGCTGAATCCAATTCTTGAGATTAGAGTCTTCCAATCCCAAAATAAATGTCTGCACTTGACACCAACAAATAAACATATAAAAGGATAAAACCACCCATAACTGAATTAAGAAGTACAAATTGCCTATAAAGTAACCATTTCGTAAAATTAACTATTCCCCATCACGTATATCAATAATTTTCTTCCTGATGCACAATTCTCTCTCATATATAATAGCAAAATAAAAGCACACATTCCGTTCCCTCTTTCTAGCAGAAACTAAAAAATAAAATAAAATAAAATCCTGGAATCCTTTGCCATTGGGGAAAAAAGAAGAAGTTAAGTAAAGAGAGATAAGCTCTGTTTAGGTCTATTAAAAAGAGTTAAATTCACTAGGCAGACACAAACAAGAGACAATCATCCAATGGATCCCGGCTATGCGACAGGAAGGCCCATATTCATTTCCATCTCATATCAATTCCTTTCTTTTCAATAGTTTCTTCTGTTCTTATCAAGAAGCCCTTCTACCATTTTAAGGCAGGCAGTGATAGCGACAGCTAGTGAATGAGCAGAAGAGAAAACGAAAGTTATTCTCTCTATATGCCTCTCAAATCTAATTATATCTTTTGACTAAAATAATCCAGGATTCCTTTGTCAAGATGTCTCTTATTAATTAACTTCAGTTAATTAGAACAGAAGAGATAATCCTTGCAAATCAGTGCAGTGATATCTAGCAGCAACTAGAGGAAAGCAAATGCCACACTTCAATTGTTTAGCTTGAAGATCATCTGCTTTTCAGACATAACATAGTATGATAACTCTTGGCCTCCGTTATTGAATGTTAAATTTATTAAATATTTTGGGAACATGGAAGTTGTCTCGGTTTAATGTTCACTGTGTAAATAAAGGTGCCCCATTTTATCGTAACACACTGAAAATCTAGGATGTTAACACTCCAGCCTTCTTCCCTTATCTCAAAGCAGATTAAGTATATGCATCAGAGTGCTAAATTAGTTCTAAGGTCACTGGTATAAATTTAATCAAGCTGCTGACCATAAAGATGTACAGTTAATAAACCATAGATGAAGATTCATTTTGAACAGTATCACCAGTTCACACACCTATTTTTAAAGCTAAAATGGTAGCAATCAAAATAAACTGGCAGATAAAAAAAAAAGAGAGTTATCGTGGTTATACACTGCCACGGAACGCAGCCTAGCCAGTTCAGTATCAAATTTTTGACTCTTAATAGTGGGAGACACAAACTGTATCAGCATTATTATTTTTTTCCAGCTTTAACACACATATACACCTAATGCTACTGGCAACATTGCAGTTAATAAACATGTGCATTGTTGGAACTCATGATTCTTCATTCATTTTCTTTCTTTTGTGAAATATACATTCATATTGCTAATGACCTTTTAGTGATGTCTCCGAATATCCTAGTTAAAAACTGCAGGAGTAAGTTGAGGGACCAATAATATTTTATCAATAAAATACAAGAAAGGAACTGAAGAAAATCTAAAGACAAAGCAAACTTAACCTGTTGTCAAAAAACACACATGATTTTAATTTCAAAAGCTGTGGGAAATACAAATGGCTATCATAGAAGCAGACCTTAAATAAAGGGGGAGATTCATCAGCAATGCAAAAGATATTTTCAATATTCTAAGTACTTCGTAGGGGGAAAAAAAGTTGAAGTGAAAAAGCAAAATGTTTAACTCGCATATTCCTAGGGTAGGTTTCATTTTTCAATGTTTTATTTCCAAAAACATGGCTTTGGGAATTGCGTTTGGATATTTCAATCACACACATGCAATTTTATGCCTATACATAGGCCAGATTATACAAGATAAGAAGACGGCTAAAATGTTCTGAATGTTTGCTCTTTCTCCAAATATAAATCAGCGTTTCCTTTGGTGGAAGGAGAATTACATTTTGCCTGTCAGTCTCCTACCTTTATTCTGTCAGAGTGAAAGAGATTATTAAAAAAAAAAACACTATTGGATATAGCTCTGGAAGGTCCCGACATTCTAGCATTATATATTTGAGATAGCGAGCTTTGTATTTTTCAAATCAGAACAGAAACTATGTTATGGAACACAATATGTTTTCTATGTATCTGCTACCTTTGTTTCGCAAAAAAGTAAACAGATTAATTGTGCTTGCTCCTTTATATGTTCTGCTTGTTTCAGATACACACACACACACACACACACACACACACACTGTCTAATACTTTTTCTGTTTACTCAGCAATTTCATTCAACTGCTGTGACAAAAGCAGGATTACTTGTACATCAAAGAGGATAGAACTTCCTTAAAAGTTTTGTTGAAGACCTCCTGCTATTCTACAGTGCAAGATGGGGGAAAAATCAATTGCTAAATGATGGTCTACTGTATAGCTCACAATCAGAAAGAGCTTCTTCAAAAGGTACGGCTAACCGGAACTAAATCTTCTAGATAAAGAAAGATGCACTTTTCTCCCTAAGTGATGCTTTCGGGAATAAGAAGAATTTTGTCTTAAATTTCTCACTGTAAATAATACTAGTAAGATGGCACGCTGGTATAAAAGGTACAATTCACCTCCTTGTAACCATGTTGCGTCCATTTGCCATGCTTCAAACTACATTTTAATTTTTATGTCTGCTACTATTCTGATTCCATTACTTTGGAAGCCTTTCTGGAAGCATATTCATATTACTTCTTTATTGATCCTTCTCCAAAGCAGAGGAATAAGTTTTAAATGGAGATTAAGCTGCCACAAATAATTCCTTTCTAGGCCAAAGTGTTTCTGACCTCTACTTTCTTTGTTTTGTCCAAGTGATTCTTTCAAAGTCTGGACACAGAAATAGCTGTTTCAGATCAAAAGGTTGCCTACTATTCCAGGAGAGAGGAAATGAATAACCTGAGCACTTTGAATCAAGTGCCAGAACTTAAATCTGATATTTTGGGGGGATGGAGAAACTTTCTTCCATGACTTCACATAATGATAAACCAGCTGGCAGCTGCTAATGTGACAGGATTCACAGCTTCAACTCCAATGTAATCATGACAAGGAGCTATCATATGACTTCTATTATTGCTCTCATTGTTTGGACACTAGGTTTTAATGCTCTTAGGCAGAAAAACAAAATTATAGCTAGATGGAAGAAAAGGGTGAGGCAAGGGCTCTAATCTCAGCCTTCAAAATCACCCAGAATAAGAAACACTACAGGTAGTTCTTAACTTACAACAGATCATTTAGTTACCACTGTAACTGGGTAAAATTTACATTGTAAAAAGCGACATGACCATTTTTCAGTTACGACCTTTGCAGAATCCCCATGATCATGTGATCAAAATTTAGATGCTTGGCAACTGGTTCATATTTATGAACATTGCTGTGTCCCCAGGTCATGTGTGATCACCTTTTGTGACCTTCGGACAAAGAAAGTCAACGAGGAAGCCGGATTCATTTAACTAATTTATCCACTGCGGTGATTTACTTAACAATTGTGGCAGGAAAAGTCGTAAAATCGGGCAAAACTCACTTAACAAATGCCTCACTTAACAACAGAAATTTTGGGTTCAATTGTGATCATAAGTTGAGGACTATCTGTACTGAGAGAACTGGTAAACACTATTCTGAGCTATCCCCCATTTAAAGCATATCTTGGTCTCAAGCCCAAACCCTTTACAATATCTGTGTATGGAGATGAAATTCACCTATCACACATGGATGTTTGATAAAGGAAAGACATTTCTACTTGGGGTACTGGAAATGTGCTATATTGTCATCATCATGAAGTACCGTATTTATCGGCGTATAACACGCAGTTTTAAAACTAAAATTGTAAGCTGAAACCCTGCCTGCGTGTTATACGCCGATACTGCGCGTTATACGCCGGGTCCACTGTTCCCTCTAAGGTGCGCGGCCGCAAGAAACCCCCGCGCAGAGGTTTCTAACTCCCGCGCAGAGGTTTCTTTCAAAGCAAACGTGGGGAAGTCCTTTGCAGGCAGCTAGAACTGGCTGCCTGCAAAGGACCTTCCCAAACTTGTTTCAGCGGCAGCTCTCAGCCTGGCGGCAGCGTCACACAGACTGTGGAAGGAGGGGGAGGAGGAGGGAACTAAAGAGAGCTTTTACCGAGTCTGCGCCCCACAGCCAGGACTGTCCTTGCGCCCCTCAAGCCGCGTTTCTTCCCCGCAAAGCCCTTCGGGCAACCCGAGAGTTCCGCTTGACGCCAGAAGGGCTTTGCAGGAAGAAACGCGGCGTTTCTTCCTGCAAAGCCCTTCTGGCGCCAAAAGGAACTCTCGGGTTGCCCGAAGGGCTTTGCGGGGAAGAAACGCGGCTTGAGGGGCGCCAGGACAGTCCTGGCTGTGGGGCGCAGACTCGGTAAAAGCTCTCTTTAGTTCCCTCCTCCTCCTCCTCCTCCTCCTCCTCCTCCTCCTCCTCCTCCTCCTTCTTTCTGGAGCCCCTTCCTCAAAGATTTGGTACCAAAGCAATGGCGGTGAGGAAGTTGTGTCTTTTGGATTTTGCACTGTTGTCTTTTCAATGGTTCTCAGACTGGTTGAACCTTTAGCAGCTGGGGTGATATTCTTTACTGTTAAGGTTACAATTGGATGTGTTGGACAAATCTTAAAAGATGAAACTTTTATTAAAACGTTTGACTTAACTAAAAACGTCTTCCTTTTTCTTCTTCTTCTTAAATATGATTTATTTATTTATTTTTACTTCAGAAGTTTGATGACCATTGTACAAACTAATCCAACCTAAATGTAGAGGAGGAGAAGAAGGGGGGGGATTTAAAAAGAGCAGAGGAAAAAGAAAAGAAAGCATGAAGAAAACATAAAGAAAGGGATGGGAGGGAGGGAAGGAAGGAAGGCACTTTATGTTGAGGAGTTAATGTTATAATTCATGTTCTAATGTTATAAATTTTAATCCAACATTAAGTTCCGAGCTTCCAAGTCATTTATTTTTAATGAAAAAAATTTTTACTCAAATTTTTGTGTTAAAATGGGGGATGCGTGTTATACGCCGGTGCGTGTTATACGCCGATAAATACGGTAATATTAATAATAAATGGAATGGGTAACAAAATACCACAGGCACAGATGCCTATGTTTGGTAACTCTTTCTGGATTTCAAATTGGATCTTTCCCTAATGTCAATAAACATTATTGGGATGTTTTGGGGATTCCTCATTCTTAAACTATTCTAATTTTGTTAAATTTCTCCAAAATTTGGTGCTCTGTTTACTATGATGATCTCCCTTCATAACTGATGACATTTTGATTAGATAAAGAAGATTAAAAATAAAAGTATGAATAGATAGATATGCTATATGCTACAATATGGTATGATATATCCAAAATATACCGTGAAACAACAATTATTATTTAAACTTACAAAGCACTGAAGTCTTTAAAACATGCAAAAAATAAAAATAAATAATAGTTAACATGACAGGTTGGACATCTTTTCCCAATTCCAGCTATGTCATGTTTTTCTTATTCCATGTTTACAGTTGTTACAGATTTTAATATTTGTTACTCTGTACTTATATTGAATGGAGAAAGCTCTTTGGATTATACTGTAAATTACTCTTTTTCTGAATTATGTTTGAATACACATATGCATTGTCCTCTTAATTCTTTTCTGTCTTGGTTAGCAACTTTATGAATGAATGCTTTAATTTATTTCTCTTATAAAGCTTCTGTACCATCATTACTTGAAATTTATGTACCATACCTTCACTATCTTATACATTATTCAGAGGATACTTTGCAGCAACATAGTTACAGAAAAATAACACTGTACTGTATTATGAAAGTCTGTTTTCTATGCCTCCCATAAATATGTCCTTCCTGTATAACTCCTTTTCTTCTTTCAGCTGAAATATGACTGGCCAAAGCTGCAGGCACAATTTTTTTTCTGTGGGCACATCAAGAATTCCAAACTGTTGTGCTACTTGAATCTTACAAGCATATGAACATCATGGATCTGTTTAAAATTCTTTTGTCTCATTGCATAGAGCAAAGGGAAAAAAATCCATTTGAAAAGGAATGTGATAGAATAGATGGCCTAGCTTCAATGCATATTCTTATTTCTCAAAAGGGAATTTATAGAAAAGCAATACAAAAAACTATTGCAGAGCATTAAAAAAAACTCCATTAGAATAATGTTCCTGCCTCTACAGCGGGGAAGTAGGGTTGGAGAAACTATATGATGAAATTTTGGAAAAACCTTATTTTCATGATGGATAAGCACATGCAGCTAATTTTCACTGAACTACTATCTGCATATTGTTTGATACTGAAATATTTGTATATAAAATCAGGCATGAAATATCTTCATTAATGAAAGCTGATTATGTACCTTAGCAACTAAGAGAATAGCTACAAATTATAATTGCCAATATTATTTATTATATTTATATCCCATCTTTCTTTGAATAACTGAGTTAAACTTACCTAATGAAAATTTAACCCTAAACCTGCTGTTAGTCTGAAACCTAACTATTATCATTCCTTGTATAACATATCTAACTCAAATTGCAGTTTTGGCAATAAATTCAGTAGATTGTTGGCAACAAAATGAGGTCTTCTCTTGGGTATTATAGTACATCTTAATTTTAAAGAATTCTGGCTTATGGGTCACCAGAAATGTCCTCCTCAGCTTCATATGGGGCTGTGAGTCTACTGATACCTTTGATCTTTCTCGGCATAACATTCATAAGCTATGATCTTCATACCAATGCTGCACAAGCCAGACAATAAACTGTATGGGTTAGCAAGAAAACTTGGTAAGTAGCCATCATGCTGATTTACGAGTAGACTAGAAGTATCTAATGAAATTTTGGCTTACTACGATTTCCTAATATTGTTGATGTATATCAACAGCTTTGAATAACTTACAGTAGCCTTCCCCAATATAAAGTGCCCAGTGTAAGTGAGGATTTGAATTGAAAACTCAGGGAGTTAAAAATCCACATATTCTAATTGTAGAAGGCTGTTTTACAGGTCCGTCCATCATCCATCCATCCATCCATCCATCCATCCATCCATCCATCCATCCATCCATCCATCCATCCATCTATCATCTATATCTATCTATCTATCTATCTATCTATCTATCTATCTATCTATCTATCTATCTATCTATCTATCTATCTATCTATCTATCATCTATCGCTAGTTATCACTGAACTAATTTTGCTGGAGGAAATGTATATTTTTAGTAGATTTTATTGTAAAATTTATTTTGATGACATAGTGTACATACTTGATTCACATATACCTATGAATCACTGAGTGAATGTCCACAGATCTTTGTGGGACTGAAGTATCTTCTTCTGTGAGATTTATGCACTGTGCAAAATAACAGTTTTGAAATGGAAATAGCTATTTATTTATTTATTATCAAAATTTATATGCCGCCCAATCCTGAAGGACTCCGGGAGCTAAAACAATCATTCAAGTTAAAAATTGAAAACTTCTGCGAAGTCACTTTACAAAACAGCTGAATGGTTTAGTTATTTGCCTAGAATCTGAAATATAGTATTTGTAACACCCTTTACAGAAATAGTAAAAATAAAAAGACCAGAGATTGGAAAACAGCTTGATCTAAATAAAGGAGTAAGGTATTGTTTGCTGTATGCCAGCAAAAAAATTCAATTGCTTAAAAACCAGTAGATGGCATAGCAGAATCAAAAGGAATAGATTTGGTGAGGGGATGAAGAAAAGAATAAAGTGCCAATTAAATTATTATAAACATTAATCTCATAATAAGAGAAATACAAGTAACCATTTTAGTCTGGCTATAGGTAACTACAAAAAAATACTGTACTGTGGGCACAGTCTACTTTTACTCCTTCCAGCTTCTGATAATGGTTTTAGAATGAGATAAAATCAGCATGCCACTTTAGCAATCTCATGAACAATGCGAGATGTGAGATTGAGAAACAATTTGGACAACAAAAGCTTTCAGCATTGATAAGGATCCACAGAAACCTAAATAACGTAGGTTCCCCATTGTTTTGTATAAAAGATATGACTGGTTGCTTTGGGTCTTAAGAGATTCAGTTGACGTTTAATGAAAAAAACTAAATTTCTTACTCTGTAATCCATACAAATCACTGTCCTCAACATTTACAACACAGACGTAGGATGGGTCTCTCCTGTAACTATTGGGAAAGCTGATAGACTTTTGCTAATTCTACAAATGAATTAGGGTTTTTTTTTTTTACTATTAGTTTTTAATAGTTAAAAAAACACACTGAAGAGGCATTTGGATAATACATCTCTCTCCAGGCAGTTTGAAAAACAATTGTGCCCTTGTACTCAAAGTTTAGGCACCAGAATAAAATACTATTGAGAAAGAACCACGAAAAATGGTCTTGGTGATCACTTCATTATGCTGTGCAGGATCACAACACATGCTCACATGATACAGACCCCAAACAATTAACCTCCACTAGGAATGGATATACTTCAGAAATGTCTCAGATATGCTGAGTTGGCCAATTTCGAGACGCCCTTGTGTGTTGGTTGGTGGGCCACTGAGTTGGTACTGAGGTGGGCCTGTTGGGGCGCAGATCTCTGGAAGCAGTTCCCTTTAATATAATCAGTCGCAGAAGGATGGTTCTCTAAATTTATAAAAGCTAAAGACACAGGAATAAAAAAAGTGCTAACCTCCCTGCTGGTTTTAGAGATATTATTCTTGCCCTGCATGTCTGTTAAACTGATTTGTTGGGTTTCCTCGAATAATAGTATACCAGGATAACTCCAATGGGAAAGTAAACAGAGATCTGGTACATCTAAGCTCCTCTTTAATGACTTTTGTGTTGCTTACCGAGACTCCTTATTCTCAGTCACACTTTTACAAAGACCTGGTTCAGGAGGAACTAAAATAACAAAAACAGAACAAAACTCAAACCCAACCTTATCTTATTAAAAAAAAAAATCCAACCTACTAAAGAATCTGAAAAAAAAATGTTATTTTCACCATCAAATTTCTGAGTAGTTTCAGAACTATTTTCTGTACACAAAATAAATTTACCTCTCCACATGATCAACATTGCCCGCTACACCAAGGCCTCCTATGGTATATATTTTGCCATCATAAACCAAACTGTTGTGTCGACATCGTGGGACTGTCATTCGGGAAACGAGATTCCAGTTATCCAGGAGCGACATGTAGCACCAGACATCAGCCAGTGTGACTCCAGCTTCCATACCACCTGTCCTCAGTAAGGAGAAGGGGGGAAAAGACCACAGTGACTTGATCTATATTGCAAGTCAACTGCAATACAAGATCTTCAAAATGACGCATGACTAATTAAAATAAATCATCGTCGATTGCAAGCATCTGTTCCGATGATGCAGATTGCTGTCACTTATTTATGCATCCCAAAGGTTTTTTTTTTTAAAGGCTGTCATGATGTCAGGCCAGGCAGGACATTTGCATATGTGAGCATAATTAGGCAGCATTCATAAATATCCTACAGGCTATTCAGTTGCATATGCAACTGTATGAAGCAACTAAGCAGCTTACTCAACATTTTCAGATTAGAAATTATCCATAACACATGGCCTAGGCAATGGATGCTACAATCAGGGTGGCTGTTCTCAGAATCTCTGTGCTATCCGTGGATGCAAAATGTAATACAGTAATACAGGATTTCGAAGAGTCACTACACATTATAGTCTATAGGTATCACTAAAATAGTAATAAGCCAAGGTGGCGCAGTGGTTAGAGTGCAGCACTGCAGGCTACTTCAGCTGACTGCAGTTCTGCAGTTCGGCTGTTCAAATCTCACCGGCTCAAGGTTGACTCAGCCTTCCATCCTTCCGAGGTGGGTAAAATGAGGACCCGGATTGTTGGGGGCAATATGCTGACTCTGTAAACCGCTTAGAGAGGGCTGAAAGCCCTATGAAGCGGTATATAAGTCTAACTGCTATTGCTATTGCTATTGCTATAATGAAAAAAGTATTAAGATACTCCCATGTGGCAAACAGCTTTTGCAATTGATTCTTCTCTCACCTTTTATCTACCTGCAATCTTTCATACCTTGTACTTCCTTCCTTCCTTCCTAATTTCCATGCAGTCCCCAAGGTTGAATATGTAAGTTTTCTTCCACAAGTGAAATGTTGGTATAGTATGATTATAACAATAGCAATAGCAGTTAGACTTATATACTGCTTTCCAGTCCTTTCCAGCCTTCCTCTAAGCTGTTTACAGAGTCAGCCTATTGCCCCCAACAATCTGGGTCCTCATTTTACCCACCTCAGAAGGATGGAAGGCTGAGTCAACTTTGAGCCTGGTGTGATTTGAATTGCCAAATTGCAGGCAGCCAGCAGTCAGCAGAAGAAGCCTGCAGTACCGCACTCTAACCACTGTGCCACCATGAATAATGAAGCTGTGGTGGCAGTTTAAAAATTGTGGTTCTCCAGTTGAACATGTGAGAGAAGAGCTTGTTCCCTTTCACTAAAAGTAGGAAGAGGTTTCAAGGACAGATTTTAAAAAAAATGAGTAGGGATTACATGTCTTTTAAGTAAACATGGTCGTACAGATCAACAACTTGAGCAAACCGGCTTCAGATACAGAAACATAATCATTTTGATTCAGATCCAGATGCTTCATACTGTGTCACAATTGCAAGGAAAAACTCTTCACAGTTTAACCAAGATCCATAATGCATCTTTTTGCACATTACACGGGGAAAATGTCCTAGGGAGAAAATCTGAGCTTAAATGAAATGGAAAATGCTCGAAGGAACTCTCGTCTTCCCAGCCAAATGATTATGCATCCATTCTGATTAGTTTGCCTTATACGTTTGCAAAGAGTCCACTGTATTTGTTGCTCACCTGAGAGGTAAACATTGTCTCCAGCGCTCACCACACTAAAAAACTCCCGATCATAGAAGGGCAGGGTGGCTAGTGGGTACCACTTATTGTTCTGAGGATTGAAGCATGTGACTGCTGTCAAAGCCCGTTGATTCATTCCAATCATCTGACGGCCTCCAACTAGGACTATGACTTCTGCTACACCTAGAATGGTAATTGACCCAAACATAGATTACTTTTTATAGATACAAATACATATTATCAGATCATAATCTCTGAAGGATCATAATCTCCAATTTCCCCTTACCTTGTTATTCTTTGCATAAGCCTAATTCTTTTCTGCTGTTTCATTACATTTGATTATATGCTTAGTGCACCCTGAACAGGATAAGCAGAGTAACATGTTTGTAAAATATTCCTCTTGCTGCTTAAGCAGCACACAGTGCATGGTTTTTTTTTTTCAAGATCTAGCAAGATAATTTATGTAGACTAAATTTGGAGTAAGTTTCTATCAAGTGGAAAGACATTTCCTTTTCAATATACCTTTCCTGCTAATATTTATACAATACAATAGCAGAGTTGGAAGGGACCTTGGAGGTCTTCTAGTCCAACCCCCTGCCTAGGCAGGAAACCCTATATTGTTTCAGACAAATGGCTATCCAACATCTTTTTAAAGACTTCCAGTGTTGGGGCATTCACAACTTCTGGAGGCAAGCTGTTCCACTGATTAATTGTTCTAACTGTCAGGAAATTTTTCCTCAGTTCTAAGTTGCTTCTCTCCTTGATTAGTTTCCACCCATTGCTTCTTGTTCTACTCGCAGGTGCCTTGGAGAATAGTTTGACTCCCTTTTCTTTGTGGCAACCCCTGAGATATTGGAACACTGCTATCATGTTTCCCCTAGCCCTTCTTTCTATTAAACTAGACATACCCAGTTCCTGCAACCTAGTCTCCAGTCCCCTAATCATCTTTGTTGCTGTTCTCTGCACTCTTTCTAGAGTCTCCACATATGTTTATCTTTATTTTCAAAACAACATTAATATTCATCCAATGTCAAAGGGGTCACACTCTTTAACTCAAATGAATTAATATTAATCCAGGGGAAAACGTTACACTTCACCTGCTAATATGGATTTGAATACTCACTCCTTTAAAGATCTTTGTGTAAAGAACTTATTTGAAGAACTCAAAAATATTTTTCAAAAACTGGAGTTTTCTTTAAATGATGGCTGTGTATTCTAAAATAATCTATTGAGCATTGCCAGCATGACATCAAATAAGGTGTTTATGTTTCTGTCCCTATGTTTTGGAAATTTTGACTGAAGCGTTTCTTTTCCCCTTGGAGAGAGGAAAATAAACACAACTACTGTACATTTTTATGTCTCATGATAACATAAAAAAGAATAGGAACATTTTCAAATGTTTAGCTACCATGAGAATCAGCTTGGTGTAAGGTACTGGTCCAGTGGTGGGCTGCAACCAGTTTAACCACCAGTTCAGTGATCATGTATTTCGTACGTGCCTAATGAGCTTGCGTGCAGCATTTAAATTACAGCAATTTGAAGCTCAGCTGCCTACCTTCTAAGGCAGTCCTGCTAAGTAGAACAGCGGAGGCCCAGAAATCAGCTGTGCTACGTGAATCAGCTGAGCCAGAAAGAAGGAAATATAGGATAGGATAGGGCAGGTGCAGGTAGGCTGATTGTCGGAACTACTGGTTGGCCCGAATTGGACCGAACCGACATCAGCCCATCACTGAACTGGTCTAGAAACAAGGACATTGGAGAGTTCTAGTTTAGAAAGCTAGCTAGGTGACTTTAGGCCAGTCACTCTCTTTCAGTCCAGCAATCCTTGCTGTGGGGAAATATGAAATAGAAGTATTACATGTGTTGCCATCTTGAATTGACCCTCTCTGTCTCAAAAAAAAAAAAAAGGTGGGGGAGGGAGGGACAGAATAAAAATCTAATAATAATTCTCTGCTTTGGAATGAACTATTTATTGCTTTATAGATATACAGAGATAGTATCATCAAGTGACAGATTATAAAACTTGGGAGTAAATTCAGCTGGCACTAAGGTGATTGTTTCCAGAACAATGGCAGGAAAACTCATCACCTGTTTAGAACTAATGTGATTATAATAAATAGCCTCAAGAGGATATTGTAGATATTGTGATTTTCACAAAGGATTGAAACACTCTTAATGAATAGTTAAACTAATTGGACTTTGACTTACAGAAATAATCACTCTTCTTATTCTTGGGAAATTACTTTTTCTTAATTAATAATTTTCTGAAAATAGTTTGCATTACCCCTACAATTTTTTTTGTAGACAGATACTTTGATAAACTGCTGGTCACCTCCAATTTACAAGAGTAAGAGAAGGGCTGTGCCTGAAAGTATTTCATCTTTCTGATAAATTATCTAATCAGATAACATTTCTGCAAAAAATGCAGGCTGACATGCAGTTTTATATAATAATAACGTCTTGGCTTTTTGAATTTTCCTGCTGTCTTGAAGCACCTTTGAAAGGCAATTAGTATGCCTTCCACATGTAAAATATGCCTAAATTTCACCTGAGATGTCATGCTATCTTTCAACAGAATGGGTATGTTCAAACGTTTTTAACATTACTATAATAAAAGCAGATCAGGATCTCTTTATGTTTCCTAGATAATAAATAAAATCTGGGAACTGAATCTGTTTACTGATTTAGTTACTCATTCACAGTATTGCTCATCTTTCTTTTCATATATGATGTATATACAAGGATATAAAAGGAGACCTATAAAAAACCATCCCATATTATGTTTTTTAAGGTATCATTTTAACCAAGAATGTCAAATAAAATATAAGATTCAGTTATTTACCAAACAAAGGCACTTTAGTTATGACTTTCCACAGTCTGAAGAGGTCAATTTATGTAAACTATTACATTCAGGATAAAAAAGGATAGTGCTCAAAATTGAAGACGAAGTAATTATCTATAAAATGGCACCCCATTTTAAAAATTTATAAATCAATGATGGCTAACCTTTTTGTCGTCGCGTGCTGAAAGGGCTCGTGTGTGCGTGATAGTGTTTGTGCCTGCACCCATAATGCAATGAATGTGCGACACCCCCCCTTATCTTCTGCAATGTGCGTGCAACCCCGCCATTGGGCTTAGTAGGCCTCCCTGCAGCCTCCTGGAATTAAAAATGGGCCATGGGCGGGGCGCTCCGCTTCCCCCACCCAATACATGTGCATGGCCCCCCGTGCTTGCGACCCCCCTCCCTGTGCATGCGCACACATCTCCCATATACGCCCCCCCATACATGCACAGCAGAGACCTGAAAATCAGCTGGGCCGATGGGAGGTGCTCACGCATGCGCGGTAGAGCTGAGCTGGGGCAATGGTTCATGTGCCTGCAGAGGCGGCTCTGTGTGCTACTTGTGGCACACGTGCCATAGGTTCACCATCATGGGTATAGATCCTCCAACTATACATCTATGCCAAACAATTTTTGCTGAAAGACTCTTACAAATACAGGAAGTCCTTATTTATAACCAACTGTTTAGTAACTTAGCAGTTAGAACGATACTGAAAAAAGGGACTTATAAAAGTTTTCACACTTATCACCGTTGCAGCATCCCCATGGTCA
Organism: Thamnophis elegans; assembly: GCF_009769535.1. Taxonomy (NCBI): domain Eukaryota; kingdom Metazoa; phylum Chordata; class Lepidosauria; order Squamata; family Natricidae; genus Thamnophis; species Thamnophis elegans. The sequence goes on along the minus strand of NC_045543.1, from coordinate 15,645,907 downwards.
TGTGATCAAAATTGAGACATGTGGCAACTAGCATTTATGGCAGTTGCACTGTCCTGGAGTCATGTGATCACCACGTGTGACCTTCCAAGCCAACTTCTGGCTAGTAAGGTCAATGTGGGAAGTCAGATTTGATTAATGATTGAATGATTCCCTTAACAACTGCAGTGATTCACTTAAAAACTATGACAAGAAAGGTCGTAAAATGGGGCAAAGCTAATTCAATAAGTGTCTTATTTAGCAAAAGAAATTTTGGTCTCAATTGTGATTGTAAGTTGAGGGCTTCTTCCTGTCTCTTCAATGCAAATAGGAAAAAAGGAAGAAAATCATTAGGGATGGAAAGAAAGTGAAAGAACAGGATTGCTGGACTGGAAAGGGAAGGGATTGACGAAGTAAGAGGAAAAGATAAACGGGATTGGTCAGAAGAACTGTCAAGGCTATAGGTTTAAAAGAAGAACTCTCAAGGTTATAGGAAGAGGTGAGCTGCACTTACATTAACAATTGGTTCGCTGGTTATGAGTACACGGCCTTCCGTGCATGCGCTTTGCTCGTGTGCCTTGCATGCATGCGTGCGGCATAAAAAACAAAGTTAAATAGGACAGCATTGCGCCGGGGCGGGTTTCAACTACCGGCTCGCCTGAACCGGTCTGAATCGGCAGCAGCCCACCACTAGTTATAGGTTTACAATAGGACAGGATAGAGGCCACTGTGATCCCTTGAAGAGTCGAGGTGGCACAGTGGTTAAATGCAGCACTGCAGGCTACTTCAGCTGACTGCAGTTCGGCTGTTCAAATCTCACCGGCTCAGGGTTGACTCAGCCTTCCATCCTTCCGAGGTGGGTAAAATGAGAACCCGGATTGTTGTTGGGGGCAATATGCTGACTCTGTAACCCGCTTAGAGAGGGCTGAAAGCCCTATGAAGCGGTATATAAGTCTAACTGCTATTGCTATTGCTATTCTGTCTCACAATGTGAAGACTATGGATGGAGGAGCCCTCTCCATTCATGGACTCCAATGTATATTTTTGGGAGTCTTCACTTTTACCAAGGCAGAAATGCCTTCTCTCCTGCAGTAGTCTGCCCCTTATTTTATGAAAATGAGTCTTCATTTCAAAGGAGCGACTGAGATCCTCTGTAGACTTATCTAGAAGTCACATTATGTTTAATGGCTTTTCTGCTTAATAAATCTGCTTGCAGCCAGCCAGGCATTTCATAAATGATACAAAATGTATGTATCGCTGTGATACCTCAGGGTCATGCAGAGATTTAGATATGTTATTGTAAAAACTTAAAAAAAAATTATTGTCATTATTAAATGGCAAAAAAGAGAGATTATTTTCTGGAAGGCAATCTAACGTATTCAAGGATGTCTATAATTTTAAAGATGTTTGGGGAAAAAGTCAAGTTGGATTAAAGAAATATAAATTACCTGCATGCCCAGAATTCTATCTCCAGACTGTGCTAGGCTGTTAAATAAATATGGCCAAACCATGACAGAAAACCATCTGCCAGGGAATTAGCACCTGGTCTGGGATGATGAATGCCCTCTTGCCGGTCCCTCGCTCTCAATAACTTCTGCCACAAGGAGAATCAGTGGGAAAAATCTGAAGGACTGCAGGATGCCCAATTGCCCAGTTCGCAATGCCCAATTGCCCAGTTTGATATCTGCCTGTATCTTGGACGCTTTACAGAAAAACTGAGGGGAAGCCTTTTAATCTTGGTTCCTTACTTGCAGCCTGCAAATACCATTAGCCATTTCAGAAATACGATCTTTTCAAGGCTCCACCATTACCTGCTGATAACCTGGGCCGGGTTCTTGGAGTTTGCATCTCTTGCCTGGCGTGTGGCAACATGTGATAACGTTTTGCTTCGTTCACCAGATCCCGGCAGGCCTCTGAAGATTTTATCAATTCCTCATTGTCAACGACGTTTAGCAGATAACTGGGATGGATGAAGGGCAGACGGACCACTGCCAACAGCTCAGCAGAATACTGTAAAAAACAAAAAAAAGACACTGTGACTTCTTAATGCAACTGGTTTCTCAACAGCCTTGCTTTTTTTTCTTTCTTTTTTTTGGATCTATTTGGGACAGTGGAACATTTGTGTTTGGCCTATTTTCATGATAATAATTCTATCTAGGCTTTTCTCCTCGTGTGTTTCCTCTTCTCAAAAAATACCATATTTTTCGGAATATAAGACGCACCTTAACCCCTTAAAAGAGCGTGGAAATGTTGGTGCGTCTAATACACCGAATACAGCCATTTTTGGTCTCCCGAAACTAAGCCCCCACATCCAATTTTTGCAAAAAATGGGCCCTTTTTTTTTGCAAAAATGGAGGGTTTTTTTGCCTTCCCTCAGCCCCCAACAGCACTCTGCAGGCTTCAGCAGGGCTGGGGAAAGGCAAACATGCCCGTTTTTGCGAAAAAACAGGCCATTTTCCACAAAAACTGAGGCTTTCTTGCTTTACCTCAGCCCCCCAACAGCGCTCTGCAGGCTTCAGCAGGGCTGGGGCAAGGCAGAAACACCCGTTTTTGCTTTGCCCCAGCCCTGCTGAAGCCTGCAGAGGGCTGCTGGAGGCTGAGGGAAGGCAAAACCTTTTTTTCTTACTTACCTCTTCGAAATCTTGGTGTGTCTTATACACCAGTGCGTCTTATAGTTCAAAAAATACAGTTGTTATGGCCCTGATGAAGGTAAAACATTCTTCTGGGGAAAAAGGTAAGCCTTCTTACTCACAGAATGGAAGAAATAATGTCAAAAGATATCAGCTTTCATTTTATAGCATGTAAACCAAACCAACATTTCAAACTTAAAATTGATGGTGGAACCTATGCCAAATTTATATATCTTGAACAGAGGAGGTCTGCTGTGATTTTTGCAAGTTCTTCAATTAACTTTGAAAGTTAAGTCTGGCTGCTTTATTTCAAACCAACAGTTATTCCGGCAGCATTTCAAATGTCAAAAAAGTTCTATGTTTATAGAACATCTAAAGTGAATGTAGTGAATAATAGCAGTAGTTGTGATAAAGCCATGGGCTTTTTTTCACTGACAAAACAAATACGTTCTTTCAGGTTCTGCTAGAAGTCAAACTCAAGGAGCCAATAATCAAATGCATGTGGCATATCTCCATCCTTCTGCATCAATAAAATAAACTTTGCGGTACAAAGGATATTTAAAATAGCTGAAAACCTCTATCATCAGTCAAGGCTTAATCAAAACAAAAAGTCCAAGTGAGAGAAAAAGGTATATTATAAAACAGAGAATCCATTTATTTCTTTGCAAGTGTTCATCTCTGCTAAATATCACAAACTGCCTCAGGCAATAAAAACACAACAGGTAGAAAACAGGCAAAAAGAGCAGATTTGTAAAAGTGGGAAAAGGTAATTAAGGACAGTCAAAGATATTGCTAGGGCAATGCTGTGAAACACTGGAAAGGAAGATGGAAACCTTTAAGAACTTCAAAGCACCTGAGATCTTCAGGCAACCAGGATTACTCCGAATACTTTTCTTAGTTAACTTTTCAACCTTGGGGACACTGTGTGCCACGGAGAATGAAGACAGCCAGTTAAGAACAGAAGAAAATGAGGATTTGGAAGGAGTGCAAATTATACTCTACTTAATGTTCTAAACACACCTAATTCTAACTTTCTAGAAAGTGGTTATCAATTCAGACCTATTAGAGACTAAAGTTTGGTAACTATGTTAGTTATGAGCAGGGCATCTCACCAGGACATCAATCACATATATTGAAAACGTTTTATTTGAAACGTTTTTTAGGACACTAAACTCTCTAGATCTCCCACAATTTGATCAAAAATGAAGTTTAAAAAAAGCTTCTTTTATAATGGACAGAGAGAAGATAGCTGTTGCTTTTATTTAAAAAAACAAAACAAAACTAGCAGAGATGAAATATTAGGGGACTCATAAGAGACCACTTTTCAATCTTTGGGAGAAAACTATCATCTGTCAGTTCTACATTATTAAAATTACATTTATTGAGGCTCTTATTTGCTTAACCAACAATGGAATTATAAGAACAAAAAGACAGAGAGAGCTGTAAGAAAAGCAAACTTGTATTTGCTGTTTTACCATATCAGCTGCAGTAACCATCTAAATGTAGAATTAATAAAAATGTTCATCTCTTCAGAGCAGGAAATATCACAGCAAAAAGATCAAATTAATGTTCTGTATGTGTGCATTAGATTATCCTGAATAATCAATAAAGGCTGGATTTGAATAATATCATATCTTTAGACAATACCTATCCTTCAAAGCCTTGACAATTGCAGTATTATTGCAAACATATCCAATTTATTTTGACTGGTTATCTAATTGAGAACATAGTACAAAATGATTGAAACATCAAACTTCTGCCTATGACAGCTTATGCCCTTGGCCCAGTTGTTAACGTTAATAACACTAAAGTATATAGTTAAAAAACACTACTGTTGTTACTGGCTTTATTTACATGCTGTCTTGATTTGTTTCATATTTGTGTTGAATAATATAAAGCTGGTATCAAAATGCTAATGCTAATGGACATTGTTGAAGAAATGCTCCCGAAGTGTGGTATGACTGGCACATCTCTGATTTCCAAGATGGCAATTTCTTTAGAGGAGAAAAGTTGACGGAATATTAGCCAGGAAATTGTCAGTATCTTAAAAAGCAAAAAGGATAACACAAACATTCAGACCAAACTCCAAAAGAGGAAGCTGGTAAGTTGAGAGCCAGCAATTCCTGGACTAGAGAGTTCTGTTGTGACAACATAGTTTAGGTGCCTTCAAATTTATCAGAAGAACAGCCAAGTGTCTGTTGACAAGGGAGGGCAGGAGGAAAAAAAACCTTAGAATCTATTCTCTGAAGCCCAAACCTACTTAAGGGTTTTGATTTCAACGGGCTGCGTAGAATAAATCGTCGGAGTGGATATTGCTTTATTCTCGGCTACAATAGAAAGCGAAATTAAACCAAATCATAGAAAAGCCTTCTGACAAGGATAGCTGTTCAGTGGTGGGATTCATTTTTTTTTTTACTACTGGCTCTGTGGGCGTGGCTTGGTGGGCATGGCATGGCGGGCGTGGCAGAGGAAGGATACTGTAAAATCTCCATTCCTTCCCCACTCTAGGGGAAGGTTACTGCAAAAACCCCATTTCCTCCCGATCAGCTGGGACTTGGGAGGCAGAGAATAGAGGCGGGTGGGACCAGTCAGAGGTGGTATTTATCGGTTCTCTGAACTACTCAAAATTTCCGCTACCAATTCTCCAGAACTGGTCAGAACCTGCTGAATACCATCTCTGTACTTGTTCTGTAAAAGGAGGGTTCAGTGTTAGGAAAACCGAGACTGACAACCAGGTCTACTCTGAAGCCTGACAAAGCTTGTCAAAAATAGACTGACTACTTATAAAAAAATGATAATAAAAGGAAAAGTCAGGATGGTATACAACCTCTCCAAAATGCTGCAATGTAATTTAAAAAAAGAACACAAAACCTCAACAGTTTAATGGAAGATGAGTGAAAATGTGTATCACTGACCAGGAAAGAAAGAAATCCAAAGAATTACCCTAACCCTACAGCAAGCAGAGCAAGGTAAATAACTGCCAGAAAAACTCTTGTCTGTCTGTCTAGCCATAAAATATAAGTAAACAAATCCATAACATGTAAGTAATCTTCATTCTATCATGGCTATACCATCCCTCGCTATAAAGCTGTCGAGGCAGTTCAATTCTGAATAATTTCTCAAATTTAACAATGCTATGAACCTCGCCATCACGTACAGTTTCTCTTGGGACAGATGCAGTGACTGATGGTTGGAGGAAACAATTCAGGAAGCACATTTGTGCCAAAATATAGGGTTTTTTACAAGTAATGACCAGAACTATAAACTCCAGAACAAATGCCCAGTGCAGAACTGCTCCTTAGAGGCAGTGCCATGATAGTCACAGATGTCGGTAGAGTTGCTAGAGTACTGGCATCTGGTTGAACATTTTGGATTAGATAAACTAGATATGCTGGACTAGATAAACTTTGTGGTCATCTAGCAGGCTGTCTTAATTTTGAGATATTTTTTAAAAGATGACAGAGTTCACAATTTGTCCTTGGGGAGATCCTATTGACCACTTCTTTCGAATTGCCTGCAGGATAGATAAATGATACCGCGTGGGATGTATACGAGGTGGCAGTTGACTAATAAAAAGGCAGGTAGCCTTGACTGTCATCCCACCCAGGTGAACCAGAGATGAAATGATTAGATCAACTACTGTATTTTCTGGAGTATAAGATGCACCTTTTTACCCCCCAAAAGAGGGTGAAAATCTGGGTGTGTCTTATACACTGAATACAGTATTTTTGGGCAAAAACGAGCAAAAAATGAGCCAGTTTTTCACAAAATCGGGGCTGTTTTTGCCCTCCCCAATCCCCAGGAGTACTCTGCAGGCCTTCCAAACTCTCTGCACACCCTGTCTTTTTTAAAAAATGGGGCCGTTTTTGCAAAAAACTGGCCATCTTTTGCTCGTTTTTGCCCATCCTGGCCCCCAAAAGCACTTTGCAGGTCTCTCAAATTCTCTGCATGCCCCTTTTTCACAAAAAAAGGGGGGCATGCAAAGGGTTTGGGAGGCCTGCAGAGTGCTCCTGGGAGCCGAGGAGGGCAGAAACTTAAAAAAAATATATATCTCTTCAAAATCTTGGTGTGTCTCATACTCGGGTGCGTTTTATAGTCTGAAAAATATGGTAATTCCAACTTACTCTAGAGCTGCTTTAATCAAACCTTGCAAGTCTGAAAATGCAAACTTCCCATTGCCACTTTTAACTGCTTAAACCGTTAGGGTGAATCTTTCCATTTTCTCTGACCATTAAGCCACTGGGGACTCCTGCCTTTCTTGTCCAATTGTTTCCAGTCAGCATCAATTCTCCTTGAATTGAGCCAAGGTGGCGCAGTGGTTAGGGTGCAGCCACTTCAGCTGACTGCTAGCTGCAGTTCGGCAGTTCAAATCTCACCAGCTCAGGGTTGACTCAACCTTCCATCCTTCCGAGGTGGGTAAAATGAGGACCCAGACTGTGGGGGCGATATGCCGACTCTGTAAACCGCTTAGAGAGGGCTGAAAGCCCTATGAAGCGGTATATAAGTCTAACTGCTATTGCTATTGCTCCCCAAGGTTGTCTATACATTTCATTACGTTAGCTGACAACTGCTTGTTTAATGATGGTTCAAAATTATGATGGCCTCAGAAAAAATGATTTATGATCCACCCTTAAAGTTAAAACTGTTATACTACCTCCATGGCTACCTGATGGCGATTTGGGTGCTTAGTAGTCTGCTTGCATTTATGACAACTCTAACGTCTGCAGTCACATCATCACAATTTGTCACAATTTCCCAGCTGGTGTCCGACAAGTAAGATCAGTTCACTTAATGGCTGCATCTTTTAGTAAAAATTGTTATAAAATTGGGTATAGTCACATGATGACTCACTGTACAACTATACTGATGTATGATGGAAAGCCCAATCCAAATTGTAGTCGTAAACTGAAGAATGATTGGTACCATATATGTACCCTTATTGAAACCTATTAGATGTGAGACAATGGCTTGAATAACCAGTTTCTACTTAATTTATTTTGTAATTCAAGATTTGGAAGTGTTTAAACCTTATCCCCAAAAGTGAGCTATACACCAACTGTACTAAATCACAACAAAGTGGGGCATTTTGAACACTTTTCAGTTATAGCAATAGCAGTTAGACTTATATACCGCTTCATAGGGCTTTCAGCCCTCTCTAAGCGGTTTACAGAGTCAGCATATCGCCCCCACAGTCTGGGTCCTCATTTTACCCACCTCGGAAGGATGGAAGGCTGAGTCAACCCTGAGCCAGTGAGATTTGAACAGCCTAACTGCACAACTGCAGTCAGCTGAAGTAGCCTGCAGTACTGCACTCTAACCACTGTGCCACCTCGGCTCTCTATAGCAATAGCAGTGGACTTATATACCGCTTCATAGGGCTTTCAGCCCTCTAAGCGGTTTACAGAGAGTCAGCATATTGCCCCCAACAATCTGGGTCCTCATTTTACCCACCTCGGAAGGATGGAAGGCTGAGTCAACCCTGAGCCGGTGAGATTTGAACCGCTGAACTGCTGATCTAGCAGTAGCCTACAGTGCTGCATTTAACCACTGCGCCACCTTGGCTCTTGGTTATGGTTTTGGAACAACACGATTTGTATGAATGTAACTTCCATTTATTACTCAACCCACACTATTGCCAATTTCAGAGTGTTATTTAAAGTAGCAATCAAGATTTTTGGGAAAGAGAACAGTGGTTTTTTTTTTAAAGGCGGGGTACTGTTGGTAATTCATTCCAAAGCCTTTAGCACTTTCCCTCAATAATGGTTTTTTTTTTGTTTTAAAGATATTAAAAATCACAGGGAATAGAGCAGACATTTACAGGATTACTGAAGAGTGTTTCTTCAGAGAAGAAGGAAAAGTTCTCTATAAACTTTTTGGACTTATCCCTTGAGACGACAAACCTGCTACTAGATACCATAGTCCTTCAAATTAGAAGAAGATGAGAGATCAAAGAAAATCAATGGGGTCAAAACTCTATGCATCTTCTAGCAAAGGTAGGTTCAGTCACAAACTCTATCTTATAATAGACTAATATTGAGCGAGACAATAGGTCAATCGAAAACGATTTGGGAAAGGTATTTTGGAACAGGCAAGAGTTCTGGCATAGCGCTGCTTTAAAACTGTGGTTTTTTTTTTCCAGGTTTCCACACAAGAAGATGTGACTGTTTTATCAGGTGACTCTTTAAAATAACTACATCTATAACATGATTCCTTTAATCAGCCACCTCTACTTTTTCATGCCACTGTTTTGGAGAAGGATTATACTTCCTCTCCCACCCATCTGGAAGCACTTCTTATGGATTATTATTTTTGAAGCATTTTCAAATCTGTTTCCTCAAAGAGCACTGGTGCTACTCAAATCAGTGGTGGGTTCCGGATCCCGTTCCAACCGGTACGGTTAGAACGGGCCCAGCATCGTTCACATGGACGTGTGCGGCGCAGCCGCACACTTGTCGTACCTGCCCGCGACACCTCCGCAAGCCTCTGTGACGCTCCAGCTGCTCGGCGGAGCGGCACACAGGTGCTGTATGTGCCATGCACATGCACAGAAGCACTGAAGGCTTTAAAGGACAGGTAAGGAGCTTGGGCAGGCGGGCCCTCCAGAGCACTGTACCACAACAGTACCCGATGTTCCGGGCAGGCTCCGGTATGCCGTACCGGGGCATACCGCCTGCAACCCACCATTGTACTCGACCATAGTTTACTTGACCATCTTAGCTATAAGAGATGAGATACACACTGTGTTTCCTTAAATTTCCTTGTTTTAGCAATGGTTTTTTTTAAAAAAAACAATACCTTTCCTCCAACTTCTTCTAGACTAGATTGAACAGTACCATCGCTAGTCAATCCATGCTGCACAAAGCTTACAAAGAAGATCCTAACACCTAATGCAGTAATGAAGTAAATGTTTAATTAAATCATATATTATTTTTAAAAACCATTGTCTTCTCATTTTAAGAACTCCTCACTGTGAAAAGAAATCAAAGCAGGCTGTCCTGCCTCAACAACAAAACACTGATATTCTTTTAACCATTCTCTCAGATGCCGCCTAATGCCAATTAATCATTACTAGCATTGAGTGATGTAGAATCTCATTAAAACTGCACCAAGATCTTTGAGAATATGGGTTTGTTGGCACACATACACATGAAAACAAGCACACAGAACTAATCTCCCTGTCCCTGGATAAATGAGAGGAACTTTGTTGAAAGCAATGTATGTATTATACTGCAACTCTTTTTTATATTTTTATATGAGTTCATTAATTTTTATTCACATTCTAGTAATCAAGGCAATCTATAAGATCTTCAATTGTGACATCTTTTTGCTTTTGTCAACTGAGATTGTGATAATTACCTTATCCATTTTCTTTTTACGGATATTAGGAATACATATTATTTAATGCAGTATTTAATACATATTATTTAATCCAGCATTCCTGCTATTTACTATTATTCCTTCCTTCTCTTTTAAACTCCCCTATTACAATTTACTTTAACCTGTATCCTATTTCTTTATTTTAAAACAACTCATCCAGTTTTGCAGAATTCCAGTAGCATAGAATTTCCAAAATGTCTCAGTATATATATCATGTGTGCATACCCCTCCAGAAGTCACAGCATATATTGCATTAGTTACCTATATGCAAGCAAAGATGGGAATTTTGGTGCATGCAAACTTTAATATTTGTGCTTCCTGTTCATCCTGAGTTTCAAAAGAACTAACCCTTAGTTCCTGAAAAAGTCTGCCTTAATTGTGCAGACATAATCTTGTTTCAGAAAATTTAACTACTCACTTGAAAGAAATGAATATCATTTCAGAGGTTCTACAGATAAAGCTTTGACAAATCAATCAGCATTGCTCCATTTTAATCAATGTGGAATAATCCTTGTTTTTTTTTACTTAGCCAAAAGCCTTTCTTTAAGAATGCAGTTCAGCCAATAGCAATAACTCTTCAGAATTTTTGACATCTTTCACAAGAAGCCTAATTAACCACTGCTCAATGCAGGATCCTCAGTCCTGGATGTAACTATATTATTCCTTAAAAATGGCAGCCCAACTCCTTCCTGCTCTAATCTAAAACAACATTATCATTATTAACACTCTTATTTAAAGTTCCACCGATGGTGCTAGTGCTCCTTTTCATTTTACATGACAGTTCTTCAGATATTTGATGACCATTCTCATAGTGCAATACTCTTAAGATATGGGGAAATGTGAGCTACCGTATAACGTGGGTTCTAAACTGAAGTGGAGTTCTTAGAGACAATTCAATTCAGATATGACACACAATACTATGGGTAAATGCACAGGGACAAGCACCTCCCACAATATAGACATCATGCTAATGTTATCACCTGTGCTGAGTGTATTAGCCTAATTCTCATCTTCATCACTCCTTTCTTAATTTCCTATCTTTTATTTATTTTTAACTAAACTCAGAACTGTACTTTTATCATTGTTGAATTTTACTTTATAGGTTTTAGTCAAAAATGCCAGTCTGTCAGGATATTTTTGAACTTGATTCTATTTTCATATCACATCTGCAGACTGGAGAAACATCTTCTGTAATTTCATTCAAGTCAGTTATAAAAACCATTTCTCACAACTGTCTAGAACAAAGCAAAGCCATTAACGAACACTTGTTGGGGACAATTCTTTAATCAACAATGTGTTCATAAGGTATTTCCATTTTTGTGAACAAAAAAAAAAAGAGTAATTTTCTCAGGGTGCCTCTAGAGAACGTGCCCGAGGAATGGGATGTGGATCTAGTTCTCCCAAATTGTATGCACTTTCCATTATATAGTTCTCATTTTCAAATCCTTAATGTGTATTCAAAACAAAAGGCATGCAGTTAATTCTACCATTGTTTTATTTTTCTTCAAACTGAGCTCATAAGCACCCACTTAACTGTACAATATGAGCAAAAACCCCTTTGTAATAGGAAGACTATAACTCAATTTTGGGGGGTAAAAAGGTTGATGTTTAATAATGTCTTGCTAATTACTGTATTTTTTGGACTATAAGATACACCTACATTTACAGGAGGAAAACAAGAAAAAAAGTTTTTGGTCTCTGCATGTTGCTTTTTCTCCCTCCCTGGCCCCCAGAAGTACTCTGCAGTGCTCCAGACAGCCCGTTTTAGCCAAAAATGGGCCCTTTTTAGCCAAAAATGGCTGAACCAGTGCGAACTGGCTGAATCCCACCACTGATTTTATCTCTTTTAATTAAAGCACTAGGTTGAGAATAATTTGAGAATAGAGCCAGTTTAGCATAGTGGTTAAGACACCAGGCTAAAAACCAGGAGAAGTGAGTTCTAGTCCTGTTTGAGGCACAAAGCCAGATAGGATTTTGACCCAGTCAACCTCTCTGAGTCCTAGGGAGCAGGCAATCTCTTCCTAGAGATATTTATTGGGGATTTCTGAACATCGGAACCTATTGACTGGCAAAGAATTCCTATCTACAACACCAATACCAAGTCAAAGTCTTTATTAATATCAAATGCTAATAGAGTCACTCAAACTTTAGTATAATTGAAATGATGAATAAATTCAAAATTTTCTTACCTGAGACCAATTTTTAGGGTAGGAGGAATGAAATTAGCCTAAACTGGAGTAAGAAATCTAGAAAAAATATTTTAAGTTTTCTGACAAATAGTACTATGATTTCTAGAACTGTTTATGAAACTTACTCTGAAATCTATCCTGACCTTGCATTTTGCCATTCTTCAATTCTGCAGTACCTTTTGTAATTTGTCCCTCGAGTCCTTTTGTGATGATGTTTCTGACCATAATTTTGCTTTGGTATCAGAGGAAAGATGAATCATGGTGACTTATAATGCTCCAGGAAGATAAACCATACAACAACCTCTTCTCTTTAACTGTGCAACTATACCCTTTAAATTGTTGTGAATCCTTCTAGTCTGTCACATTATGTCATCTTATTCTGATGAGCTGTCAGTGGAAGTAGCAATTTTATCTCTGCTTGACTTCCTTTGTCTACTATACTATTTTGATCTGCCGGGGGATCCAATCTATCTTTTTGACGCAGTTGGCAATCCCTCAGAACTCCAAGTGAAGTTTCTTCAGGTGATGCTCCCATGTAATCTGAAGCGTAGAAGAGCCTGCCTTTCATATTAATTAGCAGTCTGAATGGAAAAACCTCATTAGTACATTTGTTTTGCATAATTAGTGAAAGCCCTCACCTTCTGAAGTAACCAAACTTAAATTTTGAAAGTGTTTGATTTTGTTCCTTGAATTTAAGAGGCGTATGGTTTGTGAGACCCTGTTAAAAATGAATTCCTTAAATTGAAATTGTGAATGTGCACGAGATTATCTGAACAGACTCCCATTTGGAAGCTATTTTCCTGACACTTGGTATCCTCCTTGAGTATCGTTTTCTGAGGCAGTATTATGCATTTCTGATACAAAAGAACAAAGGTACAGCTGGCATCCTCTTATCTTTCTAGTTTTCAATCCTGATTTGGGACACTGCAAAAAATAATAATAAGCCTGATGTGTGATTTGCATTTGCCAAATTTAACATTTCTGCAACTTTTGAAGAAAGGTATATGATTCTTTCTCTATGGGTTGGTCTGGACCTTTGCTTAGGCCAAGGGTCTTAAGTCTTGGGCCAAGATTTATTATTTATTATTAAAATTTATATACTGCCCAATCTCAAAGGACTCCGGGCGGCTTACAAAAGAAGAAAAAAGAAAGAAAAAATTAAAAAAAAAAAGTTTAAAAACACAAAACCACATGCATTCATTCTAACCGGGGCTGGACCTCAACATGAGGTCAACAGCCCCAGGCCTGCCGGAACAGCCAGCTTTTAACAGCTTTCCTGAAGGCCATGAGGGTGGGTATGGTCCGGATCTCTGGGGGTAGCTGATTCCAGAGAGTTGGAGCAGCCAGAGAGAAGGCTCTCCTCCGGGGGCCCGCCAGCCGACACTGTCTGGCTGACGGCATCCGAAGGAGGCCCAATCTGTGTGATCTTACTGGCCGTTGGGAGGTATGTGGCAGTAGGCGGTCTCGAAGGTACGCTGGCCCTAAGCCATGTAGGGCTTTAAAGGTAATAACCAACACCTTGAATTGCGTCCAGAGACCAATTGGTAGCCAGTGCAGCTCGCGGAGGACAGGTGTAATGTGAGTGTACCTCGGTACACCCAATATCGCTTGCGCGGCTTGATTGAAGATGGTGGCTTGATTTCGCATTAGCATATCACTTCTTCACTTTTTAGTACTTCTTTTTTTACCATCACATATATTTCTTTAAAGCACACAAGCTAAGGATTTAGATTTGGGAATGGGTTGTGACATTCTTTCTCTGTTATTTTATCTCCCTTCTTTATAGAGTTGTTATACATTTGGCTAATAAATATCTTACTGATGTTTCAATAGAATTATTTCAAATGCACCAGTTTTCTTTGGCTGTTCATGCTTGTCATCGCCCCTCTCCTTTTCTGCGTTTTCTAACTGATATAAAGAAGAAGCAGCCATTGTGTAATTTTTCTCCTCCTCCTTCTGGTTTATTGGACTGGGAATATTTTGGACTTCTTTCTAGTCTACTAATCCATTTTGAGCTCACGCTTTCTCTTCATCTTTTCCTTCTCTTCACTTTTAGATTTCAAAATTGAAATTTTCTAATCTTTAGCTATTTAGTTCTGTTCAAGCCCTCCTCCCCCCCTCTCCCCCGATCCTCTATCAAGGTACATTTTGGTCCCAGTTTTATTTAAAAAGGAAATCTTTGCTTCATGAAATTACCTATGGGTTAAATATTACAAGGGAAAGTTATTACTTTTTTGACAATTCCAGCTGCAGTGCCTAGAAAGGTCGAACATTTCCCAGTCGTCTTAAATATCATCTCTTTTTCTATAGTTACCATTATTTCATATAAAATTACATTTGCATGGTATTGAAATAAGTAAATGTTATCCAAAAGGTAAAGATAGCCTCAAGTTCAGCTTGGCTCCAGGAGATTACATGAACACATCTAAGTACATTACTTTGCAATAATACAAAAGTGGCATTGCCTTCTTCAGGGATGTTTTTCAATTTCTCAGTCCAGCTGCAGTTGGGAATTCTCTGATGGTTTCTCTTTCAAGTATTAACCAAACTCACTCTTGCTCAGCTTCCATGTTTGGCCAAATATTGTCCCTGATAAATGTTAACTACCTTATGGAGAAAAGTAATATTATAAAAATGAATATTACTTCAAGGCTCATATATATTTACTTAGAGGCACTCAATTCTATGAAATTAGCATTAAAGGAGACTGATTAAGAATTGTTTTATGGAAAAGACAAACCCCTAGATTATCTTTATTTAAATAATGGTTATCATATGGTGAAAAGGGCTTTAAAATTTCTGATTTTAAGTTTCTTGCTGGTCATATATTTTGACTTTAATTTCTCTGAGAACATAAATGAATGAAATGACCATGGGCTTCATTGCAAAAATGATTATTTGATCCCTCTAATATTGTGGCAGAAACTTAAATCTCTTTCTAAGCAAGAAATTAACTATATTTTCTATATAAAAATTTGCAAAGCCTAGTCAGAAAATGTTGAAAGAGAAGCATTATTTCTATCTTTTCCTCATTATACTTTTAAATATAATCCATGAAAATTTCAGGTATTTTTAAAAATTGTGCTGGAAATGTAAAATTGTTGATTGCAGCCTTGTTTTCTTGCCTATTATTTTAACTGCATGCACATAGGTATTGAGAGCCAGTTTGGTATAGTGGTTAAGGCATTAGGCTGGAAACTGCGAGACCACGAATTTGAGTCCCACCTTAGGCACAAAGCCAGTGGAGTGACCAGTGGTCAGACATTTTCTGTCAGCCCTAGGAAGGAGGTAATAGCAAGCCACTTCTGAAAAACCTTGCCAGGAAAACTGTAAGGGCTTACACAGGCAGGCTCCAGGAATTGGACATGAATGAAGGGGGGGGGACCCATAGATTTTGCGCTTGTCATGAACTCACTGCAGACAATCCATAACAATGAATCTGGCCATGGAAAATACAAAGTTGGTCTAGGCCAAGGGTGTCAAACTCAATTTCATTGAGGGCCATATCAGGACTGTGGTTGACCTCTGGGGAGGGAGGCTGGCCGACTGGGTGGGTATGGCCAGCTTGACGCCACTCCCCAAATTGCTTCTCACTAGGTAGATTCGGCCAAAGCACACTGGCCCGATGTTTCCTCTTCGCATTGAGTAGACCGGGTTGAAGTCACATTGGCCCGATGTTTCCTCCTCGCATTGGGTAGACCAGGTTGAAGCCATGCTAGCCCATGTTTCCTCTTCACATTGGGGAGACCTGGCTGAAGTGACGTGGGCTGGCCCCTTACATTTTCCAGGATGGTCCTGCGGGCCGGATCCGATCACATCTTGGGCCACATTGGCTCACAGGCCTTGGATTTGATGCCCATGGTCTAGGCTATTTTCCCTGATTTGAGAATTCTGAGATTTGTTGGAATTATGATCTCAGAGTTTCCAGCCAGTAGCAAACTGGCTTTAACTGCAGTTCCCCCAAATCTGCAGAACATCAGACTGAGGAAGGATGTTCGAAATACCGGTTGCTTCCTTGGGATCTCCTTTTCAATCAGCTTGGGTCCACAGCTTAGAAGGATCTTGTTATGATTTTTAATCAGGTACTAAATATTGACTGGGGTCCTTATTTCACTGAATCCAATCATTGCTATATATTTATTAGGATATATCAAATTGAACACGTTTATACATATTTATAAATAGTCCTCATTTAGCAACTGCATTGCTGAACAATTCTTCACATTTTGACAGCTATGAAAAAATAACATCCTTGCATTTATGAGCCGTAGTGACACAGTGGTTAGAATGAAGTATCGTAGGCTAATTCTGTTGACTACCAGCAGTTCGATTCTCACCAGCTCAAGGTTGACTCAGCCCTCCATTCTTCTGAGGTTGATAAAATGAGGATCCAGATTGTTGGGGGCAAAGGGCTGACTCTGTAAACCACTTAGAGGGCTGTAAAGCACTGTGAAGCAGTATATAATATACTGTAAGTCTATACCTTATGCTATAAGTGCTATGACCTTCCGATGTTTGTAAGGCAAAGGAAAGGTGAGGATAGTAAGCACAGTACAGTTTCACTTAGTGCCCACTTTGTTTAATGACTAAGTTGCTGGTGCCAATTGTGGTTGTTAAATGAGGACTACCTGTACTGGCCTCCAGAGAAACTTGTCAAAATACAGGAATTACGTCATATGAATAATAATAGGAAGAAACCTTATAATATGATTTAAAGAGTTGGCATCAAGTTTATTAGTGTGCTATTTTAGGTATAGCTACCATATTTTGCTATAATGAAGTTATAGTTTGACATCTTCAAAGCAACTCAGTTGATTCAAAGTGTTACTTATATAAGAATTACTCTACTGCAATTCAGTCCTCAAGATTCTGCTCCCCACATATTTCTGGAGGTAACCCGATGAGCAAAGAATTATATTCATTTTGTATCATTATACAAAAATGAAGTGTTAAATTAACTGCACTGAGGTTTCTCAAGTTGAAAGAGATTTTTTTTTTAAGAAAAGAACCTTGGTTTACCTTTCTTATGCACCTATCCTAAGATTAAGTTTTGCTCTGTTGCTGTGTTAAAAGGAGAGAACTGACACACGAGGCAAAACTACTTCTACAAGTTAGTCCTGAGTAATCGATCAATGTAATTGAAATAACTCAGCAACTTTATTTGCTTGCCTGCTAGAAGGCTATCATGTCATATTTTGCACAAGTGTGTGCACACACATGTAATATATACATACACACACATTTACAGTACATACCATATTTTTCGGACTATAAGACACACCGGACTATAAGACGAACCTAGATTTACAGGAGGAAAACAAGAAAAAAAGTTTTTGGTCTCCATGCATCACATTTTTGTCCTCCCTGGCCTCCAGAAGCGCACTGCAATGCTCTGCATGTCCTCCTGCTTTTGCCAAAAACGCACCCGTTTTTGGCCTGGAGAGTACTTCTGGGAGCCCTGGACGGCAAAACATGATGTGCAGAGGGTTTGGGAACCCGAAAATGGGCCTGGTTTTGGCAAAAATGGGATGTGTGAAGCACTGCAGAGTGCTTCTGGAGGCTGGGGAGAGCAAAAATGTGACACGCGGGGGGTTCAGGGGCCAAAAAATGAACCTGTTGTGAAAACGGCCCTGTTTTTGGTGAAAATGGGATGTGCGGAGCACTGCAGAGTGCTTCTGGGGGCTGGGGAGGGCAGAAACACGACATATGAAGGTTTCAGGAGGCCAAAAACAGGCCCATATTCAGTCTATAAGGCACACTGAAATTTTTACCCACTTTTAGGGGGGAAAGTGTGTCTTATACACCAAAAAATACGGTATATAATAGAACTTTTATTAAGTTAAAACACATCTTTTTTACCTAGCGATTGACTGAAGAAAGCTAAAATGCTATGACATCAGAAAATTACACAGGCAATATTCAAGGCCTGTTTAAAATTATTAAAACATATCTGTAACACTGTTTTTGCTTCATTTCTGTAGTACTTCTTTTCTTTCTAACACAATCAAGTTCAAATCCTTTTCATTTATGTGTTGTACTGCTAAGTCACAGTATGTTCAGCTCTTGGAATCCTTTTCAAATTAGCTCCTTTAATCAATTACTGTGCTATTCTGTAAATTCTTCCAATTTCTCTGCAAACCTTTGTCTCTCAGGTACCATTAAGTTACTGTTGAGATAGTATTTTCAGGGACGTAGGAAGTTTTACAGGTGGTTCATTAATTTTTTTAAAAAAAATAGGCATTCTGTTTTAAAACTGGGTTTTTGATCGTTTGCAGTATTTTTAAAAGGTCATCATGGGTGTGGTACAAATGAAACAGTCGAGAGAATTTTATATACACATTTTATATATATTTTATAACAATATATATATATCTTACCAAGCAAGCAAAGCCTGAGAACAGATAATAGATAAAACAGGTTAAAAAAACAAGTACTTGAAAATAATTCAAATCAAGAAGAAGTTATATTATTCCAGAGGAAATACAAAAAAAAAAGTACTTGCTACCTAAATCGGGGGTCCCCAACTCCTGAGTTGCAATCCAGTACTGGGCTGTGACCTGTTCCAAGTCGGGTCTTAGAAGCGGTGGGTGCACATGCATGCAGCTCCATTTGTGCAAGCAGAGTGTGTGCATGCTCACTACTTGTGCAAATGGAGCTGCACCCGCTCACCTGCCACTCGCACAGAACCATCCCCTCTTCCCCACCAGTCCGCAAAGCTGGAAAGGTTGGGGAACACTGACTTAAATGACACAGGCAAGTGCCAGATGAGGCCATTCTATAACCAAACCTTTCTCCTGTAGCCTCCCATTGGTCGATTCAGCAATTGAAGATCTTAAAAGTCCAGATAAGCAGTCATCTCTTTCAACTGGGACTAAAAACAGACTATAAACCAAAGACTCAAAGCTCAGCAACATCAGTCTGGAGGGGGCTGCTTGTCCTGTGATCTTGTAGCTGTATTCTAGTAAGTGATGATCTCGGGCCAGTTTCAGGTATGACCTGGGGTGGTTTCCGGCTGCTGCTACTACCGGTTTGCTCAGGAATGCACTTTGCAAATTACACACCTATGCACAGTACTAAAAAAAAAGGTTCACTGACAAATGTGTGCTCGACAAAAGCGCGCCGACAAAACCGCGGGGACAAAAGTGTGAGTTCAAAAGGGCGCTGAAGAATGAGGACAGAAGCACGTTGACAACAGTGTGCCGACAGAAGCGCGCTCTTAACCTAACCCTAAAGGTAACCCTAAAGGTAACC
The DNA here is from genome assembly GCF_009769535.1 of Thamnophis elegans. Classification (NCBI taxonomy): domain Eukaryota; kingdom Metazoa; phylum Chordata; class Lepidosauria; order Squamata; family Natricidae; genus Thamnophis; species Thamnophis elegans. The sequence continues at coordinate 15,626,484 of NC_045543.1, read as the reverse complement.
CTAAAGGTAACCCTAAAGGTAACCCTAACCCTGAACCTAACCCTGAACCTAACCCTAAACCTAACCCTGAACCTAACCCTAACCCTAACCCTGAACCTAACCCTAACCTTAACCATAATGGCGCTTCTGTCGGCGCTCTTTTGTCGGCGCGCCTTTGTGGACGTGCTATCGATGCTGCGGTTTTATCAACGCGGTTTTGTCGGTGCGCTGTTGTCGAGTCACAAAAAACCCCAAGATGGCGGTGGCTATGGAGCCGCTGAGAGATCCAGTTCAGGGGCATGGCAGGCTGAGTTACTACTTACTCGGCTGAACTGAACTGGTAGGAACCCACCTCTGGGTATGTCCAAAGAAGAGATCTAGTCACCTCCGAGGTCAAGCTATTTTTGAAAATCCACAGTGAAAGTGGATTTTGAGCAAGTTATTATCTATGCTGCCCCCCTCCCAGGAGACAAATTATGATGGATTCCCAAACCAGACTATGCAGCCATAGTTTTGGAATACTGGGATAGTATAAGGCTGACTGAAAACAGCATTAATTCTTGCTTTAAGATTCCACAATGATTTTCCGTTTTCCTAGCTCAAGCTACCGAAGAGAAGAGAGCGGTGTGCGACAGATGGATTTTCTGAGCTCTTCTCACCTCCTCTTCTCTCACCTATACCACATTGCACATTGACTTAAGATGGTAACTCCTAACAACCACACAGGGCATTCTTTAGCCCGAGCACAGTGTGGGTGTAGAGAGGAAGTGATTTTTGAGGGGGAGCCCTGAGAAGTCTTACACTTTCCTACTACAGCACTGACCTCTCTGCAAAGCTCCCTTCATGCAGGAATGAGGCTTTATAATAGGCTGCTCTGATCTCAGTGGAGGCTAATTTAAAGCCTCATTGCACACAGAGAGATGAGGTTGTTTTAAATGAGCTTTTTTATTATACTTAAAAAAAAACCTCAACTCAAGAAAATTCCAGTGTGGGCATACTACTTATGTATAGGATATAACCTACGGCCAAAATTTATTTCCATAGGAAACGGTATTTCAAGGAACAAGATTTTATTCCTGGGAAGAAATTTCTCACATAGCAGAAATGGAAAACTCAAGTGCTTAAGTCACAAATTGTAGATAAGAGCCAAGAAGGGATGTTCCTTACTTTGGGGCTTTCAATCCATCTGCTTTGTAATTTGAAAGTTCCACCTGATGAAAAGTATTTGGTGTCTTAGTTTTTCATTTTGTGATCTTAAAAATGTAGTATAACAGCTGAGGGATTTTTGGGGATACTTCATTCAGCTCCAGGCTTTCCATTGTCAAGTAATTAAAAGGCAAGTCTCTAGCCAACAATCTGTTCTCACTGCCACATGATATAGCCTAATTATTCAAGAAGAGAGCATCTAAGCTGGTTGCTTTCTCTAATTTTTTATTTTATTTTTAAACATAAAACCAGATGATTAGTGGCGCTCCAATAATTCCAGAAATGTTATTGCCTGCAGTTGGCATTCAATTCCAAAGCACTGGGATATAGTTATTTACAAAGCATTAGCTTAATAAATATTGAGTTCTTCTTTCTTCTTCTGCAAGAATATTGAATGACCTTTGGAAAAAAATAAGCATTTGCTCTTCCAACATGTCTCAGCTGCTTAGAGCTCTCTTAAAATAGTCCGATGCAATCCATGTAAACAGGATTCTTAAGACATTTTAAAGTAGAGATATGAAACGTACAAACTGTGGATCAGAACAGGTCATAAGGGAGCCCACGATGGCTGCAACATACATTCTGCCTGACATATGATAGTTACCTCGGTGTGGGAACCACTCATCTTCATGTCTCCCATCTGCAAACACTTCCCACACTGATTTTCCCTTTGAGAATTTTCTGTAGAATGTTTTGGGAAAAATTCTAGAACATGTACAGCTATAGCAGAACTGTTTAGCTTTGTTATTTCCCAAAGGCATCCAAAATGGCCTAAAACACTTGTTAGTGACTTCAGAGAAAGATGGCTAATGGCGGATAAATTGCCATTCCAGACAGCTTGCCACCTCATACTGATCTCATTGAACAATCCTCAGGCATCTCCCATTTGAACACAGAACAGTCTCAAAGACATCGGTATAGGGCTGTTGGGAAATCTGACCTCACACTGAGGCAAATGTTCAAATAACTCAGCAGGAGGATTCTTCAGGCTTTGAGAATGATTCAGAAGAAGTCAGTCTGGCCTCACATGACCATAAAATCTCTCCCTGATTCTTTGAGCTTCTATGTGAAGGTTCTACAGCTTTAAGGCTTATGTACCTTTAACAAACAAATTTCTAATAGCAGCAGTCAGTTGGAAAATAATGACCTAGAGCATCCCTAAGAATTCCACTGCTACTTAATATATACTTAACTGTTGGGAGAGGGTGACTAGTGTTTTGAAGAGCAGCATCACCAACTATAGTAATAGCACTTAAGACTTCCATACTGTTTCACAGTGCTTTACGACCCTCTCTAAGTGGTTTACAGAGTCAGCCTATTGCTCCCAACAATCTGGGTCCTCATTTTACCCACCTCAGAAGGATGGAAGGCTGAGTCAACCTTGAACCTGGTGAGATTTGAACTGCCAAATTGCTGGCAGCTGGTAGTCAGCAGAAGTAGCTTGCAGAACTGCATTCTAACCACTGCACCACCATGGCTCTTACGCTGATGAACACAACTCTACCTCTCCTTCTCCATTTAAATCCAAATAAATGATTCAAGTTGTAAAGTCACCACTTTATGTTGTCAATAGGGTAATGAGGGTAAATAAATTAAAGCTTAATCCCAAACAAAACTCAGGTTCTTAAAGGCAAACTGAGACTAGAAATTAAAACCTCAGCTCAATAGAAAGACATCCTGTAAACTCTGTGGCTATTCCTTGGTCATCATGACCTCTGATTGGTTGCATTTGGCACAATGTCAATGCTGAAATGAGTAAATGAATATTTGCACAGCTAAGGTTGATGGGCCAACTGTGTACAATTCTAGAGATGCCAGGTTTGATGTATGCATTAATTATAATTTGTTTGGACTATTTTAATGAGTTCTACATCAGGTTGCCTTTGAAAAATATTTAGAAACTTCAGCTGCTACAGAATGTTGCATCCAAAAATAAGCCAGGACCAGTTAAATGAGGCGTGTTACAAACCCAACTACCACAGAGATTTTGAACACAATGCAAAGTACTGCTTCAGACACACAAGTTCTTGTATGACTAAGAGACAGACAATTTTCTCATTTGAATCTGCTCAGGTTTTAGGATCTATGGGTGAGGTATCCTAGTCTGCAAGAGATCATTAGGAGTGATAGAAAAGGACACTAAGGCAACATCTCCTCAGAGGTTGCTTGCAGCCTCTGAAACTCCCTGCAAAAGGAGATCAAATGAACATTGTTTCCATTGTTCTTTTATCAGCAGGAAAAAATAAATAGTTGATCAGACAAACTTTGGGAATCTGAGGTGACTTTCTGTTGAAATCATTTGAACGTACAAATGCTAGTACTACTGATATAGTTGTGATTATTCTTACATGATGGCTTTTAATATTTTAATTAAAATGTGCTACTTGTGGCTTATTCTTAGCCATTTTCAGGATTAATTCTGATGTCAATCCCATCTGAAAGAGCTGTTCTGACCACAGAGCCTAATCCCTTGCTGAATGTCAAAATCCAAATTAATGGATTTTGACAGGTGGTTGTTTTAGCTTCTGCTTACACCTTTCTAGTGAAAATGGGCCATCACCTCCCTGGGAAATTGGTCCCACTGTCAACTGCTCCTACAGTTAGAAAGGTCATTTCTGCCCCAAAAAACACTGAATTGGAATCTGCCCTCCTATAATCTAATCTGTTAGTCTGTTTATCTGCACTCTGAGATAAACAAAGAAGTTTTAATCTTCTGTTTAACATCCTTCAGGTAATTCAAGAAGATTTCATATCATCATCCCACTATCCTTTAGCTTACCAAAACTAAATATAGCCAGCTCCATCCAGCTCTCTTTATACAACTTAATGTCTAGTCGGTGTAAAATCTTGCATTATATTTCCTGACCATGGGAAGTGCCATTTATATATCTACAGCTATTTTTAAACACACATTTTCAAGGCTATTGAGCTTGACTTTCTATACCGCCCCCAGTGTAATCTCTTCCTGAGTTCCAGAACCTAAAGATGCCATTATGAAATTATAAAACAGGATTTTTATGAAAGCATCCTAAGAGAAAAAAAATCTTCTATGTGACTATCTTCAGATACAGGTAGTACTTGACTTACAACCAAAATTGAGCCGAGGTGGTGCAGTGGTTAGAATGCAGTACTCCAGGCTACTTCAGCTAACTGCTAGCTGCAATTCAAATCTCACCAGGCTCAAGGTTGACTCAGCCTTCCATCCTTCTGAGGTAGGTAAAATGGGGACCCTGGTTGTTGGGGGCAATTTGATGACTTTGTAAACCTCTTAGAGAGGGCTGTAAAAGCACTATGAAGCGGTATATAAGTGTAAGCGCTATTGCTAAAATTGGGACTATAATTTTGCTTATAGAATGAAGCAGTTGAACAAATGACTGATTCATTCAATGATTCAATCCCAGTTGCAGTTGCTAAACAATCTCCAAGGTCATTAAGTGAAAGGAGTAAAAGAGCTGCATGCTGAAGTATTTTTGCTCCCCTCCATGCACAGAAGGGAACTCCTCCAACTCACTCCATGCTGTGTGGAGTTCTGGTTCTGAGGCCCCTGGGAGGAGTTCCCCTCCTTTCTCTGTACGGGAGGGAATTCCTCTAAAGGGCTGAACAAATGGATCAGACTTCTGGATCAGACCTTCTGGATTTGATCTCTGTTTCTGTGTGTGAAGGGGTGGGAAGCCCCTCCCAAGGGCTGCAGAAATGAAGCTCAGATCTTTGTGATCTGCAATCTGGAGAAGAGAATGCCTCCGCTAGGCTACAGAAATGGAGTTCGGATCTCCACAAACCAAGCTCCGTTTCCACAGCCTGGCAGAGACGTTCAGCACCATTTGGCTGGCCGCTCTTTCAGCCAGCCCCATTGACTTTCGGGCAGTGGTGGGATTCAAAGCCGCCCGGAGTCCTCCGGGATTGGGCGGCATAGAAATTCAATAAATGAATGAAATGAATGAATGAATGAAATAATTTAACAACCGGTTCTCTGCCCCAATGACCATCTGGGTAGGTGGGGCTCGGTGGTCATGTGACTGGGTGGGCGTGGCCAACTCAAGGTCACTCAGATCAATGGGCGCTTCGCCTTAGCTGTTACAATGTAATAAAGGTTAACCGGAGAGGCAGTTTCTGTAAGCAGGTCAATAAAGATTAGGCTAGAAAGAACACCTGAATGTTTCCTTCCTGCCTTCCTTACAGGATTAGCCCTGTAAAGCGGAAAAAAACAAAAGGAGATTTCTTCCAACAATCGGTTCTCTGAACTACTTAGAAAGTTACAAACCGGTTCTCCCGAATAGGTGCGAACTGGCTGAATACCACCACTGCTTTCGGGGAAGCCAGCAGAGAAGATGGCAAATGGTAATCACATGGGGCTCCTGGTAACAAGTTGTTAAGTGCGAACAGATTGCCCAGCTTCCAAAATGTAGCTATGTGATCACAAGCGGAGGGGGAGGCACAATGTTCCACAACAGTCAGAAGTGCTTTGCGAGCCCTAAATCACTCTTTCTAAGGCCATGGTAACTTTGAACAGCCATTAAGCGACCTGTCATAATGGCAATCATCTTGAAAACTGATTTATGCATACCATATGACAAGAACTAGTCATCAGTATCTGAGCAATAATTTAACTGCAAACATATTCACAGAAACATACATAAACATTTAAAATAAGAAATGAGAAACTCCCAGGCAAAAATAAATAAATAATAGAATAGCACCATAAACCAAAAAGGCACGTCGGAAGAGAAGTATGATGAGAAGAAAATGCCGGCCAGTGTTGAAAAATTGTCTGAACAGCAGGAATTGGAGAGCAGGAAAAGCAACAGTAGCAATGGCAAAAGGGGGAAAAAATGAAACCACCTCTTACAACTTAAATGTGTGAATTTTAATTAGCAGAGAAAGCAGCAGTACAAAACGAATAACATTTTCTGTGCAATATCTTTTGGCCTCAGTATATTTGCTATTCCAAGTATTTGGTTCAGAAGATGCTACTGATGCTGAATGGCCCATGGAGCAAAATAAATAAACTAATCAGAATTATAAACCATGATTTCTTGACGACAAGCAGTGGTGAGCTCCATCGCCAACGGAGCCCGAGAATGAACAAAAGCTTCATCCCTGGTTATGACCTTCTGCTTTCATTTTTCCAGAAACATACCTTTGATAGGATTTTCATTCAATTTACCATCACAGCATGTAAAGCAAGATTCATAGATTATAGCCAAGTCCTGCTTATTTTTCTTTATCCAGGTCAGCTTCAAAATATGAGATGTTAATCTAGGTCAGTGATGGTTAACCTTTTTCTAAAGGTGTGTCAAAATTGTGTGCGCGCACACTATTGCGTGCGTAGACATGCCCACCCACCCGCACGACCCCACCTGTGCATTTGTGTGCAAAATCCCCCGCACCCTCATGTGTGGGGGGGGAGTTTTCACTCTCCCCAGGCTCCAGAGACTTTCCTGAAGCCTGGGGAGGGCGAAAAATGGCCCAACGGAAAGTTCGGTAATGAACTTTCGGTTGGCCCGTTGGGCCTCTTTTTTGCCCTCCCCAGGCTCCTGAGGCTTTTCTGAAGCCTGGGGAAGGCGAAAATGGCCTCCACCGGCCCTCAGGAAGGCTGAAAACCAGCTGGTCGGCGCATGCATGAATGCCGGAGCTGAGGGATGCCGTGCCGGCAAATATGGCTCCACGTGCCACCTGTGGCACGCGTGCCATAGGTTCACCATCATGGATCTAGGTTAATAAACCTGAGATTTAGTAATTAGTGGAAACAAAAGCAAGAACTGGTCTCCTTTAGGCCATTCAGAAACAGAGAATAATACACAAGATTAGAATTTGTTTCACATTATTACTAAGGCAGGAGAACACTACTAGTTGGGTAGCACAGTACTCTTTCTTTGAATATTGTCGACGCAAAATTAACCATGTGCTGAAGTCTTGCCTCATGCAGGACACTCTTCATTTTAGGTCCATCCTCTTTCCATTTTTTATCCAGGTTTCTGACCTGTTGCCCTTTGTACTGAGCGTAATTTAATGTCTTTCAGTATTCCTTTGGCAGTACAACAACTTCTGAAATGTATCGGACTATTTTAGATTGCCAGTAATTTCAAATGTACTTCCTGTATACTTTCCATATTATACCAGTGCCCAGAACATTTTGAATGATGGGATGACCTTGTTAAGTCTTTTGGGTATTTTAATTAGCCTACATCTACATTTTGCTGATCTCCACTCTAAGAAAGTTTGGCTATAAAACCAGTTTTGGTTGCAATGGATATCGTAGTATTTATGGGGATTATTTGATTAAATCCTGGAGTAAAAAAAAGTTTAGGAGATATTGGACAAAACATATATGTTTGTTCAGCAAAAATAGATAATTACTTCCCACCCTGTCGAGAGTTAAATCTTATTTAAAAACACTGGCATAAATCCAAACATATAAATACCCTGCAATATCTTTGGAATAATTTCAGTTATTCCAGATTCGCCATTGTTTTGGACTCTATTAAATTATTGTACAAAATTAATCCTTTCCTTCTGACCTGAGAGTTTAATTTAACAATATTTGTATTGTTAAACTCCTGAAACCCATAAGCAGAAACTAAGCCCCATTGGGAGGGGTGACTTATTGCAAACTCTTTTTGTGCTTCTGATATTAAATCTTTGTCCATATTAAATAGACAACCAATTTTGAAACTGACTTATAAAATATATTTGTTTATGTGAGTGAAGTAAGAATGGTTGAGCACCGTAATCTATAGGGTGAAGCTATGGAATAAAGTATTTGCTTAGTTTGATTGTAATTCCAAAATACTATGATTCTACTTTATCATAGTGCTTCTAAGTGTTAAAATTTGCTAAATTCTAAAAAGTGTAATTTTACCCTGATGAAATATTATGAGACAATAAGGAATACAAACCAGTTATGTATATGGAACATGCCATAGAGACATCTTATAAATGTCAGACACAATAACAATATCACCTCGGCCACAACTTCATTGAGCTGAACTTATAGGAAAAGCAAATGAAGAGACTATTTGATCACTGAGTCAATTCTTATACCTTAGATTGATAATGTATGAAGTTAGTTCAGTATAAATCTTAATCAGCTAAGATAACTAGTAAATTTATGTGCTGCTCTTGTAATTCTTCTAGCCCAACGACAACATTTTACTATTAGGATTCTCAGAACCAAGGCAGAATTTATAACCTTTTATCTGAATTTTTATCTCAATTAAGATCAACTGCTAGCAAAGGAACTATCCCAAGAAAATTGCCCTAATAAATATTTACTGACATTTGCACATCTATTTTTTGTGTTGTTCTGGCAACAAATATGAATCTTCAATTTTAATCATATACAGCAATCAGATGATGAAACCGAATACTTGTTACACCCATTTGCATTTTTCTTTGCTCTCATCTAGCAACCTTTAGATTTGAAAAGAAAGCAACATTTGATGTAAAAGTACTTTATTGAAAAATAAAAGGAAGAGCAGGAATCTCATAAACTCTGCTATATCCTTACCTGTGCTCTGATGGAGGGATCTTTTTTAATCCACTTTATCATTGTTTCGTAAACCAGTTCTTCTGTTTTTGTGTTTAGGCTGTCATTTGACATATAGGAAATGACGTCATCCTTTGAGATATTAAGTATCTCCTCTTGATTTGCCACTTCTGGGAAAATCTGCAGGGCGTAGGCCTTGGCCATATTGTAGAGTTCGCTGCACTGCATTGCTTCAGCCATGGCTAATATTCCTAAGCAATTGCTAGCAGTCAACTGTTTTTCTAAAAAGAACATAAGAAACAAAAGGTATAGGACAGGTCTTCCATTTTCTTGACCAATATTATTACATGCTACAGGTCACAAATGTATACCATGATGATGATTTTTATTCATTGTACATCAGAGGTGGGTTGCCAATTACTTTACTACTGGTTCAGGCATGCAATGCTTCTGTGCATGCGTAGAAGCGTCCGGGGGGCGGGGCGGAGCCTCCCAACGCCGCTACTACCAATTTGGCCGATCTGGGCCGAACCGGCAGCAACCCACCTCTGTTATACATGTAGCCTGTCTGTCATTTCTTGTTCTGATTGTCATAAATAACAATAACACTTAGACTTATATACCGCTTCACAGCACTTTCTAAGCAGTTTACAGAGTCATCATATTGCCCCCAACAATCTGGGTCTTCATTTTACCAGCCTCAAAAGGATGGAAGGCTGAGTCAACCTTGAGCGGGTGAGGATTGAATTCCTGGCAGTGAGCTGAATTAGCCTGCAATACGGCATTCTAACCACTGCGCCACCATGGCTCATGCCATTTGAATGCCATCTGGAATCTCAAAGGGTGATTGGAGATGAAGGATAAATACCAGCCTCTAACAAATATGCAGAATAAGGGTAATAATATAAATACAAAATGAGCCCAGCATATCTTAAATATTATGGTCCAAGAAATCAGAGAAGTTGGTGCAGTTAAGGATATTACTTCCTCCACCTACCCAGCCTGCACTGCAGTAGTGACTTTGCAGTTATTTCCCAATTAAAACTCAAGATTTTGGGATTAAACAATTCTTGAAATTAATTGCATAAATAATTGTAAATCCTCAGAAAAAGATTAAAATAAGTAAATCCTCAAGAAAGAAACCTCAAAAAAGATTAAGATAAATAAACTCTTAGTAAAAGATCCTCCGGGAGCCTTAAGAGTGTCACTCCAGAGGAAATTTTTTTTGAAAGTAAAGATATTTCAAAGGGAAGTCAAAATAATCTGAATCCTATATTGATCAGGGTAAAGATCTACTTTTATTTGGGGGGAAAAAATCCTATTTGGTGATGGTGTGTGTGGGGAATCATGAGAAAGGCATTTTTCAGTGGAAAGGCATTTTTCAGTGGAAAGGCATTTTTCAGTGGAAAGGCATTTTTCAGTGGAAAGGCATTTTTCAGTGGAAAGGCATTTTTCAGTGGAAAATCAAAAATATTTACTTTTACATTTATCTTTATTTATGTAGTTCCTTGGGTCAATTAGAAATCACCAAACATGCAGTTTCCTGTGATTTAAGGTAAAATGTGCCCTCAAAACTACTTGGTAGGAGACTAACCAAGTGTATCCAAGGTGAGGTGATTAAATGACTGACAGCTGCAGCTATGTTCTCCAGAAAGCTTGGTCCTTAACCAGTTGGGCAAAGGTGTCTAAGGATATCAGCCACAAAATCTGAATAAATGAATAACTATGTTTTTGTACAATGTACATCAGTGGTAGTCAACCTGGTCCCTACCGCCCACTAGTGGGCGTTCCAGCTTTCATGATGGGTGGTAGGGGTTTGCTGGAACTCTGCTTTGTAAATTTTATAAAGTAGAGTTACTTCCCTACTTTATAAATCACCATTACTGTGGAACCGGTGGGCGGTTAGAAAATTTTACTACTAACAGAGATACAAAAGTGGGCGGTAGGTATAAAAAGGTTGACTACCCCTGATGTACATTGATGACTTTGAGGTTTTGAACTAGTCTTGCTTGACACATGTACTACTAAAATTCTCCTGTTAGTTGTAACCTTCAACTAATCCAAATGGTGCATCATAGCGTTCCAACATTTCTGAATCAAGGTACCTCATATTTGCTAACTTAAAGAACATGCACATCTGTGACCCTTTACTCCTGTGTAAATGAAATTTAAAGGATCTTCACACCAGTTGCATTGCTAAATTTGTGGCTGCCGCAGCACTGCCACATTGCCATAGCCAGCCTGTGATTATAATTTTGGATCCTCCCTGCCAGCTTCTCACAGGCAAAATCAACAGAGAAGGAAGTCAGAAACCATTCCCACTGTTTGTTAGGGTTTTTTTTTTGGGCCTGGCTGTGGTCATTCTGTTGATCTGTTTAGATAAGTAAATATATCTGAAGCCGTGACTCAACAGGTCATGGGGTTGTCTAGTTTGTCTCTAATACTTATGCTATCATATTAGCAAAATAAGTTTCATTTGAAGCTTTTTGTGCACACAGCACTGACAAAGATTTTTGGGATGGTAATTCAGGCATAACATTTAGAAAGTAACTTAATAGTCTTCATGTTTGCCAATGATTTTTAAGGGTTAAAATTATTTTGAAATCTTTATCAGTCTTATAATAACAGGACTCAGTTCTCTTGAATAATTCTTACTATCAAAGGATAAAGGGGACATATAATGCTTCCAATTTCTGAAGCATTGGCTTTAGAACAATATAAAAACTCACTCTTAAGTTTCTTTTGTTTTACTATTTCTTTAACCTGTCTGCTTACTAATGATTAAGCTTTATATCAGCATTGTTCATTCTGATTAATGATAGTCCAGGTATAGATTTTAAAAAAATCCCATCACCCAGGATTTAAAATTAACAGGTTGTTTAAACTGAAATGTTTTAGTCTTTATGGCAGCCAATGCTAGTGCCAATATATATAATGCTTCATCATGTTCAGACAGGTGGAAGGAATACATATAGACAGGTTGAGACTTCATCACTCACTAACAATCTGCTAACCATGATTAAGGTATCTCAAAAACCACATCTTCACTAATCCAAAAATATGCAAATGAAAGGGCGCATGGTGCCAAGTCAGGATTCGGGCATGGCTTAACATCATGAGCTAATCCAGCTCTAAAGATTTGTTAAGCATGGCTTATAACATATGGCACCCTGCAAATCCATCCAACTATGCTTTATTCAGAGCATTTTGATAAAAATGTAGCGTAACATGATATGAAACTCAAGATTCTCCAATCTGAATGGCTGACAAGCAGAGGTATAATTGCAGCTGTGATCGTCCACAAGCAGCAATATAATTTCATCATTCTTCTTCCTCCTTCACCAATGAAGACAGTAGATAGAATTATAAATTCTGCTGCATTCATTGATTCCTATTCAGATCATGTTCTTTCTTACCCCTTCAAAACCTTGAGGTGCTGTATTCAGCTGTCTAATATTGCAAGTTTTCATGGGAAAGCACTGTATTTAGAAATCATATTACATTTCCCCCCCTGTGTATCTGTTTATTTTATTTCCAAAATAATAATAATAAAAACACATTAAAAATCACCCACAAGACAGCAAGGAAAATAGAGAACTGCTCTAAATATTCTCTTCAATCTTTAGGTTACTTAAAGCCATCTAAAAGAAAATGGAAGAATAGAGGAAGAGGAATACAAATTCAAATAGAAAATTAATCCCTAAGCCAATTTGCTTCTGTAACATAGTGAGGAGACCTAACTAGTTTTTCCATTAGTGTCTCTCAGAAGAACACTGGAAATAGTGCTTTAAAGTGATGCAATGCTTATAATAAAATGAAAAATGACTCCAGCTAAAATGCTTTTCTCTAAACTTTTCATAGAGCAAATATTCTACGACCTGTTTCTGCAACTCAATCCAGCAAGGGCTATAAATCAAAACAAGCAATTATATTTTATGAATTCTCCAAATGAGAATGCAAGCCTCTAAGTTCCTCATATATAATGAAACTTGCAGCCAAGTCTCCCAATTGCATAACTATAACACAGTTCACTGAATTCAAATATTAAGCATTGGAAAAGAAAAGTTTCACATTGATTTAGTGGAAATAAATATATTGTGTTATAATAGCTGAATCTTTAGAGATAATGTGTACAGATATATTTGTGGGCTATTATAAAATCTATAGAATCTATTAAAACATGCTGGAGCACAGTTATTAAATCTGCACTAGGGCGGCAAATACCATGAGATATCCATCTTTAAACTCTATGAATAAAATCTGGACCAAACAAATGCAATGAAATCAGAAAGCACAAATGCCTTAAGCCCCATTTGGGCATTAGCAAACCGAAGAATGCTCACCTCATGAGACTTCCAGATTGGTCTTTTGGCAACTAAGGTGGCTGTAATGATGTAATGGGCTGTTGGGTCGTTTTTTGCCCTCCCCAGGCTTCAGGAAAGCCTCCCTAGACTAGGGAGGGCGAAAGCTCCCCCCACGCGGGGTGGGGTGCAGGGGAGATTTCACATACGTAGGTGGGGCAGAACTGGGAAATGATTAAAGCCCCCCAAAGGAAGAGCAAGCTTTCTTGCCTTTGCCATAACCTTGGCAAGTAAATTGGGAAAGGATGTGAGAGGAGTGTTGGATTCCATTTTGTTTGTCCTTTTTTTTTCTTTTTTTTAACTTTTTGCCCCCAAAAGTTGAAGTGGGTGGAGTGAGTAATCACAGTTTCAAAGCTCTTTTTAAATCCAGAGTTATTCTGAATTAAGATAAAAAGTTCGCCGGAATATATGAATGGTTTCCATTTGCCTTCCATTTGAAGGCATTTCTAAAGGCAATTCTAGAGCTCTATGCTTCTTGGATAGCCAGCTACAGAATGTAAAATGCTACAGTTCATATATATAATCCTAGAGGAGCTGAAAGGCAAAACAGAAGGAAATTGCATCGATACTTACCTAGAAAAGAGACACAGACTTTGCAGAATGTATGAAACTGGAATTTGCTGGCAGCCTCGAGAAGAGTTTTGGCGTTGGCGGAATCTATTACTAAGGAACCTGTATAAACAAATTCCAGCAGCAGTTCCAGAACATCCGCTGTGAGATTTGATAATTCCAGCTCCAGCTTCTCGCTGCTTCGGCTACTGTCCCGGGGTGACCTAGCAACAGCAGACAACGAAATTCTTACAGGACATTAACTTTCCCCCAACGGTTGTCACTTACTGATGCCCAGAAAATCATATTATAAATTCACTGACATAGACTCTTCTTGTTTTTGTTTAAGAATAAAAAAAATACTGTATCTTAAAGAACAGATGAACTCAAAAGGGTTTTTATTACTGGATCTGAAAGAGAAAAAACTGCACACTCAAAAAAAAAAATCAGTTTATTGCTACTCTGCATATTCATGCAAAAAAATCGCAAACCAACGAAATGAACAAAAATTAAGAACAAAATCAGCCAACATTAATGAAAATATGGAATAGGATTAAATTTCAAAGGGAAGCAATACATTTTTATGTTTACAGTTCGCATCTCTCCATCATTGAATAACAAAACCAAGCAGGAGAAAAATAAACCCTGCTTTGTAAATGAACACCTTATCTCTTTTTTTTGTTCCCAGGAGCTGCATCCTTCATAAAATACATGGAATTATATCTCCAAATAGAAAGTAAATGGCAAAATGGAGCTTAAAAATTCTTCGTATTCTCAAGGCTGCAGGCAATTTGAAAATAATCTGCACATTTGGTATCGACACATTGGTTGACCCTAAAAATATATTGTTCCCTTTAAGGCGCTTAAAAAAAAAATAGAGGAAGGAAGGAGACCCCTCATGGTATTGCTTTGAAAACTAAATACAAGACGAGATAGACAGACAAAATGGTTAGAGCAAAGGAGGGACGGGGGTAGAACAACGACCAGCTCTGCCACAGCCAGCCAGCAGCCATCCTCTCGAAGTCTCATGACTGTGGCCTACTGCTTTTTCCTGCGTAAAGTGCTGAACAATTGGGTGATCAAAATAGCGCCTGCATTTCAAGTGTGCATTAGTGCTTGTGAACTTATCAGACAAAAAATAGATACACGGGGAGGGTGTTGGGGTGTTGGGGGGGGGAAGGGCCCAGTTCCTAACGGCTGGCACATGGATATAGCTGCTGCAAAATGCTAAAGTTGGGTTATACCTGAAAGACAAAACAAAATAAAAAGCATTTGGTAATATCGAGAAAAGGGGAGGAAAGTCTGTTAGCGTAGGAAAGCAAATGCCTTTTAAATGGTTAGCGCCATCAGCACCTTCTCACAGAAACCTTAATTGGTTTTAATGTGGGTTCAAGTCCGGGTACTCTGCCATTGAAACCTGTGTCGGAATTAACACCAACATTTGTATCAGCTTTCAGCAGCTCTCACATCTCCCAATGATTACAACGTTATTTATTTTATTATCCCACCTTTATTATTTTTATAAATAACTCAAGACGGCGAACATACCTAATATTCCTTCCTCCTCCTATTTTCTCCCACAACAACAACCCTGTGAGGCGAATTCGTGTGTGAGAGAGAATGGCTGGGTCAGAGGGGGGTTGCAAATCCCGGCGCTACCGGTTAGCTCGTTCAGGCGGGTGGGTGGAGCCTTCCACTGCCGCCACTACCGGTTTGCCCGATCTGGGCCGAACCGGGAGAAACCCACCTCTTGGCTGGCCCAAATCACCTAGCTGGCTTCCATGCCTAAGGCAGGACTAGAACTTGTAATTGGTTGGTATTTAGCCTGGTGCCTTAACTAATAGATCTGTAGCACCATTACTATGATTCCTATTTAAGACAACTCTGCTCTGATGCTACCAAATTTTTTAATACCTCAACTTGAGAATATAGTGTATGCCTCAGCAATTTTGGTATCTTTACAGTACGGTTGCATTTTACCTGGGTAAAAGTTTACAAATTTTCCTATGAAATATTGTAAGTTTTATACAGAAAACAAAATAGAGAATGGTACACTTGGGCACTGCACGTAGCTCACAACTGCCTTAAATGCCTCAATTATTTTGTTGTTTCAGTTTGTACGAAAGTCTCTTTCATCTCCCTATGTGCCTTTTTCTCACTAATACCGCATTGTTATTGATGAGGATGTGCTTACTCATTCCATCATCCATTGCATCTATGCTGATGAAAACAGCAACAAGGACAATAGCTAGTAGTTAAATCTCTTAAGGTAAGGCAGCATTTTTTCTACTTGCTTAACGGGAAAATCATGGATGGAAAAAAACCTCACTTTTTGCAAAAGCCAGAGAAAATGCAAGGTAGAATGTGAATCTGGGCGAGAGTATTTCTGTCCATGCTTTTGTCACAAGTTGCTAACGTTTATATATGTTAATTGTATCAATAGTTCTGCAAGTGATTAATTATACTCAGTTCTCTCTGGAGACAAAGGAAGGTAAATGCATCCAGAAACCTGTGAATAGCTTTTACCACTATTAGATTTTTTTTTTTAAAAAAAAACAAACCCAATATTTGAGACAACTCCAAATTGTTATTTCTCTCTGGAATAATTTTGTGATGATGTCGTCTCTTCATAATATACCAAGCAATAAATGGCTGTTCCAATTGATTAAGCACCAAAACAAAGCTAAGGTGTTTAATCAATCACAAAAGCTGCTCATGGAGAGCATAATACCCAGCAGAGATTTATTGATCTAACATGACTTGCCAGAAATGGAAAAGAAAATTATATCATTTTCTTCTTCTGGTGACAGCTTAATATTGGCAAGACGAGGCAAAAGAACTGCTGTGTGGCCCACAGATCAGGGTATATTGCATGACAAGAAAGTTCTTGACCCAATCAACAAAACAAATTACATTAAAACAAGTAAATTCAAAAAAACGAACAAACACACAGAGAACAAAAATGGCTTCCATGAAGATGGACAGCTTTGGATAAAGTTAAGAGGATCACGGTTTCTATGAGAGAAGCAAAAGGATATAAACCCACCCAAAACAATGGACTGAGTAGATTAACTTCTATAACTAGACAAACACCATCTCCCAATCCCACTAAAACGTATCAATAAAGGAAGGTATTTGTAGAAATGAGGCGTCCTTGGTACTCTCTGAGCTTGGCTGTTTTCTTGAAGATGTTTCAGTACCCAGACTTGGTAACACTATCAGTGCTCACTCAACAACTTTAGCACTGATGACGCTACTTCATTTGAATAATGAAACATCTGTGACAAGACAACCAAGCTCAGAAATCACCAAGGACCCCCCACTAAAACCTATCTGGTAAACTGCAACAAGCAAGGACTGATTAATTAGAATCAACGGCTGTTCCCTCTCTCATGCCAAGGCAAGAGATCTGTTCTTCCAAGGCTGCTCATATTATTTTGGGAACAAAGGCAAAAAAGCAAAAACAAAACCCTCACAAGGGTTTCCCTTTTCCATCCACTGCACAAGAAGCTGTTTCATTCTGCTTAATGGAAGGATCTATCCTGAAAGTTAAAAAAAATAAATGAGGACAAAATAAACATTGGATACAATAGGGACATTGAAATGGCCTCCAACTTCCCTCAGATAGGTGTGAGATCTTGCTGGACAGCTCAGCTTCCCTTCTTTGGGTGAATTGAGGCAAATCTATAATTTTTCATGATCTGCATTGCATTTAATTGTTGTAGGATCTTCCAACAGTTCCCTAACCCACTTTAGTGCATATAATGGATAGCAATCGATGGAGTTGTTTTTCACTAAGTAACACACTGGGTGCAAGGAGAATATATGTTTCCCCCACGTTGAAAACATCACTTTCTGGCCACAATTTTTGAATCAATTTAGCCAGCTTTTGCCTAAATACTTTCTCTCTCACATACATATACAACCCAACAGTCTTTGTTAGAAACAAACAAAGATGACATTTCTTATTGCTTAAAAGGGCTTCTGTCCCTATAAATCAGGGTTCTCCAAACTTGGCAACTTTAAGACTTGTGGACTTCAAGCCCGCAAGTCTTAAAGTTGCCAAGTTTGGAGATGCCTGCCATAAAACAAGGATGTGCAATGTATTTCAGACTGAAATCTGCACCCGAGTAGCATACCAAGACCCATGTTGCTTACAGTAGCAACTGACCAAGGCAGGACACCTTTATGAAGCTAAGGAAAAAAATAAACATATAACATGGTTTCATTTTATTCAAATTAAATACAATAGAAGAGACGTTATGTAGCTCAGGGTGGAATTGTGGAGTCCCCAGTACCCTCAGAGAGCACCGCTGATCCCACAATTATATGCAGTTAATATAATTGTTCCCCATGTCCTTTAATGATGCTCTCCTTCTGCCAAATTAAAACTACAGTTTGGCGACAAATTCTGGGGCAAAAGGGACTAGGTTAGGGTTATAGCTGTCTTTCCTTGACAGAGGCGATTGCCTCTGAGACTGCAGCAGGAAAATACTGCTGAAACAACCAAAGGCTGCAGTTGCTGAGATTACAGATAGTCCTCGACTTACAACAGTTCACTTAGTGACCATTTGAAGTTACATCACTGAAAAAAAGTGATTTATGACCATTTTTCACACTTATGACCCCTGCACCCGCCCCATGGTCATGTGATCAAAATTCAGATGCTTGGCAACTGACTCATATTTATGACAGTTGCAGTGTCCCGGGGGTGTGTGTGTCATGTGATCAATCACATTTTGTGACCTTCTGACAAGCAAAGTCAATGGAGAAACGGGATTCACTTAACAACCGTGCCACCAACTGAACAGCTGCGGTGACAATGCCAGCTGACGACCCCCTCGGGGGAAGGGCCTTCTCTGTAGCTGCTCCGGCTCTGTGGAATGATCTACCCGCAGAGATCCGGACCCTTCCCACTCTCTCGGCCTTCCGAAAAGCCACTAAAACCTGGCTGTTCCGGCAGGCCTGGGGCTGTTGACCCCATGAACGAGGTCCAGCCCCACCTAGGTTGAGTGTATGGTGTGTTGCTTTTAAATCTGTTTCCTCTTTCCCTATATTTTAACTTTTTATTTTTACTCTTGTACTTTGTAAGCCGCCCGGAGTCCTACGGGATTGGGTGGCGTATAAATTTATTAAATTACAATTACAATTCACTTAACAAATGTGGTCAAGAAAAGTCGTAAAATGGGGCAAAACTCACTTAGCAACAGAAATTTTGGGTTCAGTTGTGGTTGTAAGTTGAGGACTACCTGTAATCATATTTAAAGAGGGGAAAGTTGCCTTAGCAACTAAGTATTTCTATGGAAAGGAGTAGATTGGGTTGTGCACTTTCAAAATTTAGTTGTGTATACAGTAAATTGGAAAACCCAAAAAAAGAGAGACGGGAATTAAAACTTTCTGGTGGTATATATGAGACTACACCTGAAATGCTTTGTGTAGGACAAAGTGTCAAAATGTGCACTTGTACAATTTTATGTATTACTGGAGGTTGGCTAGAATTCATTTTAGAAATCAGTAAATACTTAAAATTGTATGGTATATTAGTTTTTTCCCCCCTTCTCCCTGAAAGTTTAAATAGAATGATGTCATTTATTGGCCCGGTAATCACTGCTCACATTATAAAGGTCAAACATTTCACACTATGGCAGGAAATCAATAACTTCCCCCAACAATTCAAGGGGGGATTTTTTTTGTTGCTTTCAAAGAATAATGTCTAATAATTAATGATTTTTGTCCTTTTTTTTATCAGCCTGGCATTGGAGAATGGATGCACTGAAGAGTTGGTCAGGCCTTATAAAGATATTACGGAGTCAATCAGAATTGCACTCGACGTATAGCAGGGGGCAACCAATTTGCTCAAATTAGTATTAAAGGAGGAAGCGAGCTTTTTAACATCTAGCTTTTATGAGGTTTATCAGTGAATTATTCAAGAATTAAGACATATAGGGCTTATAAGGGCCAAACCAGCAAGAACCTGTCAGAACCTGCTGAATTTCACCCGTGGTCTATTTCTACACACAGTATCAGGGGTGGGTTTCAACCGGTTCGCGGCGGTCCCTGCGAACCGGTTGGTCGCCGAACCCGGAAGTAAGTAACTTCCGGGAACAGCGAAGGGCCCACCCGTGCCCGCTCCTTACCCGGTTTTGATGAATTCTGCGCTTCCACGCATGCGCAGGATGCATACAGCGCCTGCGCGATCCTCCAGGAGCAGCTGGAGCATCGCACAGACGCTAGTACACACGCACGCGCCGCACGCGTGCGCGAGGACGCCGCCGGCCTCGTTCCAACCGAACCGGTTGGAACGGGGCGAGAAACCCACCCCTGCACAGTATGCACACGCGCACACCTTCTCATCAAAACATTTCACTGAAATTGTTTAGTTAAGGCATTATTTTATGGTATTAGGGCATAAGGTTCCTTCAAACTCAATGCTGCTTTTAGAAATTTTAGTTTATTGACAGGATCTGTACACAGCCTCCATCTACCCCCACAGGGCTAAGCTTCATAGATCTCATTACACCTGCTAACCATATTTATTTTGGCTGATTAACCATCTGATTGTATTTTGAAGGCTGGCAATATTCTTTTTTCAAATTCACATTACATATGGAAAGCTATCTATACATATTATAGACAGCTGTCTGCTCTCTAGTTACTTTCCTGAGTTACATTAACAAGTCAAAACAAACTCAGGTTGTTCAAAAATGAAGCCATATGCCAGAAGAAGTGGTATGACTACAGTAATGAGAGATACAGTAATGAGAGATTCAGAACAATTGTTTCAGCTTTTTTCTATCTGAGGAATGTAACAGCACTCCCTCCAGAGGCTGTTTCAAACTTATTGTTAAAATTATTGTTTTGTTGCTAGCAAATTCTTTTGACTGAAAGTTCCATGAAGCTTTGTTTGTCTTGGAAATTATTAGCTGGAGTCTATTATCTATATCTGTTATCTATTAAAATCTGTTTACAGTGGGTGAGAACACTATTTTAAATATCCCAACCTGTTTTATTTCAAGTTGGTTAACTAGCCAGCTCTGACAAGAATTAAGCACTGAACCGAATCAATTTTAATAGGAGTGAAATAGTAAAAATTCTTCTGAAATTGGTTTGATTGGTCTGGCATTTACATCAGACAAGCTATATTTATAAAAAGCTGAGGATAATTACAAGAATTTGGATTGGGTTATTTACTATTGCTTTTAAAGACAATAGTTCCAATTCTATGCCTCAGTAGTTGGCTTCAAACACTGCCAGAAGCCATTGTTCGTTTAACTATAGTAAATGATTGTGGCTCACTGGAGACTTTAAAAAAAAGACTGGACAGCCACTTGTCTGGAATGGTATAGGACCGTCATGGCATGCAAGCCCGAAGTGGCATGTGGAGCCATGTCGCCTGGCACGTGTGGCATTGCCCGTTCCTCTTCTGGGTTTCTGCCGCGCATGCGTGTGTGACGATCAGCTGGACTTTGTGCATGAGACAGTGCCAGAAACTGGAAGAACTGGTCTTCTATTTTCCAGTGTGAGCATGCACACCAGCCAGCTGATTGGTGTGTGCGCATGCATAGCAGTAACTGGAAGACTTTCTAGGCTGCATGCATGTGCACGCCGGAAACCAGCAGCTCATTTTCCAGCACGCACATGCCCCTTGGGAAGCTCCTTTTCCTGGCTGCGGCCCAGGTGCCGGCATGTTCACGAAATGCTCCCTTTTTGGCACTCAGTGCCAAAAAGGTTCGCCATCACTGGGGATGGGATCTCCTGCTTGAGCAGGGGGTTGGACAACAAGACCTCCAAGGTCCCTTCCAACTCTGTTATTCTGGGTAGGTTCGTATAACATACTAAGTCAGAATCAAGTAAGCACATAATGGTTCAGTGTACTGTGGAAGCTCAATCCATCTCAGTGGTGGGTTCCGGTTGGAACGGCCACAGAGTTACCCACATGCACGCGCTTGCGGTCTAGTGTCAAATGATGCTTCCGCAAGCCTCCGTGATAGCAATAGCAATAGCAGTTAGACTTATATACCGCTTCATAGGGCTTTCAGCCCTCTCTAAGCGGTTTACAGAGTCAGCATATTGCCCCCATCAACAATCCGGGTCCTCATTTTACCCACCTTGGAAGGATGGAAGGCTGAGTCAACCCTGAGCCGGTGAGATTTGAACAGCCGAACTGCAGAACTGCAGTCAGCTGAAGTAGCCTGCAGTGCTGCATTTAACCACTGCGCCACCTCGGTGATGATCCAGCTGCTCTGCAAAGTGTCGCACAGGCGCTGTATGTGCTATGCGAGTGCACATAAGCACCAACAGCATAAAGCACTGGTAAGTAGTGCAGGCGGGTGGGCCCTCCGGAGCACCGTACCAGAACGGTATCCGGTGCTCCAGGTAGGATCCGGTACGTCCATACCGGGGCGTACCGCCTGCAACCCACCACTGCAAAGGACTCTACATTGTTTACTGTTGTGGAAAAATCAAAGTCCCCTCATTAAAAAAATTATCTTACACAAAAGTTAGTATCCACACTGCAATTCCCCTTAAGTTTTCTATTTTTGGGCTGCCAAAGAGTCCATTTTTCACAACTACCAAAAATGTCTCTGCTTAACTGAAATAAATCCCATAATTTAGGATTATAGCAAGTGAGCTAATCAGAAATGTTTTTGGATTTCTACCAGGTATTAAGACATTCTGATTTTAGCACAAAAATCACCCATCCAAGCTTTGATGGCATTTGCTATTACTTCCGAGTCAAAGGCCTCTGAATAAGACTCTTGCTAATTCCATTGCTTTTGCTGCGAATGCCATTAACAGGCTCCATTTTGTTCCTGAAATATGCCCGAGGGTGGTTGTGATATACCTATTAAAATTTTCTATTTATTCAATTACATGTTATAGAAGTATATCGGCCCTTTCAGTATTTATGACTGTTTTATAATAGTTTCAGAAACTTATCTTGTAAACTTTACACATCTTTTTAGTTATTTTCAATTCTGCAGATGGATGCATTTACTGCCTCAGGATATGAGGATTTACCAGATCTATTTCAGCTTACTGGAAGGATGAATCTTTTGGCCTATGTTTACATTTGCTCGGTTTTGAGAAAATATCTTTCATTGGTGCAAATCCATGGATTCTGCGTCAGTAAATTACTCACCATAGTCACTGTCACTCTGTGGAGCCAAATCTGGCTTGATGATAAATGCTGTGAGATAAACTTAAGCAAATTTAATGCTATAGTTGCTGAGCAAGTATGCTGAACTACAGATCTGCTATTCGGCTGTAACTTTTGGGTTGGGTGGAGGGGGGGGGGGATACAATCTTAAAAGCACAGCTTAAAATAAGAGTGAGCCAGTTGTCCTTGGAACAAAATGTTCCTTAACAGGCTTGTCTTTCTTGGAAAACTTACTGATTAGGCTTCTTTAGAATCTGTTTCTAGAGGAACAAAGACAATGGACCGAAGAATAATTGTTGGCCCAAATACATCTGAAAGCATCACCAGAGCCAGCCTGTCTGCTACACTACATAATAGCTCAGTTGGTTACTGAATTAAACAAAAAAATAGACAACTAAAATGCTCCTGAAGCCTCAAGGACAGCCAAGGACAGAATATAAAACATAGCAGGAAAGAACAGAGTTTCCATTGTAGGCATAAAGCATTTTCTCTGGCCCCTTTTAATCATATTTATTACACAACACTAAAAGAAGGTAAGAAACACTGGTGTTGCTCTAACAAATTTCACTCAAAAGTATCAAAGTATTTCCCACTCTAAATTATGCAAAATTCCAGATACTGCAGTATAAATATTTGTTCAGTTCAGGCTGAATTTTATGAACATTTAATTGTTCTTATATGTTGAGGAAGTTCCATGTGAAATAAGAATTTATCAAGTGTCTAATTTAGTGAGATCAAACAACTCTCTAATATTTTTATCCGGTTCCTCCAATTAGACAGAACGGTTGAGCAAGCTAGGAAATCTGCATCTTGTTTAAGGATTTTGGATTTGTTCCATTAAAATTTTACGTGAGAGCTTAATTCATGTATTGTTGTTGTTAATTCATATACTGTTGTTGCTGCTCTTCATGATCTGATAGATATTATTTCACTTGTCAGAAACTGTGTTTATGGCTTCATTGAATTAGGTGACTGTTGCTTTTGCCATTATCTAATAGATGTTAGACCTTAAATGCCTCTGCCTCCTATGCATCTGTAGAACACATTAGCATTTTTACAGAGTTCTGATTCCATGCATTGTTGAAATCCAGATTGCAAAATCTTGACCATTACCTTATTAACATATGAGTTAAGTGCAACTATTCAGTACTTTGAGTATTGTTCAGCACTGCCTTTTTAACATATCAATTGATCTTTTTTTCCATAATTACTTACAAACAGCATAATGTTTAGCTGCAACATCTTGCAATCTTTTAAACTGTGGTATATTCACATAAACCACTAATTAAACATAGCTGCCTAAAGATCCCATTGTTGGAACGTAGAAAAGCCTGCTATGAATCATTAATGTCTCCAGGTGGGGCTAAACAGACCACAGGTGAGATTTAATGGATTCATAGATCTGACTGCATCTTAATATTTGTTTTTTCATCAGTGAAATAAGTAAATCCAGCTATTTTGCTGTAGTTTCTGACTTTGTATATATACTTTCTCTCCTTATGAGAGAGTCCATATGAGATAACCATATCCTCCAGAGATGTTGAAAGAGTT
Organism: Thamnophis elegans; assembly: GCF_009769535.1. Taxonomy (NCBI): domain Eukaryota; kingdom Metazoa; phylum Chordata; class Lepidosauria; order Squamata; family Natricidae; genus Thamnophis; species Thamnophis elegans. The sequence continues at coordinate 15,602,192 of NC_045543.1, read as the reverse complement.
GTTTTAAAGTCTTTCCCAAGCCATCTCCATATCATTACATCATCTGCACTTAGGGATTGTTATAATTGATAAATAATCAGGGGGCTTTAGGAAACAATTCATTATATTCAGATTAGAATAACTCAAAACCAGTGGCACATCTAGTTGGTGATCCGTATCAGTTGTGTTTTAATACTCAATCTGGTGTTTTCTGACAGTAGCAGAGAAAAATTATAATTGGAGTTTAGACTCTAAAAAACAACTATACAAATCTTGATGGAATTCTATTACTATTTTAAGGGTACAAAACTTAAGGAGTTAAGTTCAGTGTTAAAAAAATATTAAAACACAATCTGGATTCTCATTTTGCCACAAAAGTCCAGTTTTGATTTTAAAAATTGTTGGGAATAGTATTAAGAAGTGAAAGAGCCTAGGTGGCGCAGTGGTTAGGGTGCAGCACTGCAGGCCATTTCAGCTGACTGTTATCTGCAATTCAGCAGTTCTAATCTCACCGGCTCAAGGTTGACTCAGCCTTCCATCCTTCTGAGGTGGGTGAAATGAGGACCCAGACTGTGGGGGCGATATGCTGACTCTGTAAACCGCTTAGAGAGGGCTGAAAGCCCTATGAAGCGGTATATAAGTCTAACTGCTATTGCTATTGCTAAAGACTGCCCTTAAGAGTTTGATATTGAACTTTCAAAGGTGTAAATTGGGGGTATGACCCAAATTGAAAAATATGTAGAAATTGCTGACGACTTTTGCCTCAAAAAGCTTTAAAAATGAGCATAGCTTGAACAAAACAAAACTAAACTAAACTAAAAGCTTCAGTAAATACACTAACACTATGTTGAATGCTTTGGGCTATGAATTTCTGATGTTTTTTGCAGGACCCAGTAAAGTGGAAAATAACTTTATTCTGTTCAGTCTTGACTATTAATGGTTCAACAATGTTTTAAAGCTGTTTTTGCAAAATTCTCAATCTCAGATTGTTGCATCATCCACATAAAGTAACCCATTAGATGTCTGTCTGTTATTGTCTTCTCTTCCAGGTATATGAAACTCCTGGCAGTTAATTGACTATGTTGTTCAAAACTTGGGATGTAAATATTCCCTATAGAGATCATGATTTCCCTTTGACTTTTATCTAGGTCCCCAAACAATCAGGATCAGAAGGGCGTGAGACTCAAGTAAATATATGGTTATTGGTTAAGTAATGAAATCACCTTGTGCACCACTGTAACACTGCATCATGCCTCACTGCCTATTTATCCACAGCAAAAGCAAGCATAGTGATTAGTTTGACATTGCTTGGACAAGATTTGCAGTTATGTTTTGACTGAATAGAAAACCCTAGGAGTAAGCACTAAACTTTCAAAGGACGCTGAGTGATCCACAGCTTTGATATTAATGAAATAGGTGTCTAACTAAGTTGGGGTGAAAATAAATTTCAAGAATAGTTTTCTTGATTTTGAGATGCCAGATTCTGTTTATTCAACAGGTTAATAAGGTCCTCTCTGACTCTTCAGAGTAAATATATTGTATAAATCTTACAAATCTAGTAATTGTTGTCAGGAAGGTCAACCAACGAAAAAACTATATTTCATTAACTTTTTAAAGGGGATGAATGTTTAACAAATTTAAATGACACAATATCATCTCAGCGCAATGCACTGTTGCAAAGATACTATTAAGTTTTTAGGGGAGCAAGGCGATTTTGCTGCTGGTGGTAAAAGGAGCAAAACAACAATAAATAAACATTTGAATGCACTGTTTGATTCATGACATTTACATTCTGTGTGCAGGTTCCTAATCTCTAAAGGACCACAGCATATCTAATAAGTGAGAATTTCACAATTCATTAAAAAACCCAAACCCTAAAGGATACATGCACTGTAGCACACTCAACCTTTTAAACTGGAATCATGTTTTTTTAATTATTACTGGCTCCAGATAAATTTTGTGGATATTCAGTTCTGACTGCAGTTAGGTTTAAAGTCTTATCTCCAATTGATACTTTCAGTCCTGCAGGCTCAGTGCAAGACCAATCACCTTCCACGGAAGGAACTGACATAGTTAGAACTCTCAATGAATTTCTATATAGAAACTCATGAATGTGCAGTCTGAATTTTCCAGAGGTTTGGCAGCTGTAAAGCATCAAACCTAAAAGCCACCTGAAATGTTAAGAATATGTTCCACTGCTTAACAAATAGGCCATAAAGCAGGCCTCTTATCCCAAACTATCTAAAAGGACATTGCACTATTTTTCTATAATGCTATTTAAATGAGCTAGGTTTAAAAAAAAATATGACATTCCTAGCATTCTCTGGGTACCCACCCAGCAGTAAAAGGAAGAGTACACTTTGTTCTTTCCACCAAGCCATCTCTCAGATTTTATAACTGGATTAACAGAAGTTGCTGACATTCCTTTGGCTTTAATTCATAACTCAATGCCATTTAACCTAATGGCTCTTTCCTTTTTAAATAAGGTAGTGCATTTTTAAATAAAGTAGTGCGAGCGATTGTGGGCATACCTAGGTACACCCACGTTACACCTGTCCTCCGCGAGCTGCACTGGCTTCCTATTGGTCTCCGGACACGTTTCAAGGTGCTAGTCGTTACTTTTAAAGCCCTTCATGGTTTAGGACCTGGCTACCTGAGAGACTGCCTCCTGCCATTTACCTCCCAGAGACCTATAAGATCGCACAGATTAGGCCTCCTCTGGATTCCATCTGCCGGCCAATGTTGGCTGGCGACTCCCCGGGGGAGGGCCTTCTTTGTAGCTGCTCCGGCCCTATGGAACGATCTCCCCGTGGAGATCCGGACCCTTACTACTCTCCCGGCCTTCCGCAAAGCGATTAAGACCTGGCTCTTCCAGCAGGCCTGGGGCTGTTGATTCATCCAGCCCCATTTTATGTTATGAATGTTGTGCGATTTTAATGTCTGTACTTTTTAATTTTTATATGTTCCCCCTCCCTGCTTTATCTGTAAGCCGCCCTGAGTCTCTCGAGAGTGAGCGGCATACAAGTCCTAATAAACGTATAAACGTATCCCTCTTTAATATTCTGTCTTCTGGAAGTGCTGGACTAATCTCCACGCTGGCTGGGAAACCACAGGAGTATGTACCTAAGGCCGGGACAGTGGAAGTTAGAATAAGGCAAGCCATCTAAACTAGCAGACTTTTAGCATCATGAAAAGGAGTACAGTGTTAATTTGTCATTCATATACTTTTATTGCCAGGTAAGGGGAGAAGCGTTTGTGGGTTTTTCTGATTTGCTTCCAAAATGACTAGGATGGCCTTGGATAGTCTCCAAAGTTTTGACAGTATTTGCTACCCCTCGCCTCAGATGGCCGAGTGTCTTGGTTAATTGTGTTGTGCTCAATGGCTGTTAATTTCGCTGCTAATTTTGTTGTGTACCAACAGGCATTTAGCAGATTTAGTATTTACTCAGTTTTAGATACTCTCACTAAAAGTGCAAATTGAAAACAGATGAAAACTAGGACTTGGCTAAACAAGTACATAATTATTTCTAGCTTTGTTTTCCCAAGTGCGCTGAATCTTAATAAAGGAGGCCTAAAGTATGGCTTCACGTGGTTTTATAAAGAAAATCATTACAGGATGCAGCGACCTTCTGCAGAAATTAATAGGGCTTATATACGTTCAGTTTTGGAAGTCACCAGGAGTCAGGCGGCATATAAATGTAATACATAAAGAACTAATCTGTTTGAATACATGGAGTAAGCTTAAACAAACATCTGGGATATAATTAAAGAATTATCATTAACAGGACAGACCAAACACAAACAAGTTGCTGCTTTTGTGTTGGAAGCACTGAGGCGCTTCTGAGTTGGAAGGATTAAATGGTGAGGATCTATAGAGATTCTCAGTCAACCAGGTCATGGATGTCCTGAAGGATTTTTTTGTTTGAAGACGCTTTACTTCTCATCCAAGAAGCTAAAGAAGCTTCTTGGATGAGAAGTGAAATATCTTAAAGGAAAAAATAAGAAATGTTTATGTTTGAATGTTTGAATGTTTATTAACATTTGTAGGCCGCCCTTTTCCCTGAGGGGACTCAGGGCGGCTCACATAAAAATCAGGAAGGGGAATACAAACAATGACGTAGACACATATAGTAAAAAATAATAAGCAACATTCATTCATCATTCGGGAGGGGCGGCTATCTTTGTCCCCAGGCCTGACGGGCTAGCCAGTTCTTAAGGGCTGTGCGGAAGGCCTGGACGGTGGTGAGGGTACGAATCTCCACGGGGAGCTCGTTCCAAAGGGTCGGGGCTACTACTGAGAAGGCCCTCCTCCTTGTGGTTGCCAGCCGGCACTGGCTGGCCGATGGAATTCAGAGGAGGCCCAATCTATGAGATCTAATTGGTCGCAGGGAGGTGATTGGCAGAAGGCGGTCTCTCAAGTACGCAGATCCACTACCATGCAGGGCTTTATGGGTGACTAGTAGCACCTTGAAGCGCATCCGGAGATCGACAGGTAGCCAGCGCAGCTCGCGGAGGATAGGTGTTATGTGGGTGAATCAGTTTCCCCTTGAAAAAGCACCTCTGGTGATTAAATGGTGATATCACTGTTGCCCAGGGGATGCCCATTTCATGTCCCCATTAAAACACAGATGTTACTATTTAATTAGTTATTGATTCATTTCAGCAAATTCTGTTGACCCACTTCTACCATGCCTGAACCAATATTAGATTTTGCTAGTATTTTTTGGCTTGTGACCTAAAAAGTGTGAACACTTTCACAAGATGCTGACACCAATATAATAAGAAAGTTAGATTTGAAACTTCAATAAACTTTTCATGTAGACGAGTAGGAAGTTCTTGTAAGTTTCAAAAGCAGCAAATAATTTTTAAAAAAACCACATCATCAATATTTAGAACTTGAAATTAATTTCAAGTTATTTTCTGCCAGTGTGTATAAAGGGAAATATTTCAATCTGAAGCTACAATTTATAGGGACTATAGCTGATAACTAAATACACAAAGACATACACATATGTGTTGTATCTGTGTGTGCAGAGTTGTCTTATTGACCTACCTACAGATGGATAATAGTTATTCATATCTCTTATCTCTTATGATATAACCATAGTTAAAATGTAACCCACCCACAAACACCCCCCCCCCCCAACAATTGGAAGAACTGCAGTTCTGGCATCTCTGTTCATACACAATGCAATGCCCAAAGTAATTGAAGGAGAAATGGATACAGGAACATTCGAATTGTATATGCCTGAAAGGATGTAAAAACCTGCCTGAAAGGAAGTGGAATGAAATTCCAGCCAATTTCCAATTCTGTTCACATAAATTTACAATATACATCTGAGAATACTGCAGTGTTGAAAATTGGCTAAGAAATTTATTAAATATATGGTGTACAGCAAACACAAGTTCCCAAAACCATGCACATGATTTCAAATGAGTCTTTCTCAACATTCTTCTCCAGAATTGTATTTCCTACACAAACATGTTGGTATTCAGCTGACATTTATTTGGGACACCGTGTTTGCTGTACAGCAGTGTAACATAGAGTTCTAGCTCAAAATCAATGACTGAAAAAGTGCTAATGCCTGATCTTCTCATTCACCATAAGAATGGTTTCCACCCATAATGCTCCAACATATAATATTCCATATTTGGAAGCCTGTGATAAAGCCTTTGATAAAGACTGCAATTTTGAGCATATCTATGGGGATCTCTCCTCCATCCATTCACTGCTTCTTCATTCTAAAACACATCTTTGTGTATTTCAGTGGTGGGTTACGGATCCCAGTGCAACTGGTACGGTGCAACGGGGCCCAGCATCCACCACATGAATGTGCGCAACACGCGCGCACATACGTGCATGCGTCCTTATCTCCTGTGATGCTCTGCGACGCCTCTGCAACGCTCCAGCTGCTTGACGTAAGCGCCAAAGAGGTCAAATACTGGTAAGGAGTGTGGGTGGGCGGGTGAGCCCTCTGGAGCATCATACCGGAATGGTACCTGGTGCTCCCAGCAGGCACCAGTACGCCCATACTGGGGTGTACCGGTCATAACCCACCACTGGTGTATTTGCTCTACAAGTTTTTTAAAAACTATTTGGGTGTAATTACACCCATTATTTCTTCCTAACTAAAAGCCTCATTTTAACAGAGAACTCATGCTCATCCTTGTTAAGCCATTTTGGTTTTTCATCTTTAAGTTTTACTCTGTTTGCATCTCTTGCTGTTTGTATTTATATATTTATATATGAGAGAATGCAGGAGTCAGAAAAAGTCTTATAAAGACTTTTTAGTTCTAACTAGAGCAGTGGTTCCCAAACTTGGCAACTTTTAAGACTTGTGGACTTCAACTCCCAGAGTTCTCCAGCCAGAAGAGCTAGCTGGAGAATTCTGGGAGTTGAAGTCCACAAGTCTTAAAGTTGCCAAGTTTGGGAACCACTGAACTAGAGTAATGGAAAATACAATCTCTAACCATATGTATCCAGTCTCACTTATATATACAAGTATATCTGTCAGAAGATGTTAATTTAGTGATAGTTCTTTTCCTTTAGCTACCAAGTCCCATTGTTCATCCATCTTTAGTTATAAAGAATTGTGAGTCTCTTCTCGTTAATTTTATCTTCACATTCATATTGATACATATGAAAATGTTATTGTCCTGGAAGGACAATTTCTGAAAGGTTAGTGTGAAACGAAGGGTGGCTTAGGTACAAAGTGGATGCACCTATGTTATATACAGGGACATGGTCAGGACTGTCCTAACATATTTGTGTTCAGGGCAGCTGGGGTTTTCTTAATAGGCGAAATGTGATTGATAGCAAATAATGTTAATCAATAGAAAGTGGCAGGCACTACATTATCAGGTCCTGGCAATAATAGGGAAGAATTTTGCAAGTTATAAAAAAAAGTCCCAGAAGTATCATCCAGATGCATTCATTGAATTGCTTAATTCAAGCATTTCATCTCATCTTTTGTTAAATTGTTTAAAGGAGGCTCACAAAAGTTGAAGATGCTAAAAATTGCAAGAAAAACCATTAGGAGGTTATCAGTGATTTGTCTTGAAGTATTCTACAATTATTACTGAATTCAGACCTGATTTTCTCCAGAAACAGATGGTATCTGACAACCTGAGTAGCAAGGAAGAGACTTTGCAATTAAATTAGTGATACTACAAGGCTAGTCAATTACAGAATTTTTTATCAATGGAGCCAAAGACTTTCCCTGCAGAATATATATCTCATCTTGGCAAGAGGCATATAATGTAACCTTCACTAGTAAGTGATAATGAGCAGGCAGGAATATAGAATCCAAGAGCAACTAAAGCTAGCTATAATTTGGTTTATGGAAGGGGAAAAGTATGATAGTAGCTCAACTCTTTCTGAATAATTGATAAGGCAGTTAGTTCAGCTATACAATAATAGTATAGTGTCACCACAATTATTTAAAAACAAACAAAAAAACGAGCTTTAATGAAAGGACATTTTTCTGTTTCTCAGAAAAAGAAGATACAGCAAAAATGCAACCCTGGAATAAAATATAGCCACTACTGTGTTAGTGACAATGTTTAAAAGCTCAATTTGAAAGCCAACTCAATGTTTTGCAATCCCCATTTTTTTCTCTTTTCGTACAATCCAGGTTCAGTGTCTGTTCTGGAAAATACAGCGAGGTGGAAATCAGGATCCAGATTAATTTGCTGATGACTGTAGAAATATGAACATTATTGCATTCTTCTGGGTTCCCCCAATCTTGCTATGTTGATTTGCTAATACTGTAAAAATATCATGAATTTATGATGGAAACACATTCTAAAATAATCCATGTAATGGTAAATAAACCGTTATCATGCAATGTTACAATCAGATGGAGGGAGAAAATTGCAAAGATGGAAATTTAGACAAAGACACTATGGCAGGCCTGACACACTACTTGGTCAAGGAGGGGAACAATTACTCTATCAAGCAGAAAGAATTCAGGATTTTTTTTTTAAAGTTAAAATTCTCTCTCTTTTTTCATAAAATCATGCTAAAAAGGTGTGACTTCAATATTTGATTCACCTTTTTCAATTCCACAAGCATCAGATGTCCCAAACGCCAACGTCCAAAGGTTTAAATGTCTATTATACAACACAATCTTTGTTAGTATGAATACTTGGCAATTTTAAAATAATATTGGTTATTGCAGCCTGGAGGAAGAGTTAGTAGTATCACTTTTTTAAAGTATTAACCTAATAAGTTGTGTTTTGTGATCAACACTGTTTTTCAGTTGTTTGAGTTTGATTTTAAAATGCTCCATGACAGAGCATCTCTCTTCAGCCAAAATGTGCAAATAATGAGATCTGGAATTGTGCAGATCAGCTTATGTGTAAGAAATGAATCTGAGTCTTTTGTTTGAAAAAAATACATTCAGAGTAAGTGGAAAGAATGGCTACTGGCTCTGTGACAGGAGAGTCAAATCTTCATAAACCTGAAAGAGAGGGGAGGAAAAAAAAGCCACACAAATGCGTCCTACAAAAGAACAGACCAGATCACAGCTGGAAGGAAGGCAAACCTTTTAATCAGGTCCTTGAAATACAAGCTGCAGGAAGCTAGAACATTTTGGTGGACTTCAAACTCTTTGCCTTCAACAATAATTTTCAGGTCTGTAAACTCTTTCGCTCTGCGTTGCTGGTTCAACTCCTTCAACATTTCTGCAGAACAGAGAAGACAGACAGTGCCAGGTTTCCCATTAAGAGATTTTTTTTTTCAAAAGTGTATTATTTAAAAAGTAAAAATTAAAAACAAGAAGAGTAGAGAAATAGGAAATGTTTGATGGTTTTGTTGGCAAGACTGGTTCAACGTTGGATAGTCAAAGAAATCACAAACATCATACTATATAAATAAATAAATGCATATAAAAGTCAGAAACAATACGTTTAGGCAACAAATCCTACATTTCGAAGAGAAAAATAAGTTTTCCTGCATCAGTCAAAATTGGAAATGCAACAACCCATCATCATAGAACAGTTAACAATACATTTTGAAACAGAATGCAAGAAGAACTTGCTTGACTTCTAAATATACTGGAATTAATACTGAATACACTGACATTTATGAAGCAATATGAAAAAGTGCAACATTTGCAAAAATCCTTAACTTAGTATGTTGTAAGTTCTTTTAAACCAGGAACTTTTTGCTAACAGCAGGTTTATCAATGACAATTTGAAAATTATAAAAACAGCAGGAAAACTTTCTGACATATTTCATATTTAATTAAAAAAAAAAAGAGAGAATTAAAGGCAGTCTTACTACTTCTTCCATTTCTTCCAACCTGAATTTTCATTGTATTCAGTTTTTAGAGGAGCTTTTACAATTGAGTTTCTGGTACCAATTAATTTCAACCCAAGGCAATACAGGATGACTTTGGAGAACATTTCCCTCCTGCAATAATTCACTTACCATGCATAAAGCGGGGAGAGCAAATCAGCAACATGCCTTAATCCACTTAAAGCAGATTGGGAAACAAGAGATTATTTTCTAAACTAAAGTACCAGAATGTCTATAAAGCAGATGGAACACACATATTTTGGTAAACAGGCAAAGTTTGAAATTACTAATTAAGCTGTGCTGATATTCCATCTGTGGCATTACATTTGCAATAGGTCAAGAACTTCATTTTCTTCAGCCTCACAGCTACAATACTGTACTTCTTGAAGCTTAAATCCATTTGCACTAATAGGAATAAAAGATGACCTTTAAGTGTGTCTGGCCCTCACATACTAAACATGCTTCCTAATAACGGTCACTCCCCCAACGTACCTTGCCAAACTAATTCATTGTGGGAAAAATAGCAGCAATTAGAAACAGCATCAACCGTAGTTTGCAAATACTGACATTATATATTGATAATGTGCAATTATACTCAGAACTAAGCAACAAAGATATAAAAACACCCTGCATACATTTTTTTCTTTAAAAAAAAAAGAATCACAATGAAGTCTGAAAAGCTAATTAGTCTGCGCAGAAAAGGGTCAGAATTCTCAAGACAGCTAGGTAATCATTAGAGGGGCATAGAAGTCAACAGCAGGCTGCTTCAAATCTGCTGTAGAGGAAAGTGCATTACTGTCTGGGGTCCTTCAAGAAGTCACTTGAACAGAATCCAACTGAGCAAAAATGCAGTAGCTTGATTCAGAAACATCCATGCTTCAAAGTGGGTCAGACAGGATCAAGGTTTGCAAACTACGAAAACCAAGGATGCCGTCCTTAACAAAATGTACAAGTTTCATCTACAACTTCCTAAAATAAGGCACATGAACTGGTGCATGCAAAGGATTAGAGTAGATCATCTTTAAGAAGTAGAGTTTACCGACACACCCAGCAAATGAGACTTTGCAAAACTGATAAGGGGAGTCAGAATATTTTTTTAGAGCACAAAAGCAAACCAAGGTTTTGAGTGTTTCAAAGGAATGTGTGTAGGTATGCAAGAGTGATTTGTAAGGGTGGGGCTCTGAAGAACATGGCTCACTCCAAAACAGAATAGAGTAATAAGACAGGATAAAGAAATACAGACATTTCTCCCTTCCTGCCAAGCTACTCCCACCTGGTCACATGATCACCAAGCCACTCCCACAAAACAGGCCACACCTACAGAATATTTTCTAAAAAAATTTGAAACCCACCACTGAAACACATACAGGTCTGTGTATATATACATAATGTGAATGTGTGTTCAGATAGACAGACAGACAGACAGACAGACAGACAGACAGACAGACAGACAGACAGACAGACACACACACACGTATATAGCATTGCTGTATTGGGGATGAAAGTACTCGGGCAAAGTTCCCAATAGTTGGAAGCAATTATTGGAAATTTGACAAAACACCTCCCATTTCAAAGGTATTTGGGAGGGGAAAAATGTTTGGCAAAACTGAAAGGTGTATGAAAACTCCATTTATAACTGTTGTTTACCAAAACCAGATGGCATTCACAGTATTGCAACCTCCCTGCCACTTCAATTGCTGGTTGTGTTTAAATGCAAAACTTCTCTCAAGCATGAGCTGAGAGAAGGGGAAAGCTGACATCATTACCTTTGGCCACAGATTATAATTGGAAAGTTCCAGAAAAACAAAAAGGAAGAACAAGTAACTTGAAGTCAGAAGAAAAATCTGATTAACCTGGTACTTGGGTAGACAAGACTATTTTAATCTTCATTTTCGGTGTGGTGTTGGCACTCATTGTTTTCTCTGCATACTTTCAGGATTTTGTATTTTCTGTCAGTTTCAACCCAACCATTAAGGAATCTGTGATATTGGCTTCTTCCTTATTGGTGGCAGATCACCGTAATTTTTTGGTCTGCTGGAGCTTTAAGGATATTGGAGCTTTTTCTTGCAGATGCGGGATCCCTGGTAATTTATGTCTTCTAGCACTGATTACCTGAATTCCAATATCTAAAGCTATAAAGGGTTTCTCTACAATTTTAACTTTTATTTTTAATGGTGCTGAGTTTTTTCTCCCCCCCCTCCCATACTTTGTGAAATTTATTATTTATTTAGAGGCTGACACCTCTTAGTCATAGGTTTTGGTGCTACTTGACCAGGAGGTGATATAAAATAGCTATACAGATTGTTTCAAGGTTTTATATGTCACAAGCAAGCTCAATCTACAGCTCATTCCACAAACCTTTACTTGGTCTTCAAATAAATCAAGACACGGATTAAATATAAGGTTTAAGGTTTATTGCATTTATATGCCGCCCTATTCCCAGAAGGACTCAGGGCGGCTAATAAACCCAGAAAGGGGGGGGGTAGAACAAACAAGGTAACACAACAAACAAGATACAGAGAGAATTTAAAAACAATCAACAGTCACACAATTCGAGGGGGGGAAGGGAACTCGTCAACCCCAGGCCTGCCGGCACAGCCAGGTTTTAAGGGCTTTACGGAAAGCCTGGAGGGAGGTGAGGGTCCGAATCTCCGCGGGGAGTTCGTTCCAGAGGGCCGGAGCAGCCACAGAGAAGGCCCTCCTCCGGGTAGTAGCCAGGCGACATTGGCCAGTAGATGGAATCCGGAGGAGGCCTAATCTGTGGGATCTAATTGGTCTTTTTTTTTTTTTTTTTTTTTTTTAAAACCTTTGGGAGGTAATTGGCAGCAGGCGGTCTCTCAAATATAACAATATTGTATTGTACTTCTTTTACTTAGAAGTTTTCAGAAATGATGCAGTGTTTTTTTTGGGGGGGGGTATTTCTGTCCCACAATGGAGGGGAAAGAGGAAGAGTAGGTCTTCTTAGGTGATGACAATGACAACTACAATAGGGTAGGAGATGGAGCTAGGCTGCAAGTCCTAGTGGTTTTCAAGGAGAGGTGCATTGAACTTCTATTATTCCACTCTATGGACTCTGTTGTGCCTCTATATTAAACCTTTTAAGTATAAAGACCAAAATTAGCTGTAGTAATAATAAGCAATAACACCAGTAATGGTTTCCTCTTATCTTCGCTACTGGTTCGGAACTGGGAACACGTTGCTCACGCACGCTTCACTCACATGTGGTGCTTCTGTGCATGGCTTCCGTGGTAACATCTGGGTGGGGCCTTTCGCTGGCATCGGTTTACCTGAATTGGCAGAATATCACCTCTGAATAACACTAAGCTTTAGATCTTAAGGATACTAATGATTTCAAAAATTAAATGTATGAATACTTATCAGAGTTGCCAACTGCCATACTGTGAAGTGCTGAGCAGATTGTATTCAGCAAGTGAACTAGAAATTAAATAGAATGTGTCGCTATCATTTCGACTAAGATAGAACCGCATACTGAGAAGCATATGTGGTATTCTCAACCTACAGCTACTATAAATGGAGAAAACTTTCTTCTCTTTCACTAGTTTTCACCCATCAAATATGGACTTCAGAAAATAGAAGGAAGCAGATAGGTAGAAGAATAGCACTAATATGAAAATAATGTTGTGTCTACTACATTCTCATCAGACTGCGGAAGCTGGGAATTAATATTCACTGTTGAATGTGTCATTCTTCTAGTAGCCACAATGTTAATTCAGATGTCACTAATGCTCCAAATGAGATGACCTTTTGGCTGCCTTCAAAAAGACAAAGTAACGTCTAATGCAGCATATCCATAAATACAGGATATTTGTATATCCTTTGGGATGGCAAATATTTTGGTTATGTTTCTGGGCACCTCTGGATCTCAAATTATTGGAAGAAGCAGATCTGAACATAGGACATCAGATATTATGTACTGTATAGCATGCAAGTCATTGTACATGACTACAACTGACTTCAAACTAAGCACGAATCATACTAATATAGAAAGCTACTACCTGGAAACATCAAGTCTATCAGCCTGCTCACAATCTCTTTCCTCATTTGTAGGAATAGAAGTTAATGTTAACACTGAAAATAAATATTTGCTTAATAAAAATATTGCCGGATCTTATAACTACTGGTAATATATGCCAAAGAACCTTACTGTGTATAACTACAAGAAGCAGTTGTGTAAAATTATTGGAAAGATTCAAAAACTAATGCCAATATTATAAATTCAGTTCAGTACAGTACAGTTCAGTACAGTTCAGAAGGTGGTGGCTCTCCAGCTTCAGCGTACCTTGGAGGAAACTAACTATCTTGACCCCTTCCAGTCTGGCTTCAGACCCGGTTACAGCACAGAAACCGCTTTGGTCGCATTGACCGATGATCTCTGGAGAGCTAGGGATGGAGGCCATGCTTCCATCCTAGTTCTCCTGGACCTCTCAGCGGCTTTCGATACCATCGACCATGGTATCCTTCTGCGACGACTGCGGGAGATAGGGGTGGGCGGCACTGTTTTGCAGTGGTTCTCCTCCTATCTCTCGGACAGGTCGCAGTCGGTGTTGGTGGGGGGGCAGAGATCGTCCCTGAGGCCCCTAACTTATGGGGTGCCGCAGGGGTCGGTCCTATCCCCCCTACTATTTAACATTTACATGAAACCGCTGGGCGAGATCATCCGAAGGCACGGGATAAAATACCACCAATATGCGGACGATACACAGTTGTATCTGTCCACCCCGTGCCAACTCAATGAAGCGGTGGACGTGATGAACCGGGGTCTAGAAGCCGTTAAAGACTGGATGAGAGCAAACAAGCTGATACTCAACCCAGACAAGACCGAGTGGCTGTTGTGTTTCCCTCCCAAAAATTTGACCAACATACCATCACTCAGGCTGGGGGGACAAAACTTACACCCCTCAGAAAGGGCCCGCAACTTGGGAGTCCTCCTGGACCCACAGCTGACTTTTGACCACCATCTCTCAGCTGTGACCAGGGGGGCATTTGCCCAGGTTCGCCTGGTGCGCCAGTTGCGGCCCTACCTGAATCGGGAGGCCCTCACAACAGTCACTCGAGCCCTTGTGATCTCCAGGCTGGAATACTGTAATGTGCTCTACATGGGGCTGCCCTTGAAGAGCATCCGGAGACTTCAGCTAGTCCAGAATGCGACCGCGCGAGTGATTGTGGGCGCACCACGGTTCGCCCACATAACACCGATCCTCCGTGAGCTGCACTGGCTACCTGTCGATCTCCGGGTGCACTTCAAGGTTCTACTCACCACCTATAAAGCGCTCCATGGTAGTGGATCTGGCTATTTGAGAGACCGCCTTCTGCCAATTACCTCCCTGCGTCCCATCAGATCGCATAGAGTTGGCCTCCTCCGTATTCCATCCGCCAGTCAGTGCCGACTGGCGACTACTCGGAGGAGAGCCTTCTCTGTTGCGGCTCCGACACTATGGAACAATCTCCCCGTGGAGATTCGTACCCTCACCACCGTCCAGGCCTTCCGCACAGCCCTCAAGAACTGGCTAGCCCGTCAGGCCTGGGGATAAGTTTACTTTTGCCCCTCCCGAATGTTGAGTGAATGTTGAGTTTTACTATTTAATTTACTTTTGTGCACATTTCTTTTTGTATTGTCCTACACTCCCTTTCCTTTTTGACTGTAAGCCGCCCTGAGTCCCCTCAGGGAAAAGGGCGGCCTATAAATGTCTAATAAATACAAATACAAATACAAAGTTCAGGTCTAGGTCAAAGAAGCCATTCCAGAATCTATTAACTAGAACTTTCACACTAGAACAGGATGAAGCATTTCTTGAAAGATGTCAAATGGCACATGGGGGAAAGAGAGGTGGAAGATTTCCCTCTTCTCTACGGAGAAGAATGTCTCGGGGGCTTCACTGCTACTTTTTGAGGAAAGAGTGAATGTGCCTCCACAATTATATTAAGCACAAATTGTTCAAGGTTTTATGTTGCATGCCCAATCCACGCCCATTCTTCAAACCTTCACTTGGCCTTCAAACAGATCAAGACACAAATTAAATTTGGCTTAATACAATAAACCCAGTTCACTCTTTCATATTAAAAATGGCAAGGTTGTGGCAACTTAAATTATATTCAAACCATAGACTTTACAGAAAGTTATTCTGTCTGCCACTTACCAGCAAGAGGTAATAAAATAAATATTAGGATAGTTTTCTGGGACAAACCCAGGTAGAACATATCCTAGCAACATCGGAGAGAATGTTTGTTCAGATTTTTTTTTAACATTAATCTCCAAATCTTCACGGCTCATTTTATATATCTTCAGCCTAAGAGGCTGTGAACTATCACCAGGACCATAAGGAAAACCCGCTTAATGAAAGCAAGTAATTAGTTTGCCCAGCACTCAGCTCCCATTTTAGCCATTCAACTCTCACTGGGAACCTCACCAGCAGAACATATGTACAGATTAGGTCTCCAGTTCAATTTCAAATCCTTGTAGATCTCAATATTGAAATTTATGCAGAGTCATCATGATTAGCACTCAACATTAGAAAAGTCAAGGAGCAGTATCATGGCTATTTTTCATAGCAATTTTTAATAAACATGGAATCAAGTATCTACTGTATTTTTCGGAGTATAAGACACACTGAGTATAAGACGCACCAAGGTTTTGAAGAGGTTATTTTTTTAAAAAAGTAGGTAGGTAGATAGAGAGGGATAGAGAGAGAGAGAAATACAGTAAGCAGGGAGGGAGAGAGAGAGAGAAGGTAGGTAGGTAGATGTTTCCAGGTGTATTTATCCATGTGCTGGAGAAGGAAATAGCTGACAATCTGCAGCACCTAAGGCTTTGTTTCTGCTGGCACAGCATTTGATCAATGTAATTCTCATCAATCAGTTAAAGAGCTTAAAGGGAAAAAAGTTTTTGCACTCTGCAAAACTCCCTAAAACATGAAAATGGGCCCCCTTTTTTTTAAAAGACATGAATAGCTGGGGGGGGGGCTTGCAGAATGCTCCTGGGAGGGGTGGGGGCAAAAATGAACAAAAAACAGCCTGCTTTTCATGAGAATGGGCATGTATAGCCTTATGGAGGCTTATAGAGTGCTGTTGGGGGCTCTGGGGGGGGGAAACAGGCCATTTTTGGGTAATTTCTGCCCTCCCCACCCCCCAGGATCTCCCCAAAAGCCTCCATAAGGGTATGCACGGCCATTTTGGTGAAGGGGCGGGGGCTTCGGGAGGCAGAAAATACTGTATTTGGTGTATAAGACACACCCAGATTTTCAGCCTCTTTTTTGAGGAAAAAAAGGTGCGTCTTATACTCTGAAAAATACAGGTAATTCACTTCAATCAACCAAATGTTTTGATTCAGTCAGGCCTCCAAAGCTATATGAAAATATATTTTGCTTTACTATCAAATCAACTAATTTTGCTCATTAATTCATAAGGATGCTGCCCTTATGTCTTGAATTGTGATAAAGTGCCACCCTCTCCACATTTAAATAAAATCTGGCAAAACACTTTAAAACTATAGTATGTTATAAGGCTGTAATTCATAGTGACTGAGGAAAATCATAGGTGAGATATAATTTAAAAGCAGAAACAAAGGGCCACTTGGTGTGAAAAAATAATAAGCCTCAATGTCAGACGAACCTCTTTGTGAAAATTATTCCACCAAAGGGTGAGAAGGCTCTTTCCAAACTTGATACATACTCTTTTGCATTTCAATGGTAGACTAGAATTAATGGACATTTGATGAGGATCACTGGGAGATATCAGCCTTCCACAAGTTTATGTAACGACTCATATACTTGAGTCGTGTACTTGAGAGACCGCCTGCTGCCAATTACCTCCAATAGACTGATCAGATCCCACAGATTAGGCTCCTCCGAATTCCATCCGCCGGCCAATGCTGACTGGCGACTACCAGGAGGAGAGCCTTCTCTGTAGCTGCTCCGACCCTCTGGAGCGAGCTCCCCGTGGAGATTTGAACCCTCACCACCCTCCAGGCCTTCCACAAAGCCCTTAAAACCTGGCTGTTCCGACAGGCCTGGGGCTAAAGAGCTTTTGCCCCCCTTCTCGAATGGTATGGTTGTTGTGTGTTTTTAAATTTTGTATTGTTATGTTCGTTTTTTATCCCCCTGTCTGTACCCCCTTCCCTGACTGATTTGTGAGCCGCCCTGAGTCCCCTTCGGGGAAAAGGGCGGCATATAAATGTAATAATAAATCCAATCCAATATAAAGCCTTATGGGTAGAAGGGTATTCTGAACTGAGTGTAGAAACAGAATACTAATGTAGTTAAACAACCACAAAGAACTGGCATATAACTAATGAAATTAGTTCTAGTCAATAACCTATCCACCACAAATGGACAAGTTTGGTCATGCATAACTTATTATTTTATTATAAATAGGGTGGTGCCCTTTCATGGAAAACTAGGGATATTTGCTAAAGAAGGAGAATTAAGTGCAATAGAAGGAAATTCCTTCAATAAATGTCACATCCAAAATCAAGGCTAAATTCTAATCAAACAAATCTGAATCTTTTAAGGAGTGAAATTCTGTCTAAAACAGATTATTAAACTGACTTCAAGGGACAACCTTTTCATCAGCAACACTTCTATTTTGTGTGAATAAAACTCCTTGGGTTTCGTTCAGTTTCTTAATGGTATTCAGTGGTCATTTCACACTTTTAGGACCTAACCAGAATTTTAAAAAATAAAATAAAACCACTTTGGGTTATTGCCAACATATCAACACCATCTGTCTTCAGATCTTCACATGATCTCAAATGATCTGCGTAGATCTGCTGTATTGTAAATATACAAATTAAAAAAGAAAAAAGAAAAGCAGAACACCATCAAGGCATAGCTAAATAGGGCAATAAATGAATTGCCATCAGCTTGTTTATTTATATTTCCTTTCCTGCAGCAAGGAAACTTGTTTTACAGACAACTAAACACGAGATGGCATAATTCCAACAGAAGCTGAAAAACAGAGGCCTGATTTTATTCAGTCTTAGGAGAAATTCATAAGCTTTAAAGCCATTAACAAGCCATGTAAATTTCAGAGGTAGAGACGCAAGAGAATCATTGTAATATTGCAAATATGCTACCTTTAGTACCTTTTTAAATCTATGCTTTACATAATTAAAACTAAGAAAACACTGGGACCCATACACATATTTTTGGAAATAATTTAGTTTAAATTAAATGAATGGAGGCCCGTCCCCAATCATAGCTGCTAGATTCAGAGTAAGAGGGAGCTCTCCCTAAAAAAAACTATTTTAAAAGTTGGATGTGAAGCTCAAAAAAAATTCATATATTCTTGGAATGGAACAGGGAGGTAATCTATACATGCAGGGTCTCTAGGAAATAAAGTCTCTAATTGCCTTTCAAATATTCACAAAAAATCCCTTCCATTCTTTTTATAGTAATTTTATTAAAAATTAGTTAAAAAGACTAAAATATGAACTGAAAAAGACAAAATAAAAAGTACAGAAAATAACAAATGAAAAAAAAGAATATAACAAGGAAAAAATTTAAACAAATGACTTCCCCTTTTGTCACAAGTTTAAGCAGTTTTACTAACATATCACCTTCTCCTTAAAAAAATACAGTAAGAGTACTTCTTCCCATACCTCATCTTATCTATAAATAAATCCTCAATACGTCATTGTTCAAGAAAAGTGCATTAAGGGTTACCAAAGATGCCAATGTATCTATTTTAACCGTGATCAAATAAACCACCTTTGTATTACTTTTACTTTTAACAATCTTGATAATTTCTCCCTTCAGATAATATCCTAGAACTTGATTTCATTTTTTTCTTTGTCTCTTCTCACAAAATTCTTCAAAAGTCTAACAAGCCTCTTTTGTAAACCCAACACAGGAAAATTATCCAGGCCACTCTTCATCTGTTATTTATACATCTTTTAATTATCAAAGCATCAGCTATATATTCAGCATAGCATCTCAATCCATATCATTATTGCAGCCTGTCACTTTCAAATCTACTTTCAGATTACCCACAGTCCCATCCAGCAAAACTTGCTCCTCTTCCAGAACAAGTGTAGCAATAGCAATAGCAGTTAGACTAAGGTGACCAGACATCCCGCTTTTGGCGGGACACACCCGCTTTCCAATGCATTTTCCCGCGTCCCGCCCGCTTTTTTAAAAAGCACGCTTTTTTTGGCGCTCGCAGCTCCCGCCCATCAGCTGCTAGCTTGCTGGGCTGGCTCATCGTTCTGTTCTCTATCCTACCTCCTACCTACAAATTTAAGCCAGCCCAGCCTGCCGCTCACAGATTGGATTGGCCTGGACTCCAGCCAATCAGTGAGCTGGCTAGGATGGAAAACGCGGCGTGCTTAAAGTTTTCCATCCCAGCCAGCTCACTGATTGGCTGGAGTCCGCTTAGCATGCCGCATGAGTCCCCCGCCCATCCGTTGCCGCTCGCATGGGCGGGGTAGCGTAGCGAGTGAGCGGGGAGCGAGCTCGCCTTTCCAGCTCCACTTCCGGACAAGCTGTGGAAAAACCTCTGTGAAAAGTGCCACCTGGGGCCGCCGCTTCTTCTCCGAACTCAGAGTAAGTGACGGGCGGGGCGAGTGAGGGGGGGTGGCGGGATCGCCACCCGCTGCACTGCAGCTGACTCACCCCGGGCCGGGCGGGCTGGGAGGCTCTGGGCGTCCGGGCGGGAAGAGCACAGAGAAAGGCAGAGCGGCGCTCGACGCGACTCTGCTATTTCTGCTGGAGGAGTCCCTAGATAGGGAAGGCGGGTGGCGAGGCAGAGCAAGGGAGCGCAAATGGCGGATCCCGGGCTCATATGCAGAGGGAGCTCTCCAGGCACAGGAGCGCTGGAAAAGTGCTCCGCTCATGCACCCACCGGGACGGAGCACGCTCGCTCCAGCCCTGCCTGCCGGCACGACTTTGAAGTGTTGGCTTGCCGCTTGCCTTCCACTTCGGCCCGCGCGGAAGGCAATCCAGCCCTTTCAAAGTCATGCCGGCAGTTTAGAACTCGCCCGCCATTCAGCGAAAGATGTTTCGCTGAATGGCGGCTGAGGGGCACGCTAAAGTGCCAGCATGAGTTTGAAGGGCTGGCTTGCCGCTTGCCTTCCACGTCGGCCCGCGCGGAAGGCAATCCAGCCCTTTCAAAGTCATGCCGGCAGTTTAGAACTCGCCCGCCATTCGCTGAATGGCAGCCGAGGGGCACACTAAAGTGCCAGCATGAGTTTGAAGGGCTGGCTTGCCTTCCATGTCGGCCCGCGTGGAAGGAAAGCTGCACTTCAAAGTCATGCCGGCAGTGGGAAGCCTTTGCCGGCCCGATACCAGCTCTGAAGTTGCTTTCCTTTCTACTAAAGCCCCTGCTCAGCAAAGCAAGTCCGGGGAAGTCCTTTGAGCTGGCTAGAAAAGGTCTGCCGCGAACTGGGAAGCTGACGCACCCCCCTCCTCTCTGCCCCCCCTCTGCAACCCCGGATACCCTCTGCCGCCGTGCCTGAAGCATGGGAGCGCTCACCAGCCGGCAGAACGCCGGAGTGGAAGAGGTGGATGTCCCGTCCAATTCCCTCTACAGATACCCCCCAAAATCTGGTAAGACGGAGCAAGCGGGGGGGGGATATGCGAGAGGTTTGCGGGGAGTCCCGCATGGCAGGGTTTTGCGCGCGCTCCGTACTCTGAGTTGAGGGAATGGGAGCAGCGGCTGCAACCCCAGAGTTCGGCTAGGCGAGAACTTTAAGGCGAGCGGCGGGACGGACCCTTGCTGTCAATCTCCCCCCCCCTTGTGCCTTTTCGCAGCCGTCCCATCGTTCTCCCGCCAGT
Organism: Thamnophis elegans; assembly: GCF_009769535.1. NCBI lineage: Eukaryota > Metazoa > Chordata > Lepidosauria > Squamata > Natricidae > Thamnophis > Thamnophis elegans. The sequence continues at coordinate 15,581,123 of NC_045543.1, read as the reverse complement.
GGGGCTGCTCCTGTGATGTGGTCCCCCCCCCGTGGCTGCGAAGGAGTTTCCCGAGAGTTTTAGAGGGTCAGGAGTACGACCCTCATTGCAACGTCGCCATTTGCAAGCTCTGGCTGCTTGGGAGGATGGTTATTTATTTATTTTTTTCTTCTTGCTTCCGCTTTCTTGCCGGCTTGCAAGGATTGTGGTGGCGGCTTGGATGGAAATAGTGACATTCGTGGCATCGCGCTTGGGGTTAAAAACTGCTTTTCGTTCGCGGCAGCAACTGCTCTTTGAGAATTCTTGCTTGAAAAAACAGGACTCCCTCACGCGGTCCTGAATTGAGGTCCATCTCCCTCCACCCCTAATTAAAAAGCCCCTGGTAAATTCTTGCCTGTCCTGTGCCACTTGGCATGCCTGCCTGTTTAGTTGTTACTGCGCTGATTGAATTCTAAAATACCCCATCAATCTTCCGATGTAACATTTAACCATCCCCGCTGCTAATGAGAGTTCGCCCCTTCGCCCGCTGAGTTGGAGTCGGCGATGGGACGCGCGGGGTCGGTCGGTGGCTCTCTCGCTCGCTCCTCCTGCCGCGGCGCCAGCAGCAATGGGATATGCTTGGGGAAGGGACAGCCAGAACCACCTGCCCGGATTTGTGCTCCAGCCGTCGCCACCGCTTCTGCTGCTGCTGCAGCAGCCACCAGAGACTCCTTCCCCTCCGCCGCCCGCATGGAGTGGGGAGTGAGCACGCGAAAGGAGAAAAAAGGAAAGGGCGACGGCTCCAGGACACAGCGACCCGTGGGAGCGCCGGAGGAACCGGGGGATGTTATAGCTGCTTTTCGCTTCTCCGCCTTTTCCTGGGGATCGTGGAGGAATCTTGGTCTGGCATCATTGAGGAGAACCTGCCGCACGCCTGTTTCGAGGCTCATCACTAGCAAATACCCACCGCTAGAAGATGGGGAGGGTAACCTGGGTCTTCTCGGGCCAGGACCTTCCTGGCTGCCTTTGCCACTGCTGCCGCCGCCACTGCTTGGCAGATTCTCCTCAATGATGCCAGACCAAGATTCCTCCACAATCCCCAGAAAGAGGTGGAGAAGCAGGGCGGAGAGAGGAAAGGAAGCTGCAGCCGAAGGGAGAGACGCTCGCCCCCGTGTTCAGCAAAGCAAGCCCGCTGGCGGCGCCTGTGCTGTGGTGGGAAGCGAACTGCGGGTCCCCCCCTGCCGCCGACGCCTTCTTTACCTCTGCCTCTTCCAGAGCCCGGGGTGGCTGTCAGGGCGCTGACGGTGGAGCGGACGCGGCCAGTTTGTTACTGCTTCCAGGATCGAGACGGACGAGGGAAGCGGCGGTGGCTGGCCCCAACAACAACACGGTGCGGTGGGAAGCGAGTCTGCAAGGCTTGGTTGCTTCCCATCCGGAGGTGGCGGCAAGAGCAGCGCGTTGTTGTTGTTGGGGCCAGCCTGCTCGTCCATGGCTGTACCTTCCGTTCTTCCTCCGCACCTCGTTACAGTCGCTGCTGACGTCCGCCGCCACCGCTTCCCTCGTCCGTCTCGATTGCTGGAAGCAGTAACAAACGGCGCGTCTGCTCCGCTGTCAGCGCCCTGACAGCCACCCCGGGCTCTGGAAGAGGCAGAGGTAAAGAAGGCGGCGGCGGCAGGGGGGGACCCGCAGTTCGCTTCCCACCACAGCACAGGCGCCGCCAGCGGGCTTGCTTTGCTGAACACGGGGGCGAGCGTCTCTCCCTTCGGCTGCAGCTTCCTTTCCTTTCTTTCAGCGCCTTGACAGCCACCCCAACCGGCGGCTACCGGGCCTCACTGGAGTCAATTGCAAAACCGCGTTCAGCGCTTTGAGGACCTGAGGCATCTTGGGAAATGCAGTTCCCTATCGGAAAGAATGGAGTAGCTGCGAATTTGTAACAACAGAAGATAATAACTTGGTGCTTCGCAGGTTACGAAATTTGCACACTGTTTTTTAAAAGTTAGATAAAGAAATTATGCTGTGAAAGCGACTAGAAAGCCTCCCCTCCCCTTCCTGTGTGCGAGAAAGGGAAGGAGAGGAAGGAAGGAGGGAGGGGGGAAGGAAAAAAGAAGAAGGGAGGGGGGAGAAGATGGAAGGAGAAAAGATGGATGGAAGGAGAAAGAATGGGAGGAGAAGGAGGAAGATGGAAGAAAAAAAGAAGAAAAAGAAGAAGGGAGGGAGAAAAGAGGGAAGGAGGTAGGAAGAAAAGGGGAAGAGAGGGAAAGAGCAGAAAGACAAAGAGGATGAAGTTGATAGGCAAGAGGAAAGAGGAAGGAAGGAAAAAAGAAAGAGGGAGAGAGGAAAGAAGAAAAGATGGAACTAGAAAGGAAAGAAGGGAGGGAGGAAAGGGGAAGACAGGGAAAGAGCAGAAAGACAGAGAAGGTGAAGGTAGATAGGCAGAAGGAAGGAAGAAGGAAGAAAGAGGGAAGGAGGGAAGGAGGAAGGAACAGAAGCGAAGAGGAAGAGAGAAATGGAAAGAGCAGAAAGACAGAGAAGGTAGATAGGCAAAAGAAATGAAGCTGAAAGAATGGAAGGAGGAAGGAAGAGAAAAGGAGGAAGGGAGTGAGTGAGGAAAGAAGAGAGGATGGAAGGAGAAAGGAAGGAAGAGAGGGAAAGAGCAGAAGACGGATAAGGTGAAGGTAGATAAGCAAGAGGAATGAAGGAAGAAGTGAGGAGTCTCGAGGAGGGGGAAAACATTTAGTGACCAAAGTTACAATGGCATTGAAAAAAGTGACTGATGACCATTTTTCACACTTAGCGACCGTTGCGACCATTTTTCACACTTAGCGACCGTGGTCACGTGATCCTCATGGTCATGTGATCAAAATTTTGTTTGGCAACAGATTCGTATTTATGCTGGTTTCAGTGTCCTGGGGTGACCTTTTGACAAAAAATTTTTTTTTAATCAAGGCCCCCCCCCCCCCCCGGTCAAAGGCGTCCCTCTTTTCCAATCTGAAAATCTGGTCACCTTAAGTTAGACTTATATACCGCTTCATAGGGCTTTCAGCCCTCTCTAAGCGGTTTACAGAGTCAGCATATCGCCCCCACTGTCTGGGTCCTCATTTCATCCACCTCGGAAGGATGGAAGGCTGAGTCAACCTTGAGCCGGTGAGATTAGAACTGCTGAACTGCAGATAACAGTCAGCTGAAGTGGCCTGCAGTACTGCACCCTAACCACTGCGCCACCTCAGCTCTATTGTTTAAACACACTTTCTATCTACAGAGGCAGACACTCTTAAAATTAATTTGACTCCCAAACCTCTAAATCCACTTGAGACTGACAAGGAGCAACTGTCTGGATAGCAATCTCAAGTCCTCTCCTTCTCTGGAGAAAAATTATGAAGAAAAATAGCTACTTGCTGGCTATTCATTCCGCCATAGTAGTCAGCTCTGTTTTCAGTGGCACCATTTTGAGCTTGCTATGTCTCCCCTGCAAGTCCCTTGAAAAATCCTTTCCACTCTCTAATATATTTTCTTTGTAACTCTTTGTAACTCTCTTCCTCTATGAAGGGTTGTTGAGGAGGAGGAGGCAGAGGAAGAGAATGGGATGATAATCTCAGTCCATTGGAATGCGCCCCGCAGAATGCAATGAAATAAAGAGGAATGGCAACTATGTACATTAAATGAAAGTAACTTTTGTCAGGCACACTAGTAAGGAAGAATTTTCTCTTCCTTAGCCAATGCCTTCACTGTTCTGTACAGATACATCTTAATTTCATTTTCCAAAGGGCTTCATTTTCCCAAAATATTCATGAAAACACCTCTTAAGTATCACCTTGGGAAAAAAAAATCTATGTATCCATAGAGTAAGACATGCCTTAAGAATCGACTACATTTAAAAAACTTCACTACAGCATATGCTAATAATGTATTTATGTAAAAATGCACAAAACAGGGACTCATTATAATGAATAGTGATGAAATAAATGGTTCTATTTTATTTCGGATAGCATCCAGAATAATTTATTTCTTGGTTGCTTGAAAGTAGTACAAATGCTGTAAGGACTCAAAGCAAATCCTATTCCCCTGGCCTAATATAAAGAATGTCCTCACTGCCAAAAAAAAACAGTGCCTAGGGACCTTATTCTCAACTTTGAGCAGTCCCCAAAGAAGTAACCAATAGCCCTATTTTGTATAATTTACCGAACAAAGGGGGGGGGGAGATTACTTCACCAAATATTGTTGCAGAGACTGAAGTCTTGGGGACTGCCATACATACTGACTGTATGGTCGAAAAATGCTTGGAAACACGAGGAATCACTTCATTGCTAAAAGTGAAAATGAATGCAGAAAGCTGCTCTTTATTGATGGAATGATTTTTCAGGTAATGCTGTGTGAGAATAGATATGTGTTCAAATCAGTAGTATACATTCATTGTCTTCTAGGACATTTCACCAGTTTCATTCTAATAATGACAGAATCATCTATCTTATAAGTATAATCTTTATTGCACTTAAATACAACAAAATTGGTTGTATCATATTTCTCCCAATAAATTTTAAGAAGTGTAAATATATACAATATGCCTTCAAGGATACAGATGGCAACTTAGCTCCAAGAGCTAAGAGAGAGAACCAGTTGATGATCTGGATAGTGTGTGGGCAGAAACTGTATAGACCAGATGTGGGTTCCTACCAGTTCGCACCAGTTCGGTAGAACCGGTTTGTCAAATCTACCGAACTGGTTAGAAGAGGTTTCACCAGTGGACCTGGAAAGCAGGCCACACCTAAAGAGGTTCCAAAATTTTTTGAAACCCACCACTGGTATAGACTCTACTGAGTTCCAAGATGGAACAAAAATGGGATAGTAGAGCATTTCATAAAGAAAAATCCTATCTGGGCCACAGGGACATATCCATATTCTCTACCATAGGTATAAAAAGACCGCTAACAATATTTTATTTGAGCTTTGTTGATTAAAATGTGTTTGATAGTAAGTAAAAATAAGATGGTTTTGTTAAATAAGATATTTCTGCTATGAGTTTAATAGGATTGTTCCATACGTTCCAAGAGATAATTTATGGAGCGAAGAAGCTCCATAGCTTCTGAGGTGAAGTTACCTTTGGAATGTGGGAAATGCAATGATTAATGTCTTTGTCATATAAGAAAAGAGGTGTTTAGAAACATTATTGAGAGGACTTCTTAAATGACAGATACATATAGGGAATTTTTTTTTTAGTTCCTTTGGAATTTCCTCAAAGAGACTAGTTATTCCCATTAAAAACAACAGGAAGATCGCAGAATAGTAAATATGCAACCACGGCAGATGTTATTGTATGAATATTTATATATTGGGAGGCCTAGAGGACATTGTGGGCTACCCCACTAGGCATGTTAATATTTGAACAGATCAATCAAAGCTCTGGGTTCATGAAGCAATGACAGGCATACCTCCTCCCTTCCCTTCTATTCCAAGCAGACTGATTAGTTTTAATGTGCTTGTATCTCCTAGGTCTTCCAAGATGAAGCATTGTGTGCATGGTAGATAAACACAGCATAGATTTTTGTTTAAAAAACAACCCCAATTCCCCTGCACACGCCTACAAACATACACTCAATGTTATTGCCAATTTAAGTAAAATATTTTTATGTCTTTCTAGAAACAAGAAACATATTCATATAGTATACTATTCTTAATAATATTTAAATGGAGAATGAACAGACAACTATTACCCTTAATCTGGAAGTTTAGTAATAATTTGGAGAATATGAATACTGTAAGATGACAAGGCAAGTAAGCAGTGTTCACCATACATATTGGAACAATGCATTTTGGCAAAAATGAAGTGAAACTAAACAAAGGAACTATGAAAATTAAGCAGTCAAATGTTAAAACTGATTGATTATTCATATATTTCAGCAGAAAATATATATATATATATATATTCATACTATCACAGGAATACACATGTAAAAAAGTATCAACCAATTCATGTTACCTGTAAGAACTATAGTAGTATAGTTCTACAGTAGCATAGAAGTTGTGGAAAGATACATTTACCAGCTAAGACAAGCATCTTAAAATTTAGTTTATTAAAGATAAGGTTAAACACACTTCTATTGGAATAATTATGCATCTTGTCATTAACTTCTTAAAAAGGAGAGGGTAACACAGAGACTGCGCCCTGCATTGTATTACACAGAATAGTAGAAATTGGATCTAGCATCTTCATGATAAGAGAATTCTACACAATCTTTGTTGATCGTGGGTAGGTGTATCAGCTTTCCCATGCAAAGGAAGAGGAAGAATTTAAATGTGAAAAACAGAAGGGGACATTTTATCAAGCGTGATGGACTTGTGACAAAACTAAGATTTTTTTTTCTTTTCAAATAATTTTATTGTGAATGTTACACTATGCAAATAAACAATTAAAATAACAAATAATAAAGAAAGAAATAAAAAATGCAGGAAAGAAAAAGCAAAGAAAAAAAGAATACAAAAGAAAAATACAAATGGATATACAAGAAAAAACAATGTATTTTGTTCCATTCTGTATTAACAAGTCGAACAGATGTTTTTCTCCTTTAACTGAAACCTTACTTTTTTTTTTCTTTTTAGCTCCCTCTACTTCCAATCTTCAAAGTTCCCATTTTAGCCTGTTATGTTTTTCATAATTCAAAACACGTTTTCCTACCAGGAGGATTCATTCAATTAATTTTAAAATCCCATTTCAAGTCCATCTAGACCCTTAATCCATTTATAGCTTTAAAAAGAACCCACACTCTAATCACCCTTTTTTCTGTTTATTTCCCAAAATCTTTAAAGTTACACTTGAAATTTCTTTTGTTTAGGATTGAAGGAAACTCACCCAGGGAATGCCATCAAATGTGCTATTCGGAAGGTTTCTAACATTTACAAAAACAGTAAAGGTAAGTCCTTAAAGATCACAATTGAGCCCAAAATTTATGTTCCTAAGTGAGAAATTTGTTAAGTGGCTTTTATCCCATTTTACGACTTTTCTTGCCACATTTGTTAAGTATATCACTGCAGTTATTAAATTAGTAACATGGTTGTTAAGTGAATCTGGTTTCCCCACTGACTTTGCTTGTCAGAAGGTCGCAACCTCAGGACACTGCAACCCTCATAAATGTGGATCAGTAGTAGAACAACTCCAATGGTGATTAATAAATGAGACTCGGATGCTGGTTTTTGCAGTTTACTCATGAGTAGTACCTCACTAGAGTACACGAGAGTGGCCCCTGGCCACCGATTTCAACTATAATGTTGTCCCTGCTCCTTCAGGGATATCTAGCTCATCACCTTCATGTCTTCAATTGAAGACAGTAAAAGATAAGACATTTTGGATACAAATTAATACAAATGGTGCAAAGGATTTTAAAGCTAAATATTGTGAAAAAGAACAGAATCTTTTAAATTGGGACTTATGTACAATGAACTAGAAAAGACTTGAGTTTACTGAGAAATATATTGATTTTGTACATGGTAATTGCAATGATTTCGTTGTATTTATTTTGTATAATGACAATAAAGGCTATACTATAATAAGATTATTGAATGCTCGAGAAGGAAAAGTATTTGCATAACATCTAAGAGGGAGGATTATAAAATTGTGACTGTTTAAGGTTGGAAATCATTATATTTCACAACTTTAGTTTTCTTCATTTCTTTTTTCCTTGTAAGTTTTCTTTCTTTTTTCTTTTCTTTCTTTTTTTCTTTTCTTTCTTTTTTCTTTTCTTTCTTTTTCTTTAGATTTGTCTTATTTTATTCAAAATTCGTAATAAATATAAAATTTTGAAGGAGGATCTGATACTACACATAAGGGTTAATATTGAGTCTTCGCAATTTTAGTGTGTTTCTCTGATTTCTAGAAACTGTTAAAAGATTGGCATCTGTATAATTTTTACACTACTGTAGTAATTGCTTTAAAAAAAGCCCACACATTTATCTTTTATTGAGATGGAGTTTCAAAACAAGGTATTAAGGAGTATTTTAGATGTGAAATATGTTTTACAAAATTGGAATCCGCTGCTGAAACATTCTTATGAATAGTCTGGATGTATATAGGCTTTCATAGCTTTTAGCTTTTAGCTTTTATCATCTTACACATTAACAGGATGATTGGCATTCAGAGGGAACTATCCGGTTATGTTTGACAGTTAATACCACTTTATAATGCCTTGGTAAGGCCACACTTGGAATGCTGCATTCAGTTTTGGTCGCCACGATGTAGATAAGATGTGGAGACTCTAAAAAGAGTGCAGAGAAGAGCAACAAAGATAATTAGGGGACTGGAGACTAATGGTTGAAGGAACTGGGTATGTCTAGTTTAATGAAGGACTAGGGGAGACATGATAGCAGTGTTCCAATATCTCAAGGATTGCCGCAAAGAAGAGAGAGTCAAACTATTCTCCAAGGCACATGAGTGTAGAACAAAAAACAATGGGTGAAAACTAATCAAGGAGAGAAGCAACTTAGAACAGAGTAGAAATTTCCTGACAGTTAGCACAATTAATCAGTAGAACAGAAGTTGCCTCCAGAAGTTGTGAATGTCCCAACACTGGAAGTCTTTAAGAAAGATGTTGGATAGCCATTTGTCTGAAACGGTATAGGGTTTCCTGCCTAGGCAAAGGGTTAGACTAGAAGACCTCCAAGGTCCCTTTCAACTCTGCTATTGTATTGTATAGTTAGTGACAAAAATCTTAGTCCTATTATAAGCTCTTAGTATATAAATAATCAGGCCTGCCCTGTAGGCCTCATAACAGTATTGTCTTATGTATATTTAATATATAAACATATCTATTGATTCATTATGTTGATAACCTGCTTTTCTTCTGAGGAGAAAGCAATGTGCCTTTCCCATTCTATTTTAACTTTACAAGAACCCCATGAGGAAAAGGAGGTTGAGCAAAAATGTGCGCCTGAAGGTTATTTCCTAACGGACTTGTTTGTAAATGTTTGCCCAGCTAAAAGATCTGTAGAAAAAAGCCCCCCCCAACAAATATTCTTCTGTGATGTCTAATTAAATCTTATTTAGTTTGCAACTGCTAATGTTTTTAAAGAATTGCATCCTGCCTTTAATATTTTTTATAAATAACTCAAGGTGGCGAACATACCAAATCCTCTTTCTTCCTCCTTTTTTTTACCCATAGCAACAACCTTATGAGATGAGTTGGGCTGAGTGAGAGGGACGGCCCAAAGTCACTTAGCCGGCTTTTATTTCTGCGGCTTGACAGTCTCCTGGTTTTTATCCTGGTGCCTTAATCCCTGGATTAGGTAGTGGAAATTGTTGGGCTAATTCTACATGCCAGTGACTGAGTTCTGTGTGTGTGTGTGTGTGTGTGTGTGTGTGTGTATGGGGGCGGGGAGGGCAGCATATCGCCTTGAAAATGATTGTTATACAATCAGGAATTAATTTTATCTCTTCATCCTCTTGCAGCAACAATGGTAATTTTAATTCACTAGCAGAAAGGCAATATAAAGCTGTTGTGTAAATGTATATCAGTAGTTGCTTTTCAAGATCCTAAAGTGACCAGGCTGGTGGTATCTATTCATCAGGAAGAGTGTGACTGCCCATGGGAAAAACCTATAGCTTAAACTTTAGAGATAAGATACATAAAATCTCTGACTTCTTGGCATGGCAGTGAGCTATCAACTCTTGTGCTAAAGGCTGCTTGCCACAATAAAGATTCTAATCTATGGGACTCTTCTGCTAATCCTAGCCAAGGGCTGAATTAAGAGTTGACTATGTGGAAATCAGTTATTTATCCCAGAACCTGGGTGTCAAAAAAACCAAAAATACAGGCAGGAAGATTTCCCGTGGAAGGAATCTGCCAGGTGCTATGAAACATCTGGATCTTTATTTCACAGGGAACGATCAAGAAATATATAAAAACAATTATATTAAATTAGGAAATAAATTAAGAGAGATCTTGAAAGATGGAAAGATTTGTTGCTTAAGAATTATGATTATTAGGATGAATTGGCTTACTCCAAATACACTATTTATTTCAAATGATGCCAATTCCAATCCAAGAAAATGAATGGCAAAAAATAAAAATCCTGTTCATAAATTTATATGGAGTGAGAAAAAGAAACCTAGAGTAAAATTTAACATTTTACAAGACTAAAAAGGCAGAAATAGTCTTGTTCTTCAAAACTTCGAAACCTATATTACAGAGCAAGCTGTCTGCCACAGCAAACATAATGAATAAAATCCCTAAACAGTAGTACATCAATATTGGAAGGAGTTGGCCTAGTTAGTGGACTTCACAGATATTTCTATTACAGCAAAATGAAAGAGGGTGCACATTTTAAAGGATGTACTATAAAACAAAGCTAGCTAAAAATATGGAACAATGGAAAATATGGAAAGAAAAGCCCAACAATTCCACTGCTAGAACCTTTTATAAACACAGTTAGTCCTCGACTTACAACAGTGACTGTTCAAAGTTAAAACGGCACTGAAAAACGTGACTTAGGACCATTTTTCACAGTTACGACTTTTGTAGCATCCCAATGATCTTGTGATCAAAATTCAGATGCTTGGCAACTGGTTCATATTGATGAACATTGCTGTGGCCCAAGGTCATGTGATCACCTTTTGCAAACTTTTGACAAGCAAAGTCAATGGGGAAGCCAGATTCACTTAATAACTGGGTTACTAACTTATCAACTGCAGTGATTCCCTTACCAACTGTGGCAAGAAAGGTCGTAAAATGGGGCAAAACTCGCTTAACAAATGTCTCACTTAAAAACGGAAAATTTGGACTCAATTATGGCCAACTGTATTTTTTATGCTGGAGACAATTGCAGTAAGATACTGTAAGTACAATTGCAAACTTTGTTCGTTTCAGACTCCATGAATGGACTAAAGAACAGCAAGCATTACTTGGCAATCACCACCAGTAATTACCAAGATAGACAAATTATTTAGTAATAAATGCTGCAAATGTCATGAGAAATAAGGAACATATGTGTTACTATACATGTTACTACATGAGTTAGAAATGTAAAAAAATCTCAAAAGCACTCAGAAAATACACAGCATTATCCAGATAATTTTACAAATCAAATTTGGAATGACACCATATTTTTTTTTGCTGTGGTATCAGCAAAAGCAGCACAATTTATTAAGATAATCCTAAAGGCGAGTCCTAGCTCTGTCCTAAAGACAGTCAGTTGAACAGTAAAAAGCTTTGCAAGGACCCAGCTTCTGTCCAGTGTGCATGCGTTGTCCTCTAGTCTAAACTTTATGAACTGATTTTCTTCTGCAGTTTCTCAAGACAAAAAGCTGCAGAAAGATTTTCTTTGCTTGCTTCCTTTCCTCTGAATTTTGGATTAGATTTGACTTTTCTTCTGTGTGTCCCCACTGAAAGCGAAACTACCCATGCAAGCTTTGTTTCCCTGAGACCGTTTCGATTTACATATCTTTTCTTGTCTGCTGTTATCTACTCAGCTTGGAGTAAATTGCTATTTTCCCCTTAGCAACTGAGTGTGTGTGAGTTTGAAATCCGAAACAGGACACCTATTGAAAAAAAAAAGGGACCTCTTCACAGTGATAATGAAGTTTTTTTAAGCAAATTGCCATTTTTATTTATTTTTTAAAAACCCACATTTTTCTAATTATTGTGTAGTTTGCCTTGATACCTGTGCTGTGGAAGCAACACTGAAAAGGGGCTGGAACAGTATCGATAGCAGCAGTTGGAGAGTGGCAGTGTCGGTGGACCAGTGACACCAACCGTGACAGAAAAACAATACAGGTAGTTTTTGACTTACAATCATTTGTTTAGTGAGACTGAATGGCATTGAAAAAGCGAACTCTGACTATTTTTCACACTTACAACAGTTGAAGGAACTCCATGATCATGTGATCAAAATTCAAATGCTTGGCAAATGCTCACATTTATGATGACTACAGTGTCCTGGGGCCACATGACCTTCTCACAAGAAGCAAAGTCAATGGGGAAACCAGATTCACCTAACAATTGCCGCCAAGGAAGATTGTACAATGGGGCAAAACTCACTTAACAACAGTCTCACTTAGCAACAGAATTTTTGGGCTCAGTTGTGGTCACAAGTCGAGGATTACCTGCAGCAGGAAAGAACTTGGGAGATGTCTGCCGCATAGCAAGTCAGTCCAGAATTCTGGCAATGTCAGAACATAGGCAATAGGTCAGTGGTGGGATTCAGCCGGTTTAGGCCAGTTCATGCCGGCTCAGACAAACCAGTTGTTAAATTGCTGGCTAGTCCCACCTCTTCCTGCCCCATCCCTTCCAGGAGTCCCCCACATGGTCTGTTTTGGCTCCCAAGTAAGTGCAGGGAAGCCTATTAGGCCCAAAATGGGCCACGGGGTGGTGCCCCCCCCGCAGGTGGTGGGGTGGTGCCCCTGTTTTTGCTCCCGGGGGGGTGCAGGAAGCAGGATGGTTATTCCCACCATGGCCACGCCCACCCAGGCAGTCATTAGGGCAGAGAACTAGTTGTTAAATTATTTAAATCCCGCCACTGTAATAGATCAAGTTCTGGGAACTGCACCGAGCAAGCATAGAGAATAGCCCTATCACTGGGGTCTTTAGTCTGGGAGGGCTAGAGTGAGCCGAGGTGGTGCAGTGGTTAAATGCAGCACTTCAGGCTACTTCAACTGACTGCAGTTCAGCAGTTCGGCTGTTCAAATCTCACCGGCTCAGGGTTGACTCAGCCTTCCATCCTTCCGAGGTGGGTAAAATGAGGACCCGGATTGTTGTTGGGGGCAATATGCTGACTCTGTAAACCGCTTAGAGAGGACTGAAAGCCCCATGAAGCGCTATATAAGTCTAACTATTGCTATTGCTATATGCAGATCCCTGCTACTGAAGGTAATAACTGAAGAGTGGATTGAAGATCCAGCACAAGACATAAGATAGGAAATACAATGACTAGGAAAAAACTTTGTTTTATAGGCAGGAGCTAAATACCTGAACAAAATAGACTGGAATCTCAGTTTTGAGGTAAAAAGTTTCTTCTGATGAACCTTTTGTAATAAAAAGACCCCTGATTACAGGAATTGTCTCACTTCTGCCTTGGATTTATTGCCATCCCCAAATCAAACAGAATTACAGTCACAAGGACACATTGAAAATATCCACATAATTTGTTCTCCACAACTAAATACATATGTGCCATTTTTGCACATATACTTATTGCAAACACATTTATTTTTTACTCCAAAAAAATGGGGGCAGTACAGTCAGCTGTGTCAGCTTATTTAATATCACAAAACGTGCATGTAGAAAAAACGCCGAGCTTTGTTTTGAGGCTAGGCTCTTCCCTATCACTTTTAGAATGCAGGATTGTGTTTCATGAAATGAGAGTTAAACATATGAAGTTAAATATAGGATTATAGACTAATCCAATTCAGCATTACAACCAGGTATTCCTTTTCTTTTTAAATTCATATGTAGCATAATAAAAGCCACTAATGTCTGACTATTAAAGGCTGGAACTGTCCATTTGTTCTTCAAAAAATGGTTTCCTTTTTCAAGCCAAGTAACGTTTATGGATTCTTTCTGAGAAAGCTACTGTATTTTTATACTATTGTATGTTACCAAAAACTTTGCTTTCTGGGTTCCATACCCTTTTATAGCAATAGCGCTTAGACTTATATACTGCTTCTTAGTGCTTTTACAGCCCTCTCTAAGCGGTTTACATAGTCAGCCTATTTCCCCCAACAATCTGGGTCCTCATTTTACCCACCTCAGAAGGATGAAAGGCTGTATCAATCTTGTGCCGGTGAGATTTGAACTGCAGCTAACTGAAGTAGCCTGCAGTACCACTGTGTGGTACTAACCACTGTGTCACCTTGGCTCTTTCTGCACATATATAGATATTAGACATCAATTTGTTTCAGGATTAAGTTTTTTGGACTAAGTGGAATGTTTTGAGATTCTGATTAGAAAATATACCTTGTAAAAAAATATTTTTTTAAAAAAAAAAATAGTGATGCTTCCTAACATCACAATTGGAAAGAGGGCGCTTGGAGAACCTTTATAGGAGTGTGTGGAAGTATTTGTTCACTATTTGTATATTTGTTTGTAGTTGGATGCTGGTCTTGTTGCAGGTCTGTGGAAGATAACTGGGAAAGAATCTTGCCCGGTTATCTGGGAACTGTTTGTATCTGTTGGGGCTTAGGAAATAGATGGGCCCTTCAGACTGTGAGCTCAAGTCACCTGCTTTTAAATCCACGTCCCTCCTCCCTTTAGTAAAGCAACTCAGGGGTTGCTGTGTGAATGTATTCTAACGGTGGTTAATTATTTGAGTGAGAGGATTGTTTTTTTTAACCTCTTAAGGACGCTCGAGTTCAGCCCTTATTCACGAAGCTACCGCTGGACTCCACTATAATGGGCAATCTTCATCCATTTTTCTAACCTCCCCCTTTGAGTGAAGATGGTTGAGAAGATAGTTGTGCAACAGCTTCAGAGGACATTGGATGAAGTGGATTACCTGAATCTATTTCAGTCAGGATTCAGATCTAGGGATGGGATGTAAAAAACAACATTAGTCATGCTTTTCAATGATCTCTGGTGAGGGTGGGATGGGGATCATTTGAGCACCACAAACTGGTGCTCAACCCGGAAAAGACCGAGTGGCTGTTGTGTTTTCCTCCCAAAAATTTGGTTAATGTTCCATCAATCAGGCTGGGGGGACAAAATTTATACCCCTCAGACAGGGTCCGCAACTTGGGAGTCCTCCTGGACCCACAGCTGAGTTTCGACCATCATTTGTCAGCTGTGACCAGGGGGGCATTTGCTCAGGTTCGCCTGATGCGCCAGTTGCGGCCCTACCTGAACCGGGAGGCCCTCACAACAGTCACTCGAGCCCTTGTGACCTCTAGGCTGGAATACTGCAACGTGCTCTACATGGGGCTGCCCTTGAAGAGCACCCGGAGACTTCAGCTAGTCCAGAATGCGGCCGCGCGAGTGATTGTGGGCGCACCACGGTTCGCCCACATAACACCGATCCTCCGTGAGCTGCGCTGGCTACCTGTTGATCTCCGGGTGCACTTCAAGGTCCTACTTACCACTCACAAAGCGCTCCATGGTAGTGGATCTGGCTATTTGAGAGACCGCCTTCTGCCAATTACCTCCCTGCGTCCCATCAGATCGCACAGGGTAGGCCTCCTCCGAATCCCATCCGCCAGTCAGTGCCGACTGGCGACTACGCGGAGGAGAGCCTTCTCAGTTGCAGCTCCGACGCTATGGAACAATCTCCCCGTGGAGATTCGCACCCTCACCACCGCCCAGGCCTTCCGCACAGCCCTCAAGAACTGGCTAGCCCGTCAGGCCTGGGGATGAAAAATCTTAGTTTGTCCCCTCCCGAATGATGAATGAATGTTGTGCTCTATTTTTAATATTATGTATTGTCTTATGTCTTTTGTCTTTGTACCCCCTTTCCCGTGTTTTGTAAGCCGCCCTGAGTCCCCTCAGGGAAAAGGGCGGCCTATAAATTATAATAAACATTTACAAACAAACAAACATCTCTTTGAGGCCTTTCAATACCATCAACCATGATATCCCTTCAGATCAGATCAGATCATTGGAGGTATGTGGCACCATATTGTGCTGTTTCACCTTTCTCCGGGGTCGATTCCAGTTGGTGATTGAAGAGGAAAGATATCTCCTTAAGTCCTACTTTGTGGGGTTCTGCAGGGTTTGGTGCTCTCTCTGCTCCTATTTAACATCTACATCTATGCCTGGTGAATTATGTGGAGGTAGAGGCTATGAGGGTCTAGATGGGGAACAAAAGACTTCAGTTGAACCCTGGAAAGATTGAATGGCTTTGGACTTTGGGATCTGCCTGTTCTAGGACTATGCCTCTTTAGTGCTGAAAGGGTTTCACTGCCCCAAAAGGAAACCATGCGCAACCTGAGGGTCCTCCTGGATTCATGACTCCTGCTTGAAGAGCAAGTGGCATGAGGCCGCTGCACAGCTTCAAACTGTGCTCTAGACACAAGGTTGGGGGGCTCTGCTCACTCTAGATGTCCTAGTCATTTCTAGATTGGACTACTGTAATGTGCTCTACATTGGGCTCCCCTTGAATATCTGGAAATTTTAGCTGATGCAAAACACAGTGGCATTGTCAGTTATGTGCATTCCTAGAACGGCATGTTGCAACTCTGCTACATGAGTTGCATCTCTGCTTCAGGAGTTGCACTGATTGCCAATCTGCTTCTGGGTCCAAGTCAAAGCTCTCTCTGGTATGAGGCCAGGTTATTTGAGGGACTGCCTCTCCCAAGTTGTATCTGACCATCCCATCAGATCAGCAGAAGGGACTCAGGTCCTTTCTGCTAGGGAACTACACTAGGTGGGTTCCAGGAGGTGGACCTTCTCTGCCATGGTGCCTCCTCAAAGGGAAGCTGGCTCCATCCCTGTTGGCTTTCCAGAGGTCCTTCAAAACCGTGGCACGACATAACCGCGAACGTCAAAAGTGCGCCGACAACACCGCGGCGTTAAAACCGCGATGTCAAAAGCGCGCCGACAACAGCGTGCCGACAGAAGCGCGATTTAACTTAAGGTAAGGTTTAGGGTTAGGTTTAGGGTAGGTTTAGCGTTAGGTTTAGGGTTAGGTTTAGGGTTATTTTTAGGGTTATGTTACAGCGCGCTTCTGTCGGCGCACTGTTGTCGGCGCGCTGTTGTCGCGCGGTTTTGACGGCACGGTTTTGTCACCGCGCTTTAGTCACACGCGCTTTAGTCTACCGCGGTTTTGTGGTGGAACCTTCAAAACCTGCTCATACCATCAGCCCTGGAGTCCTAGGGAACTGGTGAGGTACTGATGTGGCTCCATTTTTTTTAAACATTTGCTATCCTTGCTTATTTTTTAAAATAATAATTATTTTTTTAGATGTTAACTCTTTTATAGTCTTTCTGTATGCCATCCAGAGTCACGTTTTGGTGAGCTAGGCAGCTGTATAGATTTGATGGATCAACGAACGGAAAAGGCAATCCATTCATTTATATAGATGCTCCTTTACTGATGTTATCATTTTCTTGGTTGCTTCTTAATAATCTATTCTAGAACACTCCTGCTTTCGTAGGTAAATACAATATAGTGAAATTGTGCTCCAATCTGGTCTTTCCTTGCCAAGTACCCTCCATATACAGATACCTGGCACTCTCATTCTAATAACACTGAAGTTTTTGCTGTATCTCAACAATTGCAAATGCTTTTTGAGTCATGTAAAAACAAGCAACTTCTTATGCTAGCAGAAGAACAATGCTTAAAAGTGCCACTTCATAATAACTAGAGTTTGGAAGACTGGAAGCACAAGGGAAAGGATGTGGATGACTCTCTGGCTTGAAGTATTATCCAGAGGGTGAGGAGAAGACTTCCAGAGACCGCAATTCTTTCTGTCTCTTTCAACTGTGTTTCTTGGCTACGAGCAGTACCAGGAGGAATGGTGACATTAAGTATGCCTTCCAAATCCATGGGCCCAACACACCTGTCATAACAAAGGGATTGCTTGTCATGCTCTTCTACTTATCATAATTGAAGTGGCATGAAAATTAGAAAAGTGGATGGAAGGAAGATAGCAGCAGGGTAAAGCAGATGGCAGACCCCTAGAATGTGAACCTAGCTGCTCTTTTCCACAGAGAAAAGACAGCTGGGCCTCTCTTTCCCCTCCATTCCAACTAAATGAAAGTTAGTTTTAGTTAAGTGAAAATTATCCTGGATACATCTCTGCATTGATGTCTCCTGTTCTCACAATTCTACACAAAGCGGAAATATGAGGAAAAAGAAAATGCTATTTGTTGCTTATATAAAGGAATGAAACCCCCATTTCTTTCTTCATCCTAAAAAGAAAGAAATACTGTACTCCAAGCACTTTTTTTAAAAAAAAAAGGTATTTCCCGCCTTTATTATTTTTATAAATGTCAGGCAAAGGAAATCAAGAATGACACATGTAAATGCTCACAACAGTTTCTTTACAGTTTGCTGAACAGACAAAATCTTGCCAGACTAAAGCACATTCTGCAAAACTATCTGAAAAATGCTTTGAAGAATCAGGGAGGATCCTTTTTGCCTCACTTCCTGCATAGCAACCATTCAAGGCTGCTGTTTCACCTACTCCGCCCTCCAGTAACTCAGTGGCAGATTCCACCACAACAAAATAACTTGAGACAGCTAACATGCTTAATACTCCTTTCTCCTCCTATTTTCCCAACAACAATCCTGTGAGGCAGAGGTGGGTTGCAAATCCTGGTGCTACCGTTTCGCTTATGCTCATGCAAGGCTCCGGGCGGGTGGGTGGAGCCTCCCACCACCGCCACTACTGGTTTGCCTGATTTGGGCTGAACCAGGAACAACCCATCTCTGTTGTGAGGTTGGTTGGGCTGAGACAGAGTGACTGGCCTCAAGTCACCCAATCGGCTTTTATGCCTAAAGTGGAACTTGAACCCTGGTTTCTAGCTTGGTGCGTTGATCACTACAACAAATTGGTTTCTTCATACATTCTTAAAAGCAACAACAGCTATTATAAACCAATGATCAAACAAAAAATCAAATTAAAGGCAGCTTTATACATTTATTCCTTGGATCTGGAAATAGCCAGGAAAGATAGGCATGACAGTATGGATCCCACTGCTGAAGGATACTCAAGAGTGCAACTCATTTTTACTAATTTAAGATCCATACTGGTGCTAAAAATCTGTGTATGCTAAATCTCCACCCATATGGGTGCTTGGGAGCAATGATGTGTCCCTTTGGCTTGGAGCAGGAAGGAGCTTGAGAGGAAAAGCGCAACAAAGCACACTCCCTCTTTCTCTATTAATGATTGTTTCATTCAATGGCCATGATTCCAATTCCAATTGTGGTCATAATTTGAGAACTAATAGATATTGCTACCACCTTTGATTAATATAAAATATTTCCTTTTCCAAAACCGACAGATCATCTATTTCCAACAACCATTCTTTAAGATCTGGAACAATATTACATTTCCAATTTCTCAATATGATCTCCCCCCCTTGTACCTTGCTCAATACAATAACTGATAAACACTTGGATTCCAAAGCTTTGTTATATAGTTCAACCTCATGTTAGCATTTTAAAAGATTGTCCCATAAATCTATTCACATACATTAATACAAAAATATATCCAATGACCAACTATATCATAGCATTCATAATACCCATTTACTTAAGATACATTCTAGAGCGCTGTCCCAATTTGATTTGCAACTCTTGAAATAGCTATATAGTATTTTATGCATTATACAAGAATTATTTTTTTCCTTTTATTTACAGTATTTACTAATCTTTTCACAACATCAACTGTAATTGAACCACCAGGAAGAAACTGTTACAGAGTTACAAATTAGTCATTCTTGATAATATTTTCATTTTGCATCCCCATAATATTCTATCCATAAATTCAAATATTTTAAAAATGCAAATAAAATTTTATTCCTTTTTCCCTGCAAAACCTTTTTGTCTCTTTCTCTCTCTCTCCTGCTATAGTTTAGTATTCTCTGCTTTATTATTCTCACAAAGACAGCACAATTCAGGCTGGATATTTTCAGTATAATTTATTAACTATGGTATTAGATGATTTTCTCTAGTGCCATAAGTAGCAGCCAGGGACAGTGTCTTCTCTACAGAGTCCCTCTGCCTGCAAAATATTCAACCCAGAAGGACTCACCTGATGATCTCATTATTATTCTTTAATACTGATAAAAAACCTTGTGGGATTCCCAGGTTTTCAAAAGAAAAAAAAATCTTATTCCTCCTTTTTCTTTCTAAATTTCAATGTATCTTTCAGATTCTACCATTTAATTTTGTTAAATGATTGCATTGAAATCATGTAGTATTGCACTCCAAATACAATCCTCATTTAGCAACTGCTTTTTTTTGCAATGGTTTGCAGTTATCATAGTCATTAAAAAGTAACTTTGCAACCAGTCCTCACATTTATGACCTTCTCAAATTTTAAAGTGAAGGAGAGTTGAAGTAAGATCATTAGCATGGTTGCAGTTTCACTTAGTGAATGCCTTGCTTAATGACTGAGCTGCTGGAACCAATAGTGGCTGCACAAACACTTCTTCAATGGGTTTTGAAACATAATTCAATTTTTCAATGTGTATCTGAAATCAGTGTCAATATCTATCTTCAACCTGATTTTTTCACATTACTAATTTATTGGCTCTAGAGAATTGTTACAAGTTGGAATGTTCCTCACATGATGTATGGAAAAATGCAAATTAATCCAGGGATCAACAAGAAATTTTGATCTTCATGCTTGAGATAAATTTTGCCTTTTTTTTTTTTGTAGAGTAGAGAACTCGGTTGAAATATGTGCAATTTTATCCCATATTGCCTGGTTACTGTGGGAATGGATCCAGCAATAAAGAAATAGCAGTCTTACAGAGAGTACCTATTGCTACTAGTATACAAAGTACTGTAAAACAAGGTGTTATTACAGGTGGTCCTCAACTTACGACCACAATTGAGTCCAAAATTTATGTTGCCAAGTGAAACATTTGTTAAGTGAGTTTTGCCTAATTTTGCGACCTTTCTTGCCACAGTTGCTAAGTGAATCACTGCAGTTGTTAAGTTAGTAACATCGTTATTAAGTGAATGCAGCTTTCCCATTGACCTTGCTTGTCAGAAGTTTGGAAAAGGTGATCACATGAACCGGGGACACTGCAACCATCATAAATATGAACTAATTCCCAGGATCCAAATTTTGATCACATGATTATAGGGATGCTGCAACAGTCATAAGTGAGAAAAAGGGTCACAAGTCACTTTTTTTCAGTACCGTTGTAACTTGTTGTAATAAGCGAACTGTTGTAAATCGAGGACTACCTGACCACTATGAGATTTTTATTCCTCATCTAAGATGCAAGGAGCTTGTGTAGTATTTAGTCAAAGAACACAGTTGTAGGATTCAGTGCATACTGAAGCATCTATGTGAAATGCTATTAATGGGTTTTTGTGCATACATGCAGATTTTTACATCATTAGATGTATAAGCCACATAGCTGCGTCATTGGGGAGGATTTCTTTATGAAGTACAGTATATTCAAATAATATACCCCTTGATTGCAATTATTTATTTGGGTTTCTCACTTAGAATAATAAAGCACTTTAAGTGATCTACAATGCTATTTAATTTAAATGTCATGTTGAATTAATGATGAATAGTTCAAGAAATACAACTGTTAAATTTTTGGTCTAATTTAGCTGTTGTACAGTAAGTGCTTTATTACATGCATAATGATGCCTTATGTGCAATACTAAGTATATGTTGATGTTTCATTTCCTCTCTGATATATGCACTACATTCCCTGGCCACTGTGAGAAGAAAGCTATAGATCTTAATAATTTATAAGTTTTTAGCCAGAATTGTCAATGGCAGGCTTTGAGCTTTTTCTTTTAGTAATATATCATGGTAAAAATGCACAGACAAGCGATGTGTCAGTCTGATTTTTTCCACCTGATTCAGCAACCCAAAATTCAAACGCAGCAATTTAAACCAAGTTGCACATTGAAGAATTTAAGTCTAAGCATTTAATCTGTTCTTTCCATAAATGTCTGCTACTTGTGCTATTGTAAGAATGGTTCCAGTAGATGTTTATTTATATATCACGGAATTCCAGCATCAGCACATTGGGGGGACAACACCCATCATTCAAACAATAGTTAAGAACAATGAAATAGTATAAATGACACTAAAAAGACCCATATTTAGACAAAGGATAACTAAAATAAGCCTGTTAACCACAGAAGAAATATAGTTGCTGCACACCTACATAAAAGTTTTATGGTGTCAATTTAACAAGATATTTTAAGCAAATCACAGGTAAATAAAGCAAAACGTTAATTTTGATTATGATATGATAGGACATGAGCATTTTACAACCCGCAGACCATATCTGGCCCTTTGGCTGTCCCTATCCATCCGGGGGGGGGGGGGGCGCAGTGGGGCAGAAGCAAGAGCGGAGCAGCAGGCAATGGCCCTCCATAATAGCTGAGTTTCTCTTGTGGTCTCTGGTGAAAATTAATTGCTCAACCCTGTTGTAGATGATTCTTCTATTGCACAATGTCCTTGTCCTATTTATCAAATTATATATGGGGTTCAGATCTCGCCAAACCTTTGCCTCATGTTTTCCCATCATGTTTTTAATTTTCGTTCTTCCTGCATATACAAAATTGTTAGGGGACATAATACATTATATTGAAACCATTCACAATAACTCAACAGCAGCATTCATGTAGAACCTGCTTCCCTCACAAGAGAAATCAGTTGCAGTTTGCTAAAAACCATATAAGTAAGCTGACATTATTAATTAATTAAGCAGTATAATTATTTAGGAATTCATATTTGGAAACTTTAAAATGGTTTACTACCAAGCTGAGCGCTTCCTGGGTTTTTTTTTTGCAAGGGAGGACTGGGAAAAGTGTACCATGCCCTAAAGATGCATTTGAAACTGTTTAATGTTATACCAAAAGTATTGACTCTGAGGTGGCATCATTATTTTTAAGCTTAACGAATTAACGCGGCAGGTTTATTTATAATTTTGTTTGCAGCAAATGTTTACAGTTACAGAGTCTGTACTGCATTCATGATGGAAGAAGGCAGCCAAAGATAGCAACAAGAGCAAGAGGTAGCTTACCAAGTAAATAACTTTTAATGAATGTGCCTATTTCCAGTACTACCAGGATTAAATTATTTTGTGACTGCCATTTGTGAACATCTATTAAAAGAGCACCTGTTCTAGCCTGATGGATAGCACAGGCAATCCCATTATCTCCTAAAACCAGGAAATCTGCTTCCTTTGTTTAAAATATTATTTGGGGGAGCAAACTGATTCCCCTTTTTAGGGTCTCTAGATGCTAAAGGAATAATAAAAATACAAACATCCGTGAAAGTTAAACATTTCTAACCCTATTTATTTCCAAATGACCGCCAGTAAATGTTATTGGAATTAATGGAACTTGCAATGGCAATCTTTGTGCATTTACTTGGGAGTAAAGCAAGCAAATCAAGTTGTGACCAGTTACGTACTGGATTTCATAGAAGGGTTTATTTTTGGCTTCACAGCACCCAGAACGTTTGCCCAGCATTAAGCAAATAAGAGATTAGATGAGCTATGAAAATGAGTCCGCTTATACAAACTTGCTCGGAAGCTGAATTACCTTTCCAGAAAGTCCAGTGCTTGTTAACCAAATAGAAATATCCTGCGATAAACAAATTATAATGCTTTTAGCCAAAGCTGACATTTACATATATGTATTTGAATCATGCAACATTTCAGAACTAGATAAGCCCCAACTGGAGATGGGGATTGGGAGCAGAAAATCAGATTGTGGATTGCATACCTTTTTTCACAACCATGAATTTATTTTTATTAATATATTAACCTAGCAGCACACATACAACTAAACTCCCAATTTCACAGGGTGCCTATTCTACATAGATACTGTAATATGGTGATTCAAGGAAGTAGTTTCAGAGTTGCTAGGCACTGAGTATTTTATAATGCCCCTTTTAGAATAACCATAAGATGCAACAATAAATTATAACTGATTGAAGCATCCTTTCCATATCACATTGTCTCAGACTTTTCAAGATTTGATTGAATGATTCAATCTGTATACTCATAGCTTTGCCTTCCTCTCGCTCCAAAAAACAAAAATATCCTTCTATGAATCTTTTCAATCAGAAAATCTGGTGCTTTCCCGTTTAGTTAGGAATACATTCATAGAATACTATCTTCACAATTGTATTGATGCTGTGGTCACATCATGTATAGTCCACATGATTCAGTGGGCTCGCTTCAACCAAATGCATCAGGTGCTGCAAGTAATTTAATTATCTCAGACTGTGTAGTTTCATGCAAATGCATGTCAGACTCTTAAAATGGGTTTAATAGCATTTAGAGAGTACCTATTTAAATAAATAAAGTTCACAGGCAGAGCTAGACTTACAGAAGGCATTACTGCTCCAGTGGAACTTAAAGAAAGGAATATGGTATTGACTGGAAACACTGAAAAGGTATGGGAGAAAAAAAAAAGGGGGGGGGGCGAGGCAGTAATTTCCCGGCCACCTCTAAACAGTAGCTCAATCTGAAAGCAAATATATCATTTCAGGTGGAAAATCCTAAAGAGAAGTTCAAATCGAATACTATAGGAAGGAAAATTGAAAACTCTGGACAGATAGTTAGCTGCTTATTATGCATTTTCCTCTGACACTTTTCAATCAAGAATGCACAACTTACAAGTTAGAAGTAATATTACAAAATTTTGTTGGATTATATGATGCAAGTATTAATCTTGCATTGGGAATAAATTATTTAAAATGCAGACAGCTGTGCTGAAGGGTATACTGTAGTTGGATATTTCCATAGGAAGACACATGTCTAAAATGAAATGAGCAGCTAGCCCTCAGAGCAGCACTAGCTGAAGACAAAGCCTATCTAATAAACCAGCTGTAAATATTAAATAAGAATAGACAATATGCAGAGGCAGTATGAAATTAGCTTAATAAAACCAAATGAAGCCTGGGTGGGTGCCAGTTTGAAAATTGTCTTGGGAAGTGAGAAAAAAAGTTCAGTCTATATGTATTGTTGAATTATGGCTTTGTATTAATAGTAAAACTCAAAATAATAACAGAAAACTGCATTACATTTAATTTCAAGACCAGATATTGTACGATAAAACAGACAAATGCATAGAGTACTATGATAAGAAGGCTGCAAATATAATAAAATTACTAAAGCCAAAGATTGTATTTTATCTTAACCATATTAGCTGAAACAAGCCATGTTCATAAGCTATAGTTTAACGATAACAGAAGTTAATTGAAATAACTCTTTTTTATGACAGATGACACAGCGGGCTGCAGTTTTTTTCAATGGATGCTTACGCTAATGCACTTTCATTTTTCAAAATACCATCATTTTAAATTAAGTGAAAAGCCTTTGTTCCGATCTAAAAATTGTCTGAAACTATTTAAACAGTAAGGATTGTACATCTACAGTTGTCATGTAATTCTGAAAAGAAATATCACCACTTTAAAGAGATATAGATAGGTATTGTCTTTGTGCTCCTGAACGCTCTAAAGTGTCCTTATAAATATGATTCCAAAATGTTGTATAAGGAAGTCAAGTCAGAATTTGTTCAGGTGAGATAATAGGAAACATCTTTTCATGCAAGGAGTAGGTTTGATAAAATTGGTAAGAACTCAATGGAAATGAAATATTGAATGCTACAAATCTCAACCTCTCCTCCCATTGCTAACCATTCCCAGTTTGTAGTTTAAGTGGTACAAGAAATTATTACTACCACCAAAAATTATATCTGAGTTGCAAAAACCAGACAGATAGGAGTACAGGCTTAGAGCTTTCTATTTGTGTGCTGTCAACTAGTGACCATCTGAATTTTGGACAGTGTTGTTCAGTCATTCAATTGTGCTGTTGCTGTTGTTCAATTGTTAAATAGCTTTTGACATTTTGTGACCTGATAGACAACATTAGTTCAGCAGGATTGTCTTTCAGTAGCTGCCTCTTCAAGTGTTTGTAAGATCATGTGCGTGTCATCAGTGAAAGAATCTAGTCATTTTGTCCATTGTCGGCTTTTTTTTTTTGATTGCCTTCGATTTTTCCAAGCATCAGGGTCTTCTCCGATGACTCTTGTCCTCACAATATTTGTCCAAAATATCTAAGCTTTAGCTTCATTATTGACATTCCCAGTGAGCAGTCTATTTTTACTTCATACAGTATAGGATGATTGGTTCTTCTTGCAGTCAAAGATAGTTTCATCAATTTTTTTCCAGCAACCCAATTCAAAAGCCTCAATTCCTTTTCGTTCAGTCTGATGTGGCAGCCCTGCTAAAACTCTAAAAAAACAAGTCATACGAAAAAGGAGAGAAAGCACAACTTATTTCCAATCCTAAAACTGGAGATGGAATTAATATCCGGATTTTGATATATTAACAAAGCAACATCAACTATTCTCAACTAGTTCCCGCTTCCAAGACCTAATTGCCACAGACTGGACCAGGAAATCAGCTCTCTTGGACAACTAAAACTACTTTTTTTTTTTGCTATAAAAACAAAATCAAGTCTGATTGTGCTGTACCTTCTCCCAATTTTTATATTTCAGTAAATTAGAGAGACATCTTCCTGATCTACAGTGCTTCATATGAGTCTAGGACCAACACCCTACACCAACTCACGGCTGCAAGCTCACCATCGTCAAATCAACTCTGTCAACTCACAGCCAGCAAGTCACCACAGAACAAACTGCCATGGGTGGCTGGAGGGAGAGCTGGGCAGATGAGCAAGCGAATGAGTGGGAGGGCAGAATGCTTGAAGCTCCGTGTGGCGGTGTCAGCATTGGGTGTGAAAATGGGAAGCCCCTATCCTCCACCACTGATGCTGTTGCCTGCTCCGACACTCTGCCCACCTGCTTGTTTGCCTTTCCAGCTCTCCCTCCAGCGGTGGGTTATCCCTGCATTGAGTTGGTTGTGTGGAGTTGTCCTGTGGCAACTTGGCAGTTGTGAGTTGGCAGAGGCGACTTGGTGGAAGTGAGCTGGCCGTGCTGAACTGTCCTTGGCGAGTTGTCCCATTTCACTTCCTATTGCTCATTGTTCTGAGCTTTAAAAGTGCTCCATTCCGGTTTGCTTGGTAACAATTCATGAATATTTCCATCAAGGTTATATTCTTTATTCTATCCACTAATGAAATGCATTCTCCATACAGACTTCTATATTCAGCTAGAATTTCTGAGTGCCTCATAATTCAACTCCCAGGTTAATAATAATAATAATAAAAAGAGACAGCTGTGATGATGAAAAGGAAATCCCTATGGAGCAAAAATACTGTATGTAATGACTGTTGTGATTTACTTTGGGTTTTTTTAAATTAATTTTTATTGAAGAACTTTTTAACAAAATAAAAACCATAAGAGAAACTGAAGGTAATAAAGAAAAGAAAAAAGAACATTTGAAAAAGAAGAAAATAAATTAAAAAATGTCTTCAAATTTTCTTGACAACAGTTATAGATTCTCTTATATTTTGTCCTTTCTCTCTAAAGTTACATCATAATTTTCTTATTTCTGTAAGTTACCCTTTCTAATCTCCAACCCATAAACCACAAGCTCATTTTTCTCTTTTTTTTCCAGCAAAAAGTCCAAAAGGGCTTCCAGTCACTAATAAATGTAATTGATCTTTCTCTGACCAAAACACCTAACTTTGTAATCTCTGCTTGTTCTGTCATTTTCAACAATCAACCGTCCATGTGGGTATTCAAAGTCTTTCCATTTTTGTGTTTATGTCTTGCAGTAGTAATCATATATAAAAATAATCTTCCATGGCTCTTTTCTAATTTGACTTATTCATTAATTCCAGCAAGAAAATTTCTGGTTTTAGTTGAATGTTAATCTTTCAATTTCTTTGCACCATTATATGTATCTAAACTCAAAAATTTCTGGGTTTTTTTACAAGGCATTGTGAAATGAACCATTGTGTGGTCCATATTTCCAATTTGAAGTACCTTCATACTTTCTAGATATTTTTTTGTAGAGACCTACACCTATGATACATAATTTTACAAAAAATATTTTAAGTTATAACATAATGTAACTTTTAATACTTTTAACCATAGTTTTCTACTGCTCTTTCAGTATGTTAGGCCACTTTATTATAGTCTTTCACTTATTCTTCCGTTTCAAATTTCAATAAAAGTTTATATATTTTAGCAATTACATGTTCACCATTTGTACATAGTTCAGTTTCTGACTTCCGCTGCTCAATTCCAAATGTCCTATTACCTACCTTAAATCTTCTCTTAACTGTGCACATGAAAACTACTGAAAACTAAATTTCTCTGTAGCCAGTAGCTCTCTTGATTTATATTTTGTATTCCCCATGTTCCTGTTCTAACAATTCTCTATAAGTTTTTCTTTATTTTCTCTTTCTTTCTTTCCTGTAAAATGCTTCTTGTGCTGAGACCCATAAAGGCATTTTGGGCACAGTCTAGGTTTATATATAAACAGTATATTTCATTTTTTTTCAAATGGCGCTTCTAATATAATGATTCTTAAAATCTACATTACCTTTAACTTTATCATACCATAAAAAACCATGCCATCTGAACCTCAGATAATGCCCTTGTATTTCGGTGGACTACTTTGTTTTACAATTGTTCTGTCGTGAGAAAATACTGGTTCTCTTTATATCTCTAAGGTAATATTAATGGACAACTAAACCAAATTTTATTTATGCTTATTTCAAAAGAAGATAGAAAATTAGACCGTGAGCAAGCATAAGACATAATATGCTTTAAACCTTGTAATGGAGAAGGCATTCCAAGAATGAAAATAAACCAAATGGTTTGCTGTAGCAATTACATTAAAAGATGAGCCTACATACAACATTGCTAACTCTACGTAAAAGGGTAAACCTATTGTGCCATAACACAGAGATCTTGTTACCAAAAACGGTACAGGATTTTCAGTCATAGCTAAAGCATTTGTAGTCAAGTTGGAAATGTATAAAGCAACTTTCTCTAAGGTGCATTGTGTATTGTTCACTGGCTGTTATACATCAACTTTCAAAATGAAAAGCATACACAAATGAGCAATATGCATGCTTATCAAGAAGAGCAACAGGTGTATTTGTGTAGGGTTGAGGCAAAGAAAGAAAGACATCCACATTACACCCACTAGCACTCTTCAATTTATAATTTTTTAACCTTTAATTCTCCCAAAGGACAGATGACATACCATTTTGGAATGTATTTGTCCTTCTAAAATAGGTGGTGTTGAACCAGTAAATCATGTACAGGTAGTTCTCGACTTAGGGTCACCATTGAGCCAAATTTCTGTTGCTAAGCGAGACATTTGTTAAGTGAGTTTTGTCCCATTTTACAACTTTTCTTGCCATAGTTGTTAAGTGAATCATTGCAGTTCTTAAGTTAGTTAACACGTGAATCTGGCTTCCCCATTGACTTTGCTTGTCAGAAGGTGACAAAAGGGGATCACATACTCCAGGGCACTGCAACCATCATAAATATGAGTTGGTTGCCAAGCATCTGAATTTTGATCATGGCACCGCGGGGATGCTGCAACAATCGTGTGAAAAACAATCATAAGGCACTTATATCAGTGCCATTGTAACTTTGAATGGTCACTACATGAACTGTTGTAAGTCGAGGGCTACCTGTAGTTGTATATTATTCCTACTATTTCTAGTCTTCTTTAAGCAACTGCCTTGTTTAGTGACTGTTCACAGTTACAGTGGTGATGAAAAAAGAACTGTATGACCAGTCCTTGAAATTATGACCTTTGCAGGTCTGAAAAGCAGAAGGAAATGTTAAATGACATGTATTTCTTTCACTGAACCGGTACTCAATTATTTCTCAGGAAGTGAAGATGTATGTAATTATCACTGCATGCAACAACTAATAAAAAGTATTTATCTTTCTAAACAATGAGAACTGTATTTCTCATTGGTTCTTTCATTTCCACCTCTTCCTTAATTCAATAGAAGTAGATAGTATGAGCATATACCACATTCACATTTGGATTTAAACATTTTAAATACCTAACACGTATGTGAATTTGTAGTGTGCCTTGATTTGTGTACTTTGTCTAACAATTTGCTTTCTGATGAATTATCTTCCAGTCCAAACATTAGCTTTTAAAGGTTGCACCAATGATACAAATCATTTGGGTACCTATACCTTATTTCAGTATAAAAATTATAACCAATCACTATGCTAAAACAGAAAAATGAATATAGTTGGCATGTACATGGAATTTACTCCTCAGTATGATTTTCTTTCTGAAAATAAATAATTGCTTATTCTAACAGTTTGCTTTCATGTATAACTCTGAAGAAAAGTGTTATAATTTGAGTATATAGACCTAGAAATAGTTAATCATACGTATCTCAAACACAAATAGACACAGAATGATTCTCTTCAGTGTAAAAAGCACTGTTTTTAAACAACAAAACACTCACCCAGATTACATTTTAATACATTTGAAGTCTTTCCTCCTAAATAGCAAAAGGAAAGTTCATCTCTTAAACATATTTTCCTCTAGAATTCATAACTGTGAAGTCAATCATCGATATCATTCAAGTTGGTCATATCCCAAACAAGAAGCATGAAATATTTTCAAAGATTCAGAGACAATTGTTTCACTCTGTTTTAAGTTTACCAAATTTTTAATCAGACTTGACAATGCCTATTGTATTTCTAGATAAAATTAGCCACTTTCTTTGTAGTCAATTGATGCGGTATTCAATCCAGTTTCATTCATCATCTATCGATTCTTGTCCCAATCTCTTATATTATCAAACAGACTTCTTCAATATCCCACTCTCGCCGTACTCAACTTAATCAAATGTTCATCCAGATCTCAATTCTATGTAACAAAGTATATACCAACTATACATTACTCACAAAAACACAAAAACTTGTTAATACATATTGTCAATCTTTGAGAGATAGCTTGACAAACAGGTTTTTCTACACTATATTTTTTTTTTTAAAAAAGGTACTTAAAAGTTCCAGCAGTGACAAATACTGACAAGAGCTTGACAGAAATCTCTATAAAAACACTAACAAGAACCTAAGACTGACCCATATATTATAACATTTCCCATAAACCCTTATTTTTCAGAATCTTTTCAGAGGATTCTGAAGAACACCATGACCTTACACCTAAATTAGAGGAACTTGGTAACACTGTGGAAAATATATTGGAATTACTGTTTATTGAAAATATAGATATATTTTAGAGTAGAATATTTTAAGAGGAAGCACAAATAAAATCTAGCCTGACCTATCTTATTGTTTACAGAGAAAGGTGAGAAAGCAGAGTTCTCAATCCTTGCTGATTATAATTCTTATCTGGAACATTACATAAATCTGATCAATAAAAGGTAAAGCAACCAACTCATTGAAGACTAGACTTTCCCTTAGAACCAATGTTAAGAATCAACTATGTTGAGATTTAAAACCTTAATTAGGGATAGGGAGTAAACAAACTGCCAGTTTCCTTTATAAGAAGAGAAGCCAGGCCTGATGAAATGATGTCTACCTCTAAAATGCTTGTATCAACATATGTAATTGCTCTGATTTTGGAGACCTGGCCAGTTATGAGAAAACTGAAATTAAACAATTTGGTAAAGTCTGCAAATGAAAACATTCTGAAATCTACAACGTGATCATTTATAAAGCACATATAACTGGACCATGATTCTACCTGAAATAGAATTGAGGGAATGAGAGCAGAGCACAACAGCTGGACCTTTGCAGCTGAATTGGAAGTTAAAGCACAACTGTCCAGTTGTACATGAGTTATTGTAGTGTGCCACTCTCTGGAAGAGCACAAGAATGAAGAATGCAAGCACTAAGACTGCTTCTCAGCTTTTCCTATTAGTGTTTATCTGATCATTTTTCTATTATGTCTCTGTACAACAATATTTCTATATTGTATCATTCAAGAGTATCAGACCAGAGAATAATTATGGAAAGGCAAAAATAACGAAGGATAATATGTATAAAGCCTAAGCTAAGATGGATATATGAAGAATATATAGGATGTCTTCTTTGCTTAATGCTGTCAGATGTGTTGGGACCAGAAGTTCCAGAATTCCCAGCTGTCTTACTCAAAGTGAAGGTTGGGTGTATCAGGGGAGACATAAAAGTAAGCTGAATACAATGGGAATGGGTTAGAATTACTGTCAAAAATTATGAAAGTAGATTGATTGTAAAACTGATCAGTATGGAGGAAATATGCTGAGATGATTTGGTCATATGGAGCGAATGAACAAGGATCAAATAGCAAATTGCGTATGTGAATGGATTGAGAGGAAGAGAAGGCGCAGGAAAAAACTGGGTAGAGTTAATGGAATTCTCAGGGAAAAAATATGAAACTACAAGTTTAATAATAAAAAGAAAATGCATGAATTGATATACAGATATGATGGAAACAAAGATGGTTTGTAAGAAGATAAAGGTATCAGGAGGTATAATAAATGGTGTTGTTTGAAACTAGATTTAGTTAGATTTCTTTTTGTTCTCTTATCTCCTGCTGTTAAAATTTCTTTTGCCTACTACTTTTTACTCTTCACTTTGTATTACAATGCTTACTCCAGAAAAAGAATAACCATGTAAGTATCTATATAATGAAAGTTTTCTAAGTTCTCAAATCTCTTTGTATAAATAACCCACATGTGGCGTCTAAGGCAAGGAAGTAATTGTACAGTTTTTCACAGCTTTCCACAATTCAGGTTTCTTTTTTAGAAGACGACGAAGTTGCATTTCTCAGCTGTTTATGCGAGATGCACCTTCCACTGTGTCTCAGATTTCCTTTGATACTATTAAATGGTAATGTGAGAATGCATGATAAAGATGTCACTGAAATGCTATGCTGTTCTGCATCTGCCAAGGACAGTTTCAACCCATGAGTTATTGGACAACATAATGGCTTCATTAGTCTGCACTTCAGAGCCCTTAATACATCCATTAGTGACAAGTTCTGGAGTAGACACGGTATTATATGTCATTTCTTACTGAATAATGTTTAAACCAATGGCCTCCAAAATATACAAAACTGTCAGTTAAAGCCCCTCATGACCCCATGATGGGATAAAATAAAACAGTGGGGAGAACACAAAAATACTTCAGAAGTTCCTAACTCTAGAAATTTTAAGACTGCCCTTCTCTGCTGCCTTATTATAGACATGGCAAGCTTTTAGTTAAACAAAATAATTACTACCCTTGACCTTCCCATCTATAGGAAATCACAGAGATGCTCTCACATACCCTATTACCACGTCTAAATTCTACTGGGGTAGAGAAAAAGAGCCTGATATTATTTTCAAATTGGTTGTTTATTTATATATTTCCACACCATCCGTTCTTGTTCCTTTGTTACATATTTTCCAGCAGAACTCTCCAAACGAAGTATGCTTGTCTTTCGTTAGAGATTTCTATTGTTCAGAATTCAGAAGGCTACATCTGTTCATTTATAGGAATTTCTTGTTGTTTCCTTCCCATCTTCTACTGCTGCCCTCTATGTGTCATGGTTCAGAGAGTTCCCCAATTAAGTGGCGAAGCTTGGGGAATGCACACTGGGGAGGAAAAGCTCATTCTGCCGCTAGAAAACATCTTGTAAAGACACAATCACTACAATCCAGTAATACTTAAATACATGTTATTAATTGATAAGTGGCTATCAAGGTGATATTAAAAGATACATGCAAACTCCTTGGAGACAGCATTACACGTGTTTCTGATGATTAGGAGGAATGCTGGTTTAAAAAAGTTACATTCTTTTCTAGTCCCCCCCCCCAATTCTATTTGAAAATATTACAACCCTATCTTGTAAATATATAGCAGTGGTGGGATATGACTGGTACGACCTGATACGGGTGTACCGGTGCCTGCTGGGAGCACCAGGTACCGTTCCGGTACGGTGCTGTGGAAGGCCCACTCACCCACCCGTCCTCCTTACCTGTACTTGAGCCGATTGGGGCTTTCACGCACACGCATGGAGCATACAGCGCCTACGTGACACTCCACCGAGCAGCTGGAGCATTGCGGGCGGTAATACGCATGTGCGCACTGCGCGCTTGCTGCGCACGTCCACGTGGTGGACGCCGGTTGCAACAGGATCCAGAACCCACCACTGATATATAGGCCTTGGATCAACTCCACCCAATATTACTGAGATATTCAAGCAGACTTATCACTAAAGATGCAGCAAATGTGGAAGAAGTTGCCAAGGAGGGCTCATTTCTGCCGGAGAATTTATTTCTATTTCTATGTCGGCCTGCATTGTCTTGCACCCCGTAGCTGCCAAAATCTCCAAAACTAACATTGATAGCCAGTTTGGATAGTGCCTACCCACTAAAAAAAACCCTGACTTTAAAACAATGAACATGATCCTGTACAACATTTATATGAAGGTCTCCACCAGGCTTAGCTGAAGCTTCACACCACCAGCCTGCAAACATTAAGATTGGGAATTTAATTTAGTTACATAAAGTTACAGTCTTCATCTTTTTTGAAGTTGCTCAGAGTTGAAGGAGCTGAAAGCTGTGGCATAGCTAAGCAGCAAAATAATTTCCCCCTGGATTTGAGAAACTCAGATAGGACTGGTGCTATGAGATATTCATGAGTTTTCTACAGTTAAACATGTTTGCCAAAGCATGCAACATTTTTATTAATACATAAAAATAAACACCAGCAGTACTTTATAATATATAATTTATTTCCTCAATTATCCTAATTTTCTTGCAAGAAGAACTCCATTAGCTTTATTATATTTGTTAACTGTTAATGTATAAACATATCAAATTATTGTAGCAATTGAGAGAATGATGGCTGGTCTGAGCCTGTATAATAATCGTATTCCTCCAAAATATTTATTTAGTCATTTACACTAAAGCAAGTGGCAACAACCTCAAATCTTGTATTTTGTTGAAGAAACAGCCAAGTAAAACTGTTTTTTTTAAAAAATCAAAATGACTAGGTGCAAAAGAAAAGAAAATTATATGAGGAATAGCAGACTTGTAAAATCTCTCAGAAATACAGGGCCTTTTTTTAAACTGATGCATCAGTTTAGTTGCCCTCTCCAATTATTATTTTTTATTGAATACATCATCTCTGTTTAAAATTTAAGATGCACATCGTTTTTCTGTTCGTACTTTTATTGTATTTTAATAACTCTAAATGCATTTAATTGTTTTTATTAGATTTCTGGAGGTCTTTTCATATGGAAAAAAGGCATATAAATCTCTGCAAAGAAGGCAGCAGTATCTTCACGATGTCTCTCAGCTGCAGCAAAAGTCCCCCCCTCCCCCGGCACTTCTTAGTATGTTTCCTTCCACATAACATCCGACATTCTAACCATAGATTCCAGAGTGGGCATTTGAAAACCTTTGCCTACCATGACAAACCATCTCTTGCAATATGCAGAGAGGGCACAAAACGACTTGAGTAGGTCAAGCCATGATCTGTTTAGCTGTGATTTATTGAATAACCAAGAACTGGCTGGATTCACGCAACATGCTAGGTGTAACTCATATCATCCACACTGTAGCTTATTGAAAAGTATGAGTAATTACCCTGTTTCCCTGAAAATAAGCCCTCCCCAAATAATAAGCCCAATCGGGCTTTTGAGCATAAGCGCTACAATAAGGCCTCCCCAAAAATATTGCAACACAGCAGCAGCCATGAGGTGACCACGCTCGTCACCTCCTGCACCTCAAAAACAATAAGACCTCCCTGAAAATAAGGTGAAGTGCTTATTTCAGAAGTCAAAAGAAAATAAGACCCCGTCTTATTTTGGGGGAAACACAGTATTGAAAGTTAGTTTGCAATCGCTGGGCGAATGATAATAGGTTCCCAAACTTTATACCCCACAGATGTTTCTCAATATGCAGGTCAATATGAAGAAACAACGGAAGTTCTTAAGTGCTTAAGAGAACTACTGCTATAATGAAAAAAGAAAAAAAGAAGGAACACATTACTATTTTCAGACTACATCAATGTACTGAACACATTAAAATAAAACATAAAACCCTTGATGTTCTCGTGTCAATAGGAAGTTATTTCTGATATCATGTAGGCTGAAAGGTACACCTCACAGATACAACACTTTCATTATTTCCAAATCAGAAATGATACTAATTATATCATCTGTCTTCATTATAAAATCCAAACAAAACTTCACAGAGAACTGCCATTTAGTCAATTAACAGGTAATGACCCATAATACAAAGAAGATTGAAATTTGGAATTACATTCCTGTTCGTCTGCTTCCCTGGCTCCCCTCAATTTTGTTCCTTCAGTGAGTGGGAAGAACAGTCTCGTCACTAATTCTTTTTCATTAATGGCTTCTCACAACCCTCGGGAGCTGATCCAAAAACCAGGAAAACTCAAATGAGAACAAAATTGACTTTTAAAAAGATCATTCAGTCCAGTGATGTAAACAGCTTCCTAAATCAATCTGCCACACTGGCAGGAATTAACTTGGCAACAGAACAAAAATTGCACATGGAAAAGATTGGCATTTCGAGCCGCATACTGTATTTGATGCCCACGCGTACAGCACCATACTTATTTACATGCTTAGAGTCTGCATACTCAATTTAGGTTTATCCCCCTCTGACAGTGAAACTAACAGCAAATATCTTGTACTGAAATCTGACTTTTGTGCAAGCTGTTTTCTCACTAATCCTGGAGCAATTAAAATAAATTACTTCAATGAACAGAACCAAAGCCAAGGACATATTTAAAGTAACTCCAAATCTCCATGGAAAAATTGTTAGACATCCTTCATTCCTGCTCTTTCTTCTGTCACAGACTCAAAAGAGAATTAATTCCTAGGGAGATAAGCACTTAGGCATGCACATGTGCTTTTAGGCGCTTGCACCTACACTAGTGGTGAAATTCCATCTTTTTTACTAACAGTGCTGTGGGCGTGGCTTGGTGGGCGTGGCATGGAAAGGATATTGCAAAATCTCCATTCCCACCCCACTCTGAGGCCAGCCAGAGGTGGTATTCGCCAGTTCTCTGAACTACTCTAATTTTCTGCTACCGGTTCTCCAGAACCTGCTGAATTTCACTCCTGATCTACACAATCTTTCAGTCAAGGTCAGGAGAAATTTGGAAAGCATTAACGGCAAACCTGGTATTGTTTTAGGTCAAAACAGCCTAATCTTGCACATAGTTCCCTCAGTCTTCATTAAATCAACATATTACTTCTTATCCTTTTATTTTAAAGTGCATTTAAAAGAAATCCTATGGATTTAAATGTGATTTCCTTCAAATGGTGTCTTGGCCCTGTTGTGATGTTAAACCCATTTCAATGCAATAGCTCCACTGACTCCTCATTAAAGATGACATATTTAAAACGAAGAGTAGCAGAGATGAAAGCTGCAGGAAGAATGTTTCTCCCAAGTACACAGCTAGACAGGCAGTCTAAATATGCTTACAGTTGCGGCTTTTGATATGTCTTTTTTTAAAAAAAAAATATTTCCAAGATTCTGTGTGTCTGTTTTACTATGACTGTAATAGTAACTCAAACTCATAATATGAAAATAACTGTGTTGTGTTATTGACCTACTTTTTATTAATGTTTGAAGAATTATAATTTCATTAAAATAAGTAAGATCAAGAAAAAAATCAACCTCACTTGAGGCACAAAGAACCAGATTGAAATTATTCTACTTTGGACACATCATATGAAGAACTAATTCTCTTGAGAAGACTCTAATGCTGGGAAAGGTAAGAGGAAAGAGGAGAAGACAGCCAGCAACAAGGTGGATGGACTCAGAGTGAGAATTTTGATTTGATTTGATTTTTTTTTATATTTATATGCTGCCCTTTTCCCCCGAAGGGGACTCAGGGCGGCTCACAATTCAAATCAGGGAAGGGGGGTACAGACAAAAAATAAAAGACGAAACATAACAATACATAATTTAAAAACACACAACAGTCATACCATTCGAGACGGGGGCAACAGCTCTTTAGCCCCAGGCCTGTTGGAACACCCAGGTTTTAACAGCTTTGCGGAAGGCCTGGAGGGTGGTGAGGGTTCGAATCTCCACGGGGAGCTCGTTCCAGAGGGTCGGAGCAGCCACAGAGAAGGCTCTCCTCCGGGTAGTCGCCAGTTGGCACTGGCCGGCTGATGGAATTCGGAGGAGGCCTAATCTGTGGGATCTAATCGGTCTAGTGGAGGTGATTGGCAGCAGGCGGTCTCTCAAGTACCCACGTCCAATACCATGAAGGGCTTTATAAGTGACGACTAGCGCCTTGAAGTGTATCCGAAGACCAATAGGCAGCCAGTGCAGCTCGCGGAGGATAGGTGTTACGTGGGTGAACCAAGGTACACCCACGATCGCTCGCGCGGCTGCATTCTGGACAAGCTGAAGTCTCCGAATGCTCTTCAAGGGCTGCCCTTGAATTAGTGCACTGCTGAAAGACCTGAAAAATCAAGTTTAAAAACAGGTTGTCGTGGAGAAAATCTATGTGGTCTCTATGAGTTGACACCAACTTGATGGCACATAATCAACCAATCATCAATCAAATAAATAAATACTTCCCCAAAACTATTAAGAACTGTCAGGTATAACAAAATTGAAGGTCAAGCAGAGCACACTTTGCTCAGATGGTCAGTTGCAACCATATAGCTATTTTCTTTTTATTTTCACCAATAAATTATACTACTTGCTATGATCTTAATATTAGTGGCCCCAAGTTCCACAATTTAATACATCTTATCAGTAAAACGAAATATACTGATAATGCATGTTACCAATTTCATCTCCTTTCCACACACATTGAACAAAAGAATTCTGTTTCTGTTCTTTTCTTGAAGTTTTGTTTCAAGGCATAAAACAGATGCCTTTAGGAATAATTATTTTGTTTTGCAAGATATCCCTTTTATTGCAGATGCACCTGTGGAATATTAAAAGAGATTGTTTTTCTGAAATAATATAGCTAAAAGGCTTTTGTGTGTGTGTGTGTGTGTGTGTGTGTATAACGGATAACGGATAAGAACCTGTGGCCTAATGGCTAAGATGTCTGCCTAGTAATATAGCCCAGGTTCAAATCCCAGTAAGGGTATGGCTAGCTGATGAGAGCTAAATAACTTGAAATAGATCTATACTAGTCTCCCTTTATTTATTTATCAGCACAAATACAACAATATATACATACATACATATACATATACATATACATATACATATACATATACATATACATATACATACATACATACATACATACATACATACATACATATATATATATATATGGATTTCTGTGCTTATTTCAAATGCTTGGGCTAAAGAAAAAAAGAGGTAAATGATTTTTTTTAGTTTTGATAAAACTTTTAAATGTCTTTATCTTTCAAAAAGCATTTTCTTTACCACTTCACCACTATAAAAGTGAATTAAAGAAACCCCTAATGGAGAAGGGCAAGAGTTCACTTCTTACTCTACACAGTATAATAAAAAAAGAAAATAATGATTTTGTACAGAGGACTAAAATGTTTTTCTGTTAAGAATCTCACGATTGCCTCTATATAATCATATATTGGTTGTTTGAGGGAAAATGCTATAAACCTCAGCAACACACAAATGCATAATGTTACTAGATCAATTGTAAGAACATATGTGAAATATATATCTATATCTTTTGTATCAGTGTGGCACTCTCAGAAGTGGCTGAACTACTGCTCCCAGCATTCTTCAGCATGTTGACTTTGGGCTGCTGGGAATTGTAGTTCAGGAATATCTGAAAAACTAGAGGTTCCTAATCTCTCCTTTATATGAACTTCTCAACTTCAGCTTTTGAAATTCTTCCTGCTAACCTTTCCATCTCTTATTACGCTTTCCTCATAACTCCATTTTAAAAGACATGTAGTCAATTTAAATTGTTGCTTCCAATAATAAAACCCGTTACAAGTTCCAATGTACTTCTCAGTAGTGTGATACCCTCAAATACGGTATCCTTCTGGGATGCCTGGCGGAAAAAGGGTTAGAATATTTTAAGATGCTTCCCCAATCCTTCCTCAGATTGTTTACAAAAGGCAAAGCTTGCAGAATCATGTTCAGACTGTAGCATTTCTCAGAGTTTGTCCTCATATTATTTAAAATTTACCTGAAAGATAATGTGTGCCCTTGCTTATCTTTTTCAGCTGCTATTATTAGGGAAGGCATGGATGGGCAGAAATGGGCCTGATGAGGCTTAAAATAAAATAATGCTTAAATCTGGACAAACTATGAATGTTCCCCAATAGTACACTAACTTTGAAAGTAATTCCCAACATTTGTCCGTGGGGTGGAGGAGGGATAATGCGCTCAAAACAAGCTCGTAGTCTAAGGGTGCTTTGGAGGTTATATGGCAGCTGTAGCCAAGAAGTGCCTTTCACAGCTTAACCTTTATGCATTAATTCCAAATCAGACCTAGCTATGCTGATGCTTAGCTTTGTTGCCTTTTTCTTGAATTAATGTCAGATGCTCTGCTTAGGGCCATCTTAGAAGGGACGCAGAAATTGTAGCAGTGAAAATGGTAATAGCAGTTTTTATGCATGACTGTATTCTGCTTGTTTTGAGCAAAACTCAAGAAGTATTAATCTGTTTTGCACCAACTGAAGTTTCTGAGTGTTTTTGCTTTCTGGGAGGCGGCCTCATGTAGAGCCTCTTATCCAGTTGTGTAGTGATAAGGGTTTATTTACCACGGTGAATTCCTTCTGCTCCTGGCAATATCCTAACTGTCACACTAGTCAAACCCAGGTAAAGGTTACACTGTCCATGGCATCTACCTGCTTATCGAATATCAGCTGTGAGTCCAAGCCCTCAAGTCCCAGACTTGTTCCTTCTTCAAAGTGGTATCTCTTCATTCAGAGTTAATATTGAAATTGGCAGAGAACCTCAGCGAAGAAACAGTACCAATGCTACTTTAAAAAAACAACAACATTATAAATAGAAATTGTAAATTTGTTTCAGAGACAGAAAGGCAAAAGATCATATCTCTGTTGACACTAATATGGGTTATGTAAGTGCAGTATTTTTCTAACAAGATGCATCAGTGTACTTAAATCAAGGATCAAAAAATAGAGTTAGGGATAGCATGATAGAATAAATTCCTTGATGATAGATGGAAGAAATTAGTTTCATGGCTACCATTCAGAGGTGGGTTCCTGCCAGTTCGCACCTATTCGGTAGAACCGGTTCGTCAAATCTACCGAACCGGTTAGAAGTGGTTCCACCAGTGGATCCAGAAAGCAGGCTACACCTACAGAAGAGGTTCCAAAATTTTTTGAAACCCACCACTGGCAAGGATCTTGTAACTTGACAGCTTTAAGACTTGCATGCTTCAATGCCAGAGTTTCTGAATAGCTACTTGGACCGACCTAAGTACTAATTCATAATTTCATATCCGGTCACATGGGCGGCAAGCCACTCCCATCCGGTCACATGGGTGGCAAGCCACTCCCACAAAGGAGGCCACACCCACAGAGTAGGTTTCAACAATTTTTGAAACCCACCACTGCTACCATTGCTCTCATATGTACTGTGTCTTTTATAATTACTTATTTAGCAAAGCAACAGCAATTGGATTGTATTTCTTTTCCTTCCCAAAGAAGAATAAAAGGCTACCATTTAATTACTGAAGAGAAACAATATTATTTTTCTTCCTTTTAAAAAATGTATCCTCCCAAGACTAATTATAAATCACAAGAGGATGATCTATGTAAACAACTATTTTTTTTAAAAAAAAAATCCTAATGTTGCCTTTGATGTATCAAATTATTTTTCTTTTTCTACATAAGGATATTTCTGAGATATGACCTGAAATATAATTCTGCTTGCATGAGTGACTTATGATATGAAGCAAAGAACAAGCAAAAAATACTAATCAACAGGCACCGTTGGACAATCAGAAAGACCAGATTCCTTCTTCTGGAAAGAATTTATCTCCTTGGTTGCTAAGAAGCAGCACTGACTTGATGGTGCATAATCAATCACTAAGCAATAGGAAACAAAGGATGTTGCAAGAGAAAATCATGGCAAAATCAGAATTTAAGAACAGGATTAAGTAGCTAAAAATGTGCAAGTAGCAATGCTCACAAAAATGCTTATGATGCAAAAAGCAACAAAAAGCATACACATGCATTTTGTTACCCTTCTCAGGATACTGAAGAGTTATAGAAAGAAGACCTTGGCATGTGATCTTTTACACTAATATTTTATTTTATTTTATTTATTTTTATTTATTTAGTTTGTTGAACATGTTCAAGATAACAGGTATAAGTATCAACATGGACATGAACAAGGAAATGAGTACAAATAAATCGGGACAGTAGGGCAGAGATGGTGGGCACACTGGTGCGCTTATGCACGCCCCCTTTATGGACCTCTTAGGAATGGGGATGAGGTCCACGGTAGACAGTTTAAGGTTGAAGCTGTGAGGGTTTGAGGATGTAACAACAGAGCCAGATAGAGCATGTCAAGTGTTGACCACTCTGTTGCTGAATGTCATATTTTCTGCAATCGAGTTTGGAGTGGTTTACCTTGAGTTTGTATCTATTGTTTGCCAGTGTATTATTGGGGTTGAAGCTGAAGTAGTCGTTGACAGATAGGACGTTGTAGCAGATAATTTTGTGTACTATGCTTAGGTCAGACCGTAAGTGGCATAGTTCCAGGTTGTCCAAGCCCAAAATTTCGAACCTGGTGGCGTAAGGGGTTCTATTGTGGACAGAGGAATAGAGTACTCTTCTTGTGAAATACTTCTGGATCTGCTCAATTGTATTAATGCCTGATATACAGTGTGGATTCCAGGCAGATGAGCTGTATTCGAGAATTAGTCTGGCAAAGGTTTTTTTATGCCCAAATTTGCAGTACAATGTTACAGAAGAATCTTCACAAGATTAGGTTGACAACTCTTAATGCTTTTTTGGCAATGCTGTCATTTAAATATAAACCAATTACTCCACAGCCTATACTTATTATATGCCATCAAGTTGTTTTTGACTACTAGCCACCACATAGATATTATCTAAGATGATCTATCCCTAACCTATACGTTCAAATGTCCTTTGCTACTGTTGAGTCCATTCAACTTGCTGCGCCTTTTTCTCTTTGAGAATAAGGTGGAGGCCCTTTGAGAGCTGCATGCAATGAAATTTCATTTTAATGTTTGCCAATTAGTGTACATTCAAAGTGACAATACAATTATTCTGAGTTCTAAGTTTTTCTCTTCTAGCTTTCCCAGTATTAGAGCCTCTTTCAAGGACTCTTTGGCCAATGTATCTGAAGCTGGATACAATCTGAGCCTGGTCATTTGTGCCTCAAGTGAGATTCATTTAATAACCTATTGGTTTGTTTTCTCGGTTGTCCAGAATATTTTCAACAGTCTTCTCCAACATAAAAGTCCAGCACTGTCAACAGTCATTCTATCTTGCTCCTTTAAAGTCCAACTTTGTTTGCATAGAATGTCATAGAATAGGGGATACCATGCGCCACATGTTTTTGGTCTTTGTAGGTATACAAAGGCCATGGCTGCTAGTCTATGATATATTTCCTCTCCACAGCTATATAGTAATTTTAATTCTGTTAAGTGATGGATAGAATGCATAAAATGCTCTATTTCAAAGGACTCTATAAACAGTGTAAAAAGGCAAAAAGTGACACAAGACAATGTAGATCAAATTCAAACTGTACTTGATCATAAAATTCCTTATAAAATATCTTCTGTATTAACACTTGGAGCATAAAATGCTGACCATCCCATGAAAGGGTTGTCTGGGACAACTAATTGATATAATTTAGTCACTGATCTGCACTGAAGTTCTTGATATATACTGTATGTATGTGTGTGTGTATGTTTTCTTAGATTTTCACAGGTGTATACTGGTCTTGTTGTATTCGGGTCTTTTCTCATGTAAGATTGAGATTGTCTTGGCAATGTTACGGCGAGATCTCACTCGCCATCCTCAGGCTGGTGTTTTTGGCTTAAAGCGGGGATGGAGCTGCCGTCTTTCTATAAATCTTGGTGGGGATGGGTGGAGTGATGGATATGCTACAGGATATAAAGTTAATTTTGAAGGAACCAGGTTAATCTCCAAAACTGAATACTTCAACACGAGAATAATTATGGAAGTTATTGAAATAGAGAAACACCCCCATAACATGAATAAACGTGATGATACCTCCCGCCTACCAGACATCTAGAAACCAGCCCTGGTAAACAAACGACCCCCACCCACTACCCAGGCCGTTACAACACGAAACAACAATGGACCCACAGCCAGCACCAATCACCACCAATCTACCAATCATGATACAGCCACACATCCACTCACTGAAACAATGCCAGCACTCCACACCCACTCACCATGATTTATAGAAAGGCAGCAGCTCCGGACATGCTTTAAGCCAAAAACACCAGCCTTTCAGATTTTCTTTTCCTACAGATGCATAGGATTCCTACAGATTCCTTCTTTTCCTTTTCCTACAGATACGTTAGTATCTGTCTCCAGTATTTTCCTACATTGCTTTTGTCCAACACAGATGCCTGCTTGCTTTAACTGGGCAACTGGAATGACCTTCACAGCTTGGATAACCCTACTGAAGTTATATATTTCTGGTATGCATTCCCAGCATTCTCTGCTCATCCAGACTTTCTCCCCTGCCAAGATGAGGCAGCACAGCAGGGTGTTGGATGGTAGCGTGTGTGGAGAGAATAAAGTAGAATACAATAAAAACCTAACACATAATAACAATCACACATTTCA
This sequence comes from Thamnophis elegans, assembly GCF_009769535.1. Taxonomy (NCBI): domain Eukaryota; kingdom Metazoa; phylum Chordata; class Lepidosauria; order Squamata; family Natricidae; genus Thamnophis; species Thamnophis elegans. The sequence goes on along the minus strand of NC_045543.1, from coordinate 15,536,863 downwards.
GCACTTGGATTCCAAATGCATTTTGGAAAAGCCAAGTTTTTGTTAGTTGCCAGAAGAGGAGTGAAATTGGGAGCCACTCTCACTTCAGGGAGCAAGTTTTTCCAAAGGAGAAAATATCCCAGACAGGGATATCCACTTTTGATCTTTTCTTATTGTACATATTGATAAATGAATCTTCAACTAATACTTTCTTTTTTGGAATTGGGACAGCAGAATGTTTCTGAGATAGCTAGTCTTGTAAACTTTCAGGCTTTAAGACTTACAGAGCATTATGGCTAATAGCCAATACTTTCCCCACAGCAGCAGTGTTGTATGGCATTAGAAATTGTCCAATAAATGCAAGGACTGTTGTATTTTGCATCAATTGAAGGACAACCTCTTGTAAAGTGAATTACGGTAGAGGAAGAGAGGGCTTTTAAGAGATCAGCAGGGTCAATGACATCTCTATCTAACTTGAATTCTCTGAGCAATTTTCTATCCATTCAGAAAATGACAAATCAATGGTCAGGATAATACTACATCTTTCATTAGATTCAAATAAGAAATACAGTTAAGGAGATGAGTTTAAGGGAAGTTAGAATGGCACTGGATGAGCAAACCTATGGCCAGTCCTCAAAGCTGGGATCACCATAACATCTGCGAGGTCACATGATTTATGATTTGGGTGCTTGGCAACTGGTGTACAATTATGAAGGTTGAAGTCCTGCAAATCATGTGATTGGTATTTGCAACCTTCCCTGCCAGCTTCCAACACACAAAGTTGCAAGGCCCAGACATGTGATGTTGCGCATAATGACCATGTGTGATTTGCTTAATGACTACAACCAGAACTGCTGTTGTAAGTCAGAGTAATCATGGGCTCTGCCAACACCTTTGTAAAGGTGTTGAACAGGACACGGTAGAGGACTAAACCTTGATTTCTCCTATAATGCACTGCCTTGATCTCTTGCCCCTGTAATTAGTGACTGGATTTGCCCATTCAGGAAGGAGTAGAACCATTGTAATATCATGTCTCCCAACCTTCACAAACAACCCCAGAAGGTAATATGATCAAGAGCTGCCAAAAGATGGATGAGGAGATCTGTTGTCAGGGTTCCAAGTAATACACCCCGTAGCAAACAAGTCTCCACCAGAATTCTGGCAGAGGTCATTCATGAGGATGACCAACAGAATTTCTATTCCATGCCTTCCATGTATATTTCATTCCACCTACACTGTCATGTGCATATATAATCTTTTAGAGTTGTTTGTAAGTGATGCCCCACCAGGTTTCCTTCAACCAAAAGCAATGAATCTGATAAGAAGATAAATGGGCATCTCCTTCATGGTTTCTGTTCCTACTCCCTCCTCAATTGCTGCGGTGCTGACTGTAACTTGTATGTAACATCAGATTTCCTTCCTGACACTTTAACCAGCCAAGACGACAAAGGTCAGGTCCACAAGTGGCAAAGCTAAAAACCTTGTCTACTTCTTCTAGATGCACAGGATCAAAAACATCACAGGATGCTACCTCTGACAACTCAGTGGACCTTGTCTATCCAGCTGCCAAAGTGACTGCAAAAAATTTGATCCATAAAAGGATCAGCCAGTTAATCACAACTTGCCATCCAGACTACCTCTTCCAAGTGGGGTGTGCACCTCTAAATGCAATAGCAATAGCAGTAGACTTATATACCGCTTCATAGGCCTTTCAGGCCTCTCTAAGCGGTTTACAGAGAGTCAGCATATTGCCCCCAACAATCTGGGTCCTCATTTTACCCACCTCGGAAGGATGGAAGGCTGAGTCAACCCTGAGCCGGTGAGATTTGAACCACTGACCTGCTGATCTAGCAGTAGCCTGCAGTGCTGCATTTAACCACTGCGCCACCTTGGCTCTTGTCGTTAAATGGTGCCGTTGGTTGGCTTTCCTCAGCTACAATAGCAAAGAAGTAATTTTGCTTTGCTGCCACAAAGTTGGCTTCAATTTGAGCTTATGCTCATATCTAATCATGCATGCTTCTTATCCTCTACCAACAATGCCCCAGGCATCTCTTTACCCTTTGATCACCCAGAACTCCTCAGAGATTTGGCAGAAACAGAGAGGATGCTCAGGAGCAATCTTCTCTAGTGCTACCTTTGCTTCTTATTCCAGAAGCTAACAAAGCATTCAACTGAACCGCTATTTGTTGGCAGCCTGTCAATTACCTACCGTCAGTTCCAGTTATTTAAATTAATCCCCACCTCTGGAGATTTTATGACACACACACACACACACACACACACACACACTATAGTGAGCTAATAATATAGCAAGATCCTGCAATTCATTGGGTCAGAAATGTGAATGTGAATGTAGCCAGCTTGTTGTGCTTCATGATGAGGAATCAAACAAAATGTTTGTGATTGAAATGTTGGAATTTAAAATATGAATATGCATATAGGACTGGTTTGCAGGTAATATGGATACTGGAGTGTCTGTTTAACAAGGGATTTTTAATTTAAGAAATACATTTAAATTATTTCAGTTGCTGAAATAGGTAAGAAGCCAAGAGGTTCTAATCTCTGACCTTGTTGGCCAAGGTCTGGAGAGCCATCTGTGTTCCTCTTTTTGTGTCCTCTCTATATACATTTATTAATTATTTATATAAAAGCGGATGTGTATGTGTGTGTGTGTGTTCCAGCATAACTCTGGAACGCCTCCAGCAATTTCAACCAAACTTGGTACACAGATGACTTACTCTCTGGAGAAAAATATTGTGGGGGTAAGACTCCCCTAAAACCTCTTGGGGTGTGTGTTCTGTTAAGATACAGCCTGTTGTGCCTTAAAATGGCCTCTACTGTACTGCTGTAAAATGGCTTCTACTGGGCAGTGCAGTGGAGTTGCCATGGTAATGGCTTCACAGAACTCCACAAGGGGGCTCCCTCTGGTAAAGGAGAAAATCCAACGTTAGAAATTACGTTTGGTCGGGACATTTCCCTCCTATAAATAAATACCCAGGCAATGCCGGGTTACCAGCTAGTTACTTATAATAAGCAGTTTACATGCATTAAACAATCACTTGGTTTAGCACAGTGCTTTCCTTTCCATTTATGCAAAAATATGTGAATTTAGATAAATACTTATTTTAAAAAAAGGCAAGTAAACTTTACCATCTTCACTATTTATATTCAACAGATAAAGTTGTTCCTATCATCGAGGGGATCCCATGTAGTTGAATACAGCTCAAACTACTGAATGGAGCGACTGAAAACAAAAAGAAGGAAAACGGAATACTTCTGCTCTACTTTATTTCTACTGCTTTATTTGATAGATTCTCCATCTTTCCACATCAGTGAATATTCAGGGCAGCTAATATAAGTTAATGAAATTACCCAAAGTATTAAAAACATTGATAAAATTTTACAATTACAGGAGTAACAAAAATATTTAGCAAAAGAGTTTCTAAGTCTGTTGAAACTGTTGTAAATGTACGCTGATTGTGAAACACCAAAATGGTGATAGTATAACCATGAGACACCACAACAGTCATGAAGGGAAGGATTGATCACAAAGCTGCTTTTTTTTACACTGCTGTAACTTTGAATGGTTGCTAAACAAGGCAGTTGGTAAGCAAGGAGTACTTGTACACCACTCAACTCAGAGGGTTCTTGAAGAGGATTATATATGTATCCAAAAATTCTTCCAAACAAACAACACTAGCAATAGCACTAGCACTTAGACTTATAAACTGCTTTACAGTGCTTTAACAGCCCTCTCCAAATAGTTAACAGAGTCAGCATATTGCCCCCAACAATTTTACCCATTTTACCTACCTCGGAAGGATGGAAGGCTGAGTCAACTTTGAGCCTGGTGAGATTTGAACAACCAAATTGCAGGCAGCCGGCAGTCAGAGAAGTAGCCTGCAGTACTGCACTATAAACACTGTGCCACTGAAATATTTTCCTTTAGAAAATATCTAAAGGATATTTTCATGGCTGGTAAAATGAAACGTGGGTTTTCTGGGTTTTTGGGAGGAGAAACTTACAGAATTACTGGGAATATATTGTGTATCAAATATTAACCACTAGTCTGTAATTTTTCTGTTGGAAAAATGAGTTATTCTATTTGCGACAGATATTTAATGTAATGGGAAAGAATTGTGTTCCTAAGGATGATGGCAAACTAGACACACAGTCCAACATATTTGAAGGAACCACCAGTTTGATTTTAGCATTTCATACAAGTGTTTGATTAATAATTTCTAAGCATACTGTCTGTGAACTACTGCATTTCCTCCAAGTTTTTATAAAATGCTTTAAGTAATGTCCTTAAAATTATTCAGATGATTAAATAATTCCTTAGAGCACCGATTAGTCTAATTTCAGTGGGAATTAAAACATAATTTTATCTAATGTTGTTATCTAATTCTGGGATAAATTAAACTTAAAATAGAGATTCAAAATGATAGAAAGTTAAAAATCTATCTCTACGGCACCTGAAAGATTTTGTGACACCATATTCTACAGGCTCCAGTGACACTAAGCCCAATGTTATTCTCAGTCTCTCTAGATGTCAGGCAACTGCAGAAAACGATGAACACTGGGCTTAATTTTCCATGTAGTAATGAAGGCGGAATTTGTTTTTAGGAGCATAATTTTTATTTCAACTCACCTGCAGCTGTTTTTACTTTACCTACAGCATTTTCTAATGTTGGTGGTATAGAAATACTGATCATGACTGAGAAATAACTTTTAAGCATTTCATAAAGAAGAGAAATAGTTCACAAATATTCCAATAATTGCATCAATACAATTCCAATTTCTTAATACATGTAACAGGAAAATAATATTAAAATAATGTAGCAAGGCTAAACATTTAAATACCTAACATATCTAAAGATACTCTGCCCCATCGCTACCAATTATAAGGTACCAATTAAAATTTCAACTGACATATATTCTGATAATAAAGAATATTTAAAGCAAATCAGAAAAAATATTTAAAGGAAATTAGATGAATCAAAAAGGTTTAATTTCCACTTTTCCATGGAAAAACATTGACCTATTGCAAATGGGATATCAGTTAATTCTTTTGTTTTGTGCTGAAAGAAATAATTCTACCATATTATAAAATAGAAATGGCTTAGGACAAAAATATTTGAGTGCATTCTAGTGGAGATCCTAAAGGAATACAACTCATCTGATCGAAACATAATTAGGAAAAACAAAATGTGCAATTTTAAACCAGTTCCCTAATAATGTATAAAACATCAGTATCCTACATTTTGACTGGCAAGACATATTATTTTATTTGAGAAATTGCAAACCAGTTTTATTATCCTGAAGAAGACTGTCAAATGGTAAAATAGGGAAGCTTGCTTTTCTATATGAGATGGGGGAATAGACTATGAAAAACAATTAAGAAACATTTGTAGCCAAACTTCCTTATAATGCATACCGGGATTCACCCCAAATAAGGGAGAAAATTTCTAAAAATTAGCTGAAACATTTTTGTTTCTTTACTTAAAGCATAGCTGTCCCCTTTTGTTGAGTACATGCAGCCAGCCACATACAAATCTGAAATTAATCAGATCTGAAAAATGCAAAACATCTAGGTGGGATATTATACTACTCTCTTTATGAACACAAGATAATTTATATTAAGGTTTTCATTCTAAACATCGCTTAAGTATAGAGCCAGTTGTGAAATTGAAGATTTCTTATTTAACCAGATTATAAACCTACTTGTTTGATGTTAGATCTGACAAGTGCAATTATAGCTTCAAAGTACATGCTTTTAAGAAGGAAAGGAAATGAATCCTTCAATAAATAAATAAATATATCAATTACGATTGCTTTTCAGGCATTAGTATATGAATTGTTCAATCTCTCCTTACTATAAAGGAGGGAGAATAAATCAGATGGGGATGACTATAAACTTGGAACTTAGTAAAATTTAATTCACGAGAAAACAGTTGCCTGCCGTACAATTTATGACCATTGATAAAGCTAAGACTATCATCGGTAAATGTGAATATTGGCTCCATTTCACTGCATGGGATACACACCTTCTAAGAAAACAGTTCCTCTTCAATTCTAGGTATGAATTGGAAGGATGAAAACATCTGTGTTAGGCCGTCCTACCGAAAGGGCTCATCTTATTATTTTGATAAGCTTAGCTCAGGACATACTGGAGAGGAACATTAGCTTAAAATGGTTCCAGAACATGGATATTAAATATTAGTATTTTTGTCAATTTTTAAAGAACCATCTCCAGAAAAATACAGAATCATTCTGATGCTCAGGAATAGTTTTCATTAATTATATATTAGCATTTGAATTTTGTCAGCAAGGCATTTTAATATTTGAAAGATCCTCTCTTATGAACTGTTGAGATAGTACTAATTTTCCTGCTTTTTTTTTACTTAGGCAAAAATAATCTTTAAAACCTTTAGAAATACAAGGAAGAGCTTGGCAGTAAATCCAATATTTTCATGTATCCATAAAAACCCTCAACATAAGGGTCTAAAATTTTAAAAACTAATTTAAATATCTGGCTCTTTATATTTTTTAAAAAGGAGAAACTACTTGTCTTTCACATTGCTAAGACATGATTTTAATTATGTCTAATACTATACACACACACATACAATATTGTACGTACACACACACACACACACACACACACAAACACACTGATCTCACATATACATGAACACACATAACATGACCTCAGTTTCCATATCCAAATAGTGTGTTGGCACCTATATGCTTTTCCCCATTACAGATTTAAAACTGGCCTACACCTAGAATGTTGATCCATCTGGGACAGAGCAAAGGGTGACCACACACACACACACACACACACACACACACACACACACACACACAGCAGAGCATACAGATCTGATGCACACCTAATTCCTTGCACCAGGGGACTTTCCCATCCTGCTGATAGTTTCACGTAGGTTCATTTCAACTATGCTATGTAATCTCTTTGAAAGGCAAAACCCATGGGATGTCCATATTATCTTTTTTCAGGCTGATTAATCTCTCCAGTACCCAGAGCTTCCTGGAACATCAACCTAATTCTTCTAAATGTTAAAAGAAGAAAAATTCTGACATTTCATATGGAACGGAATAACTTAAAAAGCACAACAAAAGTCAGAAAGATGGTGGTGTGACTTATAAGAAAGTGCTTCTCAAGAGAAATAAAATAAAATCCATGGCAAGGAACAACAGCAGTCAGTCTCATGTGCCTTAATATATGGATCTCTACTGTACTTATTTGAGATTCTTTGGAAAGGGTATTCAGTTCCAAAACAAGCATATTTCCTCCCCTCTTTCCTTCTTGGAAGACCCAGTTTATCATCTTTAATTCATGAAAAGCTACCTCAGATACAAGGCAGGAAGATGCCGGAGTGCTGATGCAAGACTGTCAACATGATAGACGCTTTAATTGGCAGGACGTCCTCTTGTTCCGGCTGCTGGAAGAACTTCAATATTACTATCTTATTACCCTCCACAAAGTGGACATATCCTTGAAGGTACCGATTACCAAAATTACCAAATTTATGAAGAGTTTGGGCCGACTTACCTTTTGGATGCCATGGATCTGTAAACTCGTATTTCCCCACACCAACAGTTCGTAGCATCTGCACCCCATTTGTGTTGTCCTGATTGCCCGTCGAGTTAGGAGGAAGCTGAGGAGCAGCCTGCCCATTGGTGGCTGGAACACTATTAGGTAGGGCAGCTGAAGGCAAAGCAGGTGGTGGTGGAGGCAGGATAGGACAAGTCATGTGACCATTCCCTACTGCCCCATGGCCTGGGTGAGTCACCTGACCAACCCCAGTCATAGAAGACATAGTAATGGGTTGACTGTTTGTGTACAAAGGCTGGCTTTGCAGATTCACAACCATGTTACTGAGAGGCCGTGAAGGCTGCTGCGGAAGCTGGTAATGAGCTGGCATTAATGGAAGCTGGGGGGTAACATGTGGAGGGAGTGAGGGTGTGACTCCAATGACAGGGGCCTGGACGTTGACTGCTGGGCTGAAGGTCGGTGGCTGATTCATCCCATAAGAATGAGTTATGAGAGTTGGTTGGCTACCTGCTGCAACTGTTGTAACCCATGGAGCTGTACCTGGAAAAAGGAAAGCTAGCAATAAGAACAATTTTTGCAAAAGGTCACCCCCCCAAAAATAGCTCCCTCTGCAAATGTGATTCTGTTGAATCTGTCCCCTTCTCTCTTATAACGAGAGGGATGGACTGACATCAGTCCAAAATGGTAAGTGCAAAGCAGTAAATGCTATAATACGGCAGGAAAGCATCAGCGTTAAAAATCCTGATCAACGTGCAAGACAGTATGTTTACAGTTTTCTGTAATTTTCTGCTTCCAAGAAAATTAACCTCGTTCTCCAATGTGTTTTTGTGTCTCCCTGACAATCACTCAGTGTGTATAATAGCCATGTTCCAGCCACTACAAAAAGATTATAATTAGGTGCCTGGCGAAGCTGGATGTGTCAGGAAGCTGGAAAAAATTTCAGGTGGCTCTGGACACCAAAAGAGACTTTATGTATTAAACACATCTAGATAACACCACAACCACAGGACCTAAACCTAAAAACCAGGGGGATTTTATTATTATTCTGGCACAGGATAAACAGGAACAGAACGGGCAGAAGAAAGAACTTTTAACAAATTTGCAGCATTTTAATTTGTTTGAATTAGCCATGGCATAGGAATAACCTGAAGAGGTCTTTGTATCTAGAAAGCAAAGCCAGCTGCGATATTAAAAAAAGGACTCACGACAAAGCCTTATTTAGAGTGGAATTGGAAAGAGCATATTGAATTTGCTTTGAACAATTTTCTCCAGCAGAATTGCAAATAAGGCTGAAAGTATACCTGGGTTTTCGGTCTCCCTCATTTGTTTAGATGGTGGCTCATCTGTATCCCAGGGAGTAGACTGATTGATGGGTGTCTGTCCCCACCTTACACTGGTTGCTAATCCTTGTGGTTGATTATCTGTCTTGGAAATGGAAAGTGTCTGCCAGAGAATGAAAGAAAACATATCGAAATTAGACATATACACCCAGAATCCTTATGGTGCTTTTCATGTTTTTGTATAAAGTTTTATATTGCATTTAACTAGGGCACGGGTGTCAAACTCAGTCACGTCATGGGCCAGATCGTGATGCATCACAACGTTTTTTGTCTTTGGGTAACCAGGGTGAGTGTGGTCTGTGCATGACCCATCTGGCCTGTGGGCTGCCAGTTTGACACCCCTGAATTAGGCCAACATTAGACAGAGCAAGCTAAATATATATTTTTATTGTTTGGAAGGTATTATGATTAATCCAACAATTGTTACCTTAAGGCGGCTGTGAAAAGAACACTTCCACTCCCAATGTAATTACTTGCCAGGACACTCAGTATGTCCCACTAAAGAATTTCTGCACTGTTACTATCAATGTGCAAAGTATTAGATAACTCATCCCGAATAGCATTTCTTACTCATCAGAGTTATCTGACTTTGCCCAAATAACTTTTTTAGCTATCTGGGGGCCATAATTTCATGCTGGGATTTTTTTCTGCATTGTCCCTATTCCAATAATGAAAAAGCAAATGCCATTTTTCAAGAAATAGACTTTCTCCAAAAGTCAATTGAGATGGCTTTATTGCATAAGAATCTTTAAAATTGAACTAATAATACATGAAGACAATAGAAGTTGCACCAAGTCCATTCTGGCTATTTTTCTGGGTATTAAAAGAAATGAGCGGAAAAGAGTAAAGTTCTATGATACAAGCAAAAAGACAGCTTTATCTAAATATCCAAAGAAAAATAAATATTTAATAAGATAACCAAGGTGCTTCTCAGTTTCTCCTTATGTCTTTGCCAGAGAAGCGAATTAAGCTTTCAGTATTATATTCCTCCCTGCACAAATACAATAACAATATAGACCAGCGATGGCAAACCTTTTTTGACTTACGTGCCATAAGCGGGGGGGGAGCGCAGGGGGGGTCGTGCATGGGTGTGCTGCACCCATAATGCAATGCGCGACCCCCCAGTGCGCATGAATGCATGACAGGTGTGACCCCTCCATTTTATGCATGCTTTTTTCGTCCTGCCCAGGCTCCAGAGACTTTATAGGAGCCTGGGGAGGGTGAAAACATCCGGAGCCTTCAGGAGGCTTCCCTGAAGGCTCCAGAGGGCTTAAACCGACCCTACGAGCAAACTGGAAGTCCATTCCTGAACTTCCAGCTTGCCCATAGGGCTGTTTTTTTGCGCTCCGGAGGCTTTAGGGAAGCTCCTGAAGCCTCCGGAGGGCCTCGGGGGGGGGGGGGGAAGAGGCTGTTTTCGCTCTCCCCAGGCTCCTATAAAGCCTCTGGAGCCTGGGAAGGGTGAAAAATGGCTTTAAAAAAGGCTAAACTCAGCTGGCCAGCGTGTGCATGCGTGCCCTGACAAATGGCTCCGCGAGTCACCTGTGGCACGCCATCCTGGATATAGACCTTCTTTATCACCACATGGATATCTAGATAGGTTCCAACAGAAAAAGTAGTTGTCCAAAATATGTGTGTTCTAATTTATATGTATTTGGGGAGGAAATACCATGTTTAAACAAAATATCCACTCTCAGTCAAAAAAATCTTTTATTCTGCCTCCTATCAAAACATGGTTCACAATTCTAGGTTCTCAATGAGTAGATTAACCCTGTCAGAAGGCAAACACACTCCCAAACTAGTATTGATTCAGTCAGAAAGAAGCTACAAATTTTGAATTTACAGTTCCTAATAATCTTGGGGTACAATGAAGGAAAGCAAAAATAAAGAAGAAATAGCCTAATAAGATTCATGATTAATTATTAAATGTTTAATGTTATATGAATAAATATGCCCAATAACAGGCTTAATTATCTGTTATTTTTGAATGTTGAATTTTGGTGGTCTTGAAGATATAAATTATTGCTTTGGAAATTCAGAGCCATTGTAAAAGGAAGGTTGTGCCTTTGGTAGAACACAGGAGCATTTATTTTAGCTTTAATTATCTGATATGTCCACTGGCCACTGTAAAGAGATGGGCTTTCTAAAAAGTTCTGTAGACATCACAGGAACTAATTGCATTATGGTGTACTTTGCTTTTTAGCTTTCATGTCCCACGCTTATTTGGATTAAATAAGGAACACATGAAAGAGGTAAATTGCTTGAAACACACTTTCAGGTGTGCATTTCAAAAGGAAAGAAAAGAGAGGCCAAATGTCTACTTGCTTGAATAGATAACCTCTGAAAGGCTTTGTGGCTGTGATACTTCAAAAGCACATACTTCAGGAAGAGACAGAAAAGAAAGGTATTAAATATCAAGATGCCCAATGGCATTATTTTGTTTATTTACTTATAATATTGCTAATCCCGCCTTTCAGTCAATAGATGCACACCTTTCAGGAAAAAAAAATAATGTTTTAACAATACACACATACACACTCCTTTGAATCAGTCATAAAAAAACAGCAAACTACAGAATCCTTCAGGCAAAAGAACAGAAGAAGATAAAAGAAGCTGGTCTATTCTTTCAGAGAAGAGAGTTTTACCACTGAAGGTCATCACCAAGAAAGCATCCAAACCTTGGCCCTTGAGAAAAATGACTTATAAACTGAAATAAGGAACTGGTTCACTTTTGATAGTGGGACCTAGACAATTTCTTCATGTGATGAATGCTGTATTCACCGCTGTGGGTGCCCTGAGTTATATCATTACTTTAAAAACAATAGAAAGTCCTACATAAACCTATATGAAAGAAATGACTCTGAAATCTTTTGCTTAGATTTGTAAATGTTTTCAACCTACTTAATGAGAGTTTGTTTCCATTTCAATGGAATCTGAATCAGACACACTGATTTTGAATGCTACCACAGTGTTAGTGAAGGAAAGGAAAAAAGTGACTTTTGGAGGAACTCAAGTGCTCCTCCTCAAGCGAGAGTGATCTTGAACCAAAAAGTCAGTTGATGGCTGACAGATTCAAGGATTTTGAAATATGAGAATCTGCTTATGGAACAAAATGATTTAATACTAACCACTGATGTTCACTTGAATCCAGATCAGTTTTAAGAGGAGATTTAGAAGGACAATTGGATATTGGTGCTGAGAAGGGGTTAATTTGTTTATAGATGGGAAGAGAAAGTGGTAAAAGGTAAGAGAAGGAGTTTTGGTAGAAACTAGAAAGTTATGTTGGTCTGCACAGACTTGTGAATTGTATGCCTTAAATCAAGCTTTGAATTACTTTGAAGCCCGAGGCAATAATTTAGCTGACTTGGAAGCCAGGATGGCAACAGCAGAAGGAATTGAATGTTTAATGTTAGGTGAGAAGGAGTTAGAGAAAGTGTGAGCAGTAGAAAGTGGAGGAGATAGTACCCGATAGAAGGCAAATGTTGATTTTGGACTTAGTACATCAGGGTAGTCATTGGGGGACTAAGGTATGATGTGACTTGTTTGTAGAAGCTTATGGATGCTGTGGATTGTGACAAATATGTGAAAAATGTAAAACAGTAAACAAATTCTACACATAAAGAAAAGGGAGAACCACTTTAGTGTGAGATCATTTCAATACATTCGAGTTGATTATATTAAACTACCTCTTATCTTACCTCAGAAACACAGGACTACTAGCTCAAACCCTACCTCTCAAATTTGCTGTCCGTAAGTTCTAGCCTGGCGATTAGGTCCTGATAAAAGCTGACATGAGGAAAAAACTAGCCAAGTTTGGGACAGGTCCTATCAACTCCTGTTGACCACTGAAACAGCAGTCCAAACTAAAGACAAAGGGTGGACCAATACACACATGTAAAAGGACCAGTGGAAGAACTTAAAGAGTGGCAAGTTATTCCTGGAGAAGACCCACTGAGAATAAACATTCCCCCCAAAAACTGATGTGGTCATTGTGGCCTGAATGGGTTTTGTTTGTGATTTTTCTCATTGCAGAAGTAGCAACTTTTTGGTCTTTCCGGCCTGAGTGATAGCCTCTCTTATTCCAGCTGAAGATCCCAAAAGCAGCTGTGCAACTTTGCACTCTAAAGATTGGGTTGGTTCTGTGATTGTAACGGTATCACTCAATGTTGTTGTGATTGTGAACTGATACATGCCTATGGGGAATAGTGGGACACTGTGATTGTGGAAATGATTGCACCCCATATAAACTCTATATATCGGGGCATTGAATCAGATCAACCTGACTTGAACACAGTAGTCTTAGGAGTTAGTGATGTCATAATTCCTGAAGATATAGAATGGATGGATTTAATGCAATGGTTCAATATTTGGGAATAATTTTCTTATGTTTAGGACTAACAGGAGGAGAATATAATGCAATGATAAGTGTGAAAAATTACATATTACAAGCAAGGTGTTTTCTTCGCTTACTGACACCTTTCAGTCTGCAATTAACCTGACACAATCTATTTGAAAATATAACTAGACTGAGTGGGTTATGGACGGATGTAGTAACTCTTAATTGGCATGCTCCAGATGGCTTATATTGGATAGGTAGGAAGTTTGTCTATGTGCAATTGCCTGGCCAATGGTATGGATTATGTGTATTTGGAATTGTGAAACCTAGTTTTTTCTACTGCCCATACAACAAGGGAGTACCTGTTTCTGAGGAAGTAGACCACAGAAAGATGACTGGCCTTTAGACAGAATAATTCCGGTATATGGACCAGCCACCTGGGAAGAAGCTGGAATGTATGGTTATAGAACTCCCATTTATATACTGAATAGGATTTATAAGGTTACAGGCAATGCTTGCAACGTGTGGAAAATTTAATCTCACAAACTATTGTTTGCAAATAGATGATCAAGGACAAGCTTTAGAGGAGATAACTGCCAAAGTATGGAAAGTTGCCCACATCCAGTGCACACTTGGACTGGGGCAATTGACTTCACCTGGTTTGGCAATATCTCCTCTGACTGGTCAAGGATAGGGGTTTCTAGTGTTGTTAACCTTTCGAGGTCTTCTTCTCCTCCCCTCTTTCCCTTTTAATCCAACACATATTCTACCCCTCCCGATAAACTGGCAAATATCATGGTCCTCCAGACCGTCCCCATTAAATATACACCCCTAGTCCACTATTGACAGGACGCATCCTGTCCTAAAAGAAAAGGGAGGAATGAAGGGACATAATAATAGTAGAATACAGAGAATTACTGGGACATAATAATAACTTGCTATTTCAGTTCTTCTGTAAGGATTGCTTTGCTCCTGTAAGAATTAGAATTGCCTCTGCCATTTGCTTCTGCCAGTCATCTAACTCCTGTGATCTTGTTTTTGTGTACAACTCAGTGCCTGGTGCAGGGCATCGGGCAAATACCTCTGTTGCTAAGCACTCAAACCCCCCCCCCCCCATTCCTTGCTGCATGGCCAATGCAGGGCTGGAAGGAAGGCATGGGCCAGGGGGCCAGAACTGAATACTAAGATGATGTCTCTGAAGGTATAAACACCATAACTTCCCCAAGGTGTGGCCTTCCTTACATACACCTTGTCTGTATGTTCATAGAATGGTCTACCCAGCTCTTTGCTTTGATCAAAAATAAATGCTGTTTCTTTTTCAAGTCTCCACTTCAGCTCTTCTTTTAACCTATTGTTGACCTAAGCAAATGGCCAAACCTTACAATATCCCAACACTATTTTGGTTGATGTAATTTGCCAAATCTATCATTTCGAACTGCTTTCCAATAAGAGCCCCATGTAGCCTATTTTAATCACCTAGTTCAGAGATTATGTAGGTATGATGCAGAGGTGGGTTGCTGCCGGTTTGGCCTGGATCAGCTGAACTGGTAGTAGTGGCAGTGGGAGGCTCCACCCACCCACCTGGACGCTTCTGCGCATGCGTAGTTTCACACATACACGTGAGTGTGCGCGCAAGCATGCTCAAACCAGTAGTAAAAAAATTAGCAACCCACCTCTGATATGATGGTCACTTATTTGTTTACATGCTGCTTATCCATGGTAGCCACACTCAAAGTATTTTGCTAGATATCTTTTAACACACTTTACAATAATTCATTTGAAAACCAGTAATTGTCACACACTTATCCATAAGTATGCTACTCTTCTCAATACCAAGCACGAATTGAACACTAAAAGCATGGGGAAACAGGCTGTGAAAAAGAAAAGAATAACTTGCTAAGCAAAATGTTCTAAAGGTTTGCAAGTTCAAGTTGTAGAAGAATATGGATGGAATGTAAGTAATATTCACATGCAGCCAGTGTAAGTAATGCTAAACTTGCCACTTTCAATAAACATGAGGCATCTCCACAGTTACAATAGCAGATTATATTGATAGTGAAAAAAACATGTCTCTCAATAAATTACATTCATTTCACATCAAATATATAGGGTAGAGAAGATCTCAACAATTAAATAACCGTGATGAGTCTCTCTTATTGTACAGGCAGTCCTCAACTTACAACCATAATTGAGCCCAAAATTCTCATTGCTAAGCAAGACAATTGTTAAATGAGTTTTGTTCCCTTTTATAAGTTTTCTTGCCACAGTTGTTAAATCACTGCAGTTAAGTTAGTAACACAGTTATAAAGTAAATCTGGCTTCCCCATTGATTTTGCTTGTTAGATGCTGCAACCGTCATATATACATGCCAGTTGCCAAGCATCTGAATTTTGATCATGTGATCACAAGTATGCTGCAACAATCATATGAAAAATGGTCAAAGTGGTCACTTTTTTGTGTGTCTTATATTTAAGTGGTCATTAAATAAACGGTTGTACGTCGAGGACTACCAGCCTTAATAAATAATTTCTGTTTTGTTTGTAGCAAAATAAATGAAAACCTTCTCAATGAAATGATCAAATTCTAACACTTTTTTCACTTTTTCAAACTAAAGGCATATGTACAAATAAAAACTAAGATCTACACAGATGTATACATTCAGGGAACAAATGCTGTTAAGTTTCTTGCATTCCTCTGATGTCTTTACAGCTGTGTTAAACTCATAATTCAAGAAATTTAATGAAAATATTCTGTAACAGCAAAACAGCTGTTTCTTATGTTTTACTTCAGTTTATTTTTAGATTTTTGTTTTGCAATTTTCTATCCTTGATTGCAAATAAACAAAAATACGTACTTAACTCTCAAAGCTGTTCTATCACTCTAGTCTACATTAACTCAGGGCAAAAAAAATGTAAAGGATGCTGCCTCTGAAAGGATCTAGAGCAGAGGTGTCAAACTCGTGGCCCGCGGCCTGGATGCATCAAGTGCTGGCCACGCTCATGCTCGCTTTAGTGAAGGGGGGGACAAGTCAAGATATGTCACATAATGCTGTGAGGATGCGAGTTTGACACCCCTGGTCTAGAGGAATGTAGGGTTACATCGTGAATTGTTACACCAGGTTAGTTGTGTGTAGATTATATAATGTAAATTTAAAATATCTGTTTGTATCCCAAACATTTAATATCACAACCTGTAATACGTTTGTGCTAAGCCAGTGGTATGACGGCTATTGTTGAAAACAGTGATGAAAAATGCAGCACTGTTTCCTGGCACCTAATTTGGAGTTTATATTGTATAATCCCTGAATGGTCTTAATCTTTTCTCCCTGTACAGTCCTTAATATGGGCCAAATGATCATATAGACAACTGAGAAGTTACCATTTGAATGATCTTTCAAAATATTTTGTGCTTTAGAAACAAATCTTCTATCTCAGATGATTGAAAGCAACAGTTTTTTTTATGACTGGTGGCATGTAGCCATTAGTGCTTTGAATGCTTTGTTCATTGTTGGGCAAGGGCACAGCTAATGCTCAAAAACATTGTTAGGTGCAGTGTTTTTCCAAATTGTGTCACAGATCTTTAAGTACTGGGGCTTCAAACCTCACATCGGTTTTCCTCAAGCCTCCGGGAGGGTGAAAACAGCCTCCCCAGGCTCCAGAGGCCTATTTATTCTTGCAAGATTGTATTAGAAATTGTTTGACATCCTTATTTAGAATGGCCCAAAACCTTTTTATCTCTGTTTTAGACAAGGGTGGGCTGCTGGGGGTTGGCAGGGGTTCGGGAGAACCTCTAGCTAAGATTCTGTGCAGTTCGGGGAACCCCCTAATCCCACTCCCGGCTGGCCCTGCCCAGCCTGTCCCTCCCAGGAGTCCCCAAATGGCCCATGTTGGATGCAGTTAAGTGCAGGGTGTGTGCGGAAGCTCGGGGAGGGCGAAAAATGGGCCTACTGGAAGTTGGGAAGGCTGGAAACGGGCCTGTCTCCGGCCTCTAGAGGGCCTCTGGAGCCTGGGGAGGCTGTTTTCACCCTCCCGGAGGCTTGAGGAAAGCCTCCAGAGCCCGGAGAGGGCAAAGACGCCTCCCCTGCTGTGGTGCAGGAACTCGACTAGGCCACACCCACCATTGCCATGTCCACCCAGCAACTGGGCAGAGAACCCCTTGATAAATTTTTTGAAGCCCACCCAATTCCAGACAGACAATTCCAGACTATTTAAAAGCGCGCGCGCACACACACACACATTTTATAACGCAGTATAAAACTGAAGTTACATTTAAAAGAAGAAAAACTGAAAAAAATAAAAGAACTCCCCCCCCCCCGGAAAATTATATAAACAAAGTAATACTCCAAACTTTAACCAGGTTGCTCTAAAGTTTTTTCCCCTGTTACATTCAGAGACAAAATAAATAAAAGCTATCAAAAGCTGATAAATAATAAACCACACACCAACAATTCCATATAAATTTATCAAATATCTAAAGAAAGCAAGGCACTGTATAATAATCTTTTAGGGCAGTGCCCCCTTGCCCAGTGTGCAAGTCTCAAAGAGGTTGATAAATTATTGAGGTTTTCACTGCCTGGGCCAGGTGAAGCAAGCTGGTTGTTTTCAAATACTGTTAGGTCACAGTGCATATTTTCATAACTGGAAGAGATGTCATGGGACTGTGTGATATTTGTGGAAAGAAAGAAACAGTTGATCTTGTCTCTTGGGACTATTTGTGTTATGATAATGCCAGATGCCTTCTGTTGTAGGCGTTGTCTGACTTGGATGTTCAATTTTTTTATTTAAGAATAACTAGAAACATGTTCTTGTGGATATTTTTACAGGACCTTTCATTACCTGGTGCTTAATAAATCTGTGGAATCACTTGGGCCAAGAGGGAGGGTTCTGATGCCATCTCACCACTGTTGCCAAGGCTGGGAGTCTGTGTGTAACTCCTCATGGCCCAATCTTAGTTTTCATTTACAGCCGTGATTTGAAGCCCCATTAAAATTCTGGCAAACAGAATAACAAAGCTGGGAGGAATCTTAGGAGGTCATCTAGTCTAACCCCCTACTCAAGCAGGAAACCCCCCCCCCCCAAACAATAAATTGTTGTCCAATCTCTTCTTTAAAATCTTCAGTGTTGGAGCATCCACGACTTCTGGAGGCAAGTTGTTCAACTCTGGCTTGTTTGTTTAAGAATCATAAAATCATCATGTAAAAAAGATGCTGAGACTCTAGAAAGAGTGCAGAGAAGTACAACAAAGATGATTAGAAGACTGGAGGCTAAAACATATGAAGAACAGTTGCAGGAACTAGCAATCTTCGGGATCACTGTTGATGCAGTTCTTTCGTTCTCAACGGTTGATAGACTGGATCGATGTCAATATGTCTGTTTATTGATTTATTGGTAGAAACCAAACAAGTATGTATGTATGTATTTTGTAGTATGCATTTTGTATTTTTATTTGTTTATTGTAAATTACCTAGAGTCATGTAAAAGTGAAATGGGCAGCTATGTAATTTAGTAAATAATAAACAAACATACAAATATGCCAGAAACTGACATTTTCATGTAAGAAATGTCTTACTATTTCTCCAATTTAGGTTGAAATTCATAGAATTGGTAACATGGTTTTAAATGAATTATTGCTGCTTAATAATGTATAAGCTCTGCTTAGCGCTATCTCCAAAATGGGAATCTATCAAGGCACCAATAAATATACATTTTTCATGCATTAGGAATAGCCAAAAGTTTTACTCTTGGAAAGTTAAATATCTATCAGAGTTGTAGAAAGGGATTTCTGATACGAATGATCTAACAATGTTTGCATTGGATTTGAGGTTTTATAATAAGGGAAGAAAATGGCCATCTCTGCTTTCTTTGAGACATACTCCTCTCAAGAAATCACGTTACCCACCACTTTTCTATCAGCATTTGCACATCTTAAAATGCATTCATCCCAGTACCATTCTTTAGTAAACATTCTGCCATTGTAGACAAATTAATTTACATCTTCTGATTTGGGGGCATTTTTGTCTAACCTATATTTCTCCACATCATTTTTATTGTCAAGCACAGCCATTGTAATCTTCAATCCGTTAATTTTCAGATCCATATTTTGTTACATAATGCATCAAAACATCTACTACTGATCATTTAGATTCTCTGTACTACTCTTTGACCGTAATCAACGGAAACAAACATTTAGGTTCTCAGCCAAAAATATCATATTATCTAAAACTTAAATGACATGCAACATTTATGCTCCTGACCAACATATTTTTAGTGTTACCAGAAGCATTCCTTATATTCCCCCCCCCCTCCATTAATATGTGGAAGTTAATTCAAATGTTCATTTTTAACTGTAGAAGTTAGCTTAGATATCTAAGAGGCATGTAGCCCAGTGACCTTGGAATGGGTACAGAAACCAGAATAGCTGCCCGTCCTCCAGTGTAAATGGAATGGTGTGAAAAGATGCACATACATTAAACACTACTGTTTATTGAACATGATGATAATATCTAACAGGATAGAATCCTAACAGTGTAACAAGTAATAGGCAGGTTAATTTTGGTAGTTTATCAAAAGCATTCCGGCTGTAAAGATCATATTGTGATAAAATAGTAATATTTTTATCATTCCTATGCAACACACCAAAAGCATATAATCTGTACTCAGAGCTTTGCAGAAAATCAATACATACTGTAAGTTTTCTTTCTTACAATCCTACATTCTTCACATTCCCGACATCACAGTCCTATGTCCTGCTGAAGATTAAAAAATCCCCTGCTTGTTACCAAGCTGCACTGTACTTCCCAAATTTTGTTTATTGGCTTGTAATTTTTTCAGTCAGAATTCTGGCTCACCCCTTTCTAGGCATACAGTACTTATTTATTAATCATATTATTATAGCTTCCCATCTCCATACAATCTAGGGGGCTCAAAAAGGATTAAAAGAACAATATTAAAAACAACAAGCAAAGTAAGAACAGAATAAAATCATAAAACAAAATTCACAGCTGAGGTACCATATTTTTTGAGTATAAGATGCATCGGAGTATAAGACACACCAAGATTTTGAAGAGGCAATTTTTAAAAAAAACATTTTTGCACTCTGCAGACCTCCCCCCCCAAAAGGCATTAATAGCCTTTAGGAGGCTTGTAGAGTGCTCCTGGGGGCTTGGCTCCCCTCAAAACGAGCAAAGAATGGACCATTTTCACAAAAATGGGCCTGTTTCTTGTTTTTTTTTAAAAAAAGAGCACACATAGCCTTTAGGGGGCTTATAGAATGCTCCTGAAAAAGGGGGGTGGAATTGAGCGAATACGGTCAGTTTTTTGCTTATTTCTGCTCTCCCCAGCTCCCATGAGCACACTGAAAGTCTCCTAAAGTCTATGCATGGCTATTTTGATGAAGGGGGCAGGGTTTCGGGAGGCAAAAAATGCTGTATTCAGCATATAAGATGCACCCAGATTTTCAGCCTTATACTCTGAAAAATATGGTAATTGTCTCCATACTTAACAACTAAGTTCTAGTTGCACTAGTTCTAGCATAATCTAGTGCCCATTTGCACAACCATGTTTTTAAGGCTTAAGAAAGACCAGCAGGGTCAGGGATAATCTGATATCCAAGGGAATGCTATACCACAGGATAGGAGCCATGTCATAATCATTTCTGTATCTCAGCATATAACAGTCCTGGGCAGATGGGAGTCAGAACATGCCCCTCCTACCTGATCTGATGGGATGGTTAGGTGTGATTGGCAAGAGACAGTCCTTCAAATAATCCATTCCCACACCATAAGCAGCTTTATAGGTCATCACCACTACCGTGAATTACACTGGGAAGCAGAATGGTAATCAATCTATCCCATAGAACAGGGAAGTAAGTGCACCAATCAAGGATGACACGTAACTGCTTACCCAACTGCATACTGCACCAGCTGAAGTTTCTGAATATTCTTCAAGGCTAGTCTCATATAAACCACATTGCAGTAATTCATACGAGAAGTGACCAAGCCATGAGGGGCTGTCAGAAAGCCCTTCTAATCTAGGAACAGGCACAGTTGGCTCATCTGCGCTATCAGATAACACCCTGAGTGGCTTCATGTAGATATTAAACTGGAGTGAAGAAGGCACCGAATCTTGATAACCTTGATTGGTTGAATATCCTTGATAATAAATAATCAAATAAATCATATTTTACATTAATTCCTTTGTTGTGTATGCACACAAATAAATGTATACTTAAACCGCGTAAATGAAATCTTAATTTAATGGAACTCACATATAATTCACAACTACTACTACAACTACTCTTTCTGGTTTAAGCAATATCTGTTCTTAATTACTTCATTGGTTGGAGAATAATAAAACAAGAATAATTTCTGTATATCTGACTAGTGAACGAAAGAGAAGTAAATATGCATCTTTTTGGGGTAGACTGAGTAAAGAAACTGGAACCAGTCAAGCCAAGGAGGCGTGTCCAAACAATGTAAACTCAGTCTCTGGGCAGATAGACAGATATTATACTCATGCATGGAGTCTCCAAGCAGCGCACAGGAGAAAGGAGTAATATACACAAGCAATAGGACAATATACTTTTGCATCAGTTCTGAAGATGGAAAAACAGGCTTCCAACTATTCTTCTACAGTTATGAAGCACCTGCATAAGCTTATTGTGGGGGTCAACGAATTAACCGAATCCCCAAGGTCACATGGTTCCTCCAGAAACTTCACATGATGTGTTTAATGTCAATAGCACAGAATGTATGGTTAAGGATCTTGATTTTCCATAGCTGTTAATTTTACTGACAGCTTGCATAGACAAAATCGCTTTGTGCTA
Source organism: Thamnophis elegans (assembly GCF_009769535.1). Taxonomy (NCBI): domain Eukaryota; kingdom Metazoa; phylum Chordata; class Lepidosauria; order Squamata; family Natricidae; genus Thamnophis; species Thamnophis elegans. The sequence goes on along the minus strand of NC_045543.1, from coordinate 15,514,809 downwards.
AAGAATTTCGAATCTTTTATATGGAAAGTCAAAATGGAGCACAAGATCTTGCAGGAAGCAATAAATAAACTGGTTAGCTGACAAGCACTTAAGAGGTCTATGCAACAAAACTTGTAGTCCTTCCTTGTCAAAGGTTGTCTGTAAAGTAGGAATGTTAGCATTATTTTATAGAGTTTATGAAACTTCTGGCATGAATTATGCTCTGACAACAAAGAACTCTACAATGCATACATGAAATTCTTTGAAAGTAATTTCGGTTTTTCATTCTGAAACTTTTTCTTTGTGTGATATATATTGAATGTTGTTTTTATTTACAAAAAGTGATTATTAGTTTTATTAATTCCATATGTAAAATCATTAATATAGATTAGAATTCTGACTTCATAGAATGTACTAAAAGTGATTTCCAGGGAAACATGGTGAATTGAAGATTTCACAAGCATGGCAGAAGGAGGAGCTTGGGAATGTATCAGTTCTCCCAACTCTTCTCCAGATAAGGAGAGGACCCGGGATCGCCCATAATGCTTCTCACAGATGCTTCCCACAATGAAACTGTCAACCCTGGAGCCATCTTTGAGCGTCTTCAGGGTTGCCACAGCGAGGCTGGATGGAGGTGTGGAAAAGGGAGGAGAGAGTAGGGATAGCTGGGGGGATATGTAACCAAAATAACATTCTTCTGGGAACCAAGGACACTCTCACCAGCACCTAGAGGGCGTCGATGGGAGGCATCCGGGATGGAGACAGAGACCTGATTAGGGCATGGGATAGTTGTGTGTGATGGGGAGAAGAACTTTGGATTTTGAACTGGGTGGGGAAAACCCGGGGGAATTCAGATTCAGATATCACCAGCTGTGCCAACATGACACATGCCTAATAAATCTATACTTTGAGGAACCTTGCCTTGGAGTCTTGATTTCGTATGTGTTGTTACTTGGAACCCTGACTGAAACCATAAAACAGTGTTGTCTAGAGGGATTTTACGACCTAGGAGGTGGAATATAGAACTTTACCAAAGCCACCATTCAGAGCCATCAAAGAAACACTGGGTTCACTCACTTCCTTTCTTAATCATTTTCACTGGAAATAGGATATAAATTGGATATTCAGAACCCTTAGAAGGAACATTAGACATTAGGTAGTTTTATTTTACTGGATGATTTTCCTTCAATCCTCAGAAAAGTTTTGTCTTCAATTCTCAGCAATAGGAGGCTTCTGTAAATTTAAGACCTAATTTTGATTTAGAAATTAAAAGCAAAGGGGTGATTGGGAGGTTGATTTTGGAATGTTTATAAAGAATAAAGGGTCAGATTGACCGAAAATAAAATATAATACAAGAAGACAATTGTAAAAAATCTTTCCCTGGGAAAATGTGGATTAGAGAAAAAAAATGACAAGAGGAAATCTTGAAGGCTGGTTACTAGAGGCAATCAGAAAGAACTAAAGATTATAATTAAAGGAGAAGATCTAGTACAGTGTTTCTCAACCTTGGAGACTTGAAGTCCACAGCTGGCTGGGGAATTCTGGGAGTTGAAGTCCACAGGACTTCAAGTCTCCAAGGTTGAGAAACACTGATCTAGTAAAATACAGAATTCAGGAAAGCATTTTACCTCTGGAAGAATTTCAAGGACATTGCTAACAATATACTCAAAGCTTTTTTTTTCAGATTATCAGTTACTATAAAAATGGGTGCAAAAGAGGAGATAGAAGATACAACTGAGAATCAGACTCTTTTGGATACGGATTTAAAATTGACAGCATACAAGAATGATATTGACAAAGATGTTAAATGGAATTTACAAATAAAACTGCTGTATGTTTTAATAGCTAAAAGGGACACACAAATAATGAGTCAAAACAATGACTTGGATGTCTACTCAGAAAAGTCACTTGAACAATTTTCTTTTTTGCACATACAAATAAGATGTGTTATACCTATGAAGGGAATTCCTGAGAAAAGATAGAGAGAATGAAAAGAAATCATCTTCTGGGACATTACTTAAAAGGAATAGACATCAAAACTTTTTAAAAGAAAAAGATTTATAATGTTCTCTTATTCAACCAAAGTTAAAGTGGATGTGGGTTTTTTTTCTTAGCAGATTTTAGTATTTTTTTTTTACCAGAACTGAATGATGAGGCTTTAGAGATTTGTTTATGGATAAGATATGAGAAGAAGATATTATTTTTTGTTGTATTTTAGAGACAGTGATAAGCTATGGTATTAAAATTGAAAGAAAGTGTTGCAATTGCAAAGATTGAAAGATATAGTTTATTATTTGCTAATAGATAAGACAATAAGATATGGTATCTTACAGATTTAGGCAGCAATTAGAAAAGCTGATAAGTTTGTTCTTGTCTTGATGAAGGTGGAAGAGATTTCTATATATTTTCCATTTTTTAAACATTCTGAACCCTTTTTTCTTCCTTCCTTCATTTTTTCCTCTTTGTACTTTTTTTTTGCATTTGTCTTACTTTGTATTAGATTTTTATCTTTGTATTTTTAAACTTCAACAAATTATTAAAAAAATACAATATATTGAATATATTAAATAGCTTTACATACTTCCCCATCAAGATTTACCATGCAGAAAAAGAGTAAATGACAAGAAAGAGTTGCATAAAATACTGTAAGTGCTAACTTACAAAATAAATGTAAATTTAGTAACAATTACAATAACCTAAATAGAAACTGCAATACATGTCATTATTTTAGAGCAGTGTTTCCCAAACTTTTGACATATGTGTACCCCTTCTATAATTTTCGTAACGCTGAGTACCCCTCATAAAAAACATGCTTTAATAAAAATCAAAATATATTTATTTTTTATTTTTTTGGTACATACGCAAAATAAACGAAAGTTATATTATAAAGAACATTTATTTGATTCAATGAGAAGGATGAAATTGTTTATGTTGAGATGACAGATCATCATAATTTGGTTCCGATTGTTAATTTTAATCTGAGATGCCAAACTCCTGTGCAACGCGTACCCCCACCAAACTCTTCCCGTACCCCTGGGGGTACCCGTACCACACTTTGGGAAACACTGTTTTAGAGAAATCAGGTATGTCTCCTGTTCAGATTTGAACTTTTTAGAAAATGTTATATTTTTTACAGGCTTGAAAATCTTTTGGAAAGAGTACACTTTCAACAATCTAACTGAAAACCTGGGGGGAAATCCAATTTTCTGCAAATGTAATTCTAAGTTGAAATTGGCACCTATGGGAAATTATTATGAGTTGAATGATATACCTAAAAGATTAAAGAAATCCAAAAATTACCTGAGACACACTACTTGGCAATAATATGGAGACATTACTGATAAAAAAGATGAAGTGTTTCTGTTATTCAAGCATGTTAACCCATAGCAATAGCTCTTAGACATATACTACTTCACAGTGCTTTGCAGCCCTCTCTAAGCAGTTTACAGAGTCAGCCTATTGTTCCCAACAATCTGGGTCCTCATTTTACTGACCTCGGAAGGATGGAAGGCTGAGTAAATCTTGAGCCGGTCAGAATCAAACTACTGGCATTGGTCAAAGTTAGCCTGAATACTGCATTCTAACCACTGTGCCACCAGGGCTCGTGCTTGGTGTGCAAATGATATTTATTTCAAATCTGCTGACAGGATGACCAACCACCCTTAATTTGACCTCTTTATATTTGTAGCAGTAGTACTTAGACTTATATACTGTTTCATAGTGCTTTTACAGCTCTCTCTAAGTGGTTTACAGAGTCAGCCTATTACCCACAACAATCTGGGCCCCCATTTTACCCATCTCGGAGGGATGGAAGGCTGAGTCAACCTATTTAAATGTGTTAGTTGTTTTTTTCAATTGAAATACTTATATATTTTCAAAATAGGAAGATCTGGTTTCACTATATGCTTCAGGCACGGTAAATCCAATGTTATGTGACTTCTAAAATCCTTGTGTGTCACTCAAAATCTCCTTCAAAAATGACGCTGAATTGTAATAATTAGTGATCAATATTGTACACAGGTGAAACAACACACAATAGTATTAAAATAATTTAATTGTATTAAAAACAAATTATTTTTCATGTTAGAGCCATCTATTCTTATTTATTCTTGGTAGTGCTCTTTTGGAAGATCAGTGTTTTTCTTGCCACAAGTAAACCTCTTCTACTAGTGCAAGGATTCCTTTCGAAAGCCTTTCTTTTAAGAAGGCAAAAAGTGTTTGCTGTAACAGTACTACACCATGATTGACCAAAACTGTAATAAAAGAAAATCCAGAAAGTGACTGAGGGAATAAACTAATAAACTGTAAAGGGGCACATTTAATTTTCTGTTAAAACTCAGTCCACTCCAAGCTGGTGATGGAAACAATCTGCAAAAGGACAAAACTGACTTCTTTTTTTGTAATGATGTAAGTGCATTAAAAGCAACCTAAATGGCATGTTAAGAATTGCTTCCATGGTAGATGTCTAGCACAGGATTTTCCTTGACAGGCTAACAGCAACTGAATTACTGAAGAACGAATCAACCCATCTGGTTACACTATTATTGCTAAGACTTTGTCTGCCTAAGTGCAAAGGTCCAAGGCATGGTATTCAGAACGAGCAATTCAGTTTCATTCAATTGCCATTTCAACTACTGAATAGCTATTTCTAGAATTAAGAGTGACATTGTTGGCCGAAACTGATAAAATATTGAAAAGTTTTTACAGAGTAACCTTACATGTATATACGTATACGAGACTCTGATTAGTAAAAAGTAGGTGGTTTACCTAGTTAAATGCATATGGTAGTGATTTTTGAAAACATTTCTATTCACTTAGATTATGCCAGTTTTAAATGATAAATAGTTTACTTTATAACAACTTTTCTTAAGGAAAAGATATTTCTTTAAAGCGATAGCATTTGTTTGTTTTGTAATACCACTTGGTAAAGTAAATTTTTAGATACGTAGATTTGTCTTAATGCTTGAAGAATACATTTTTCTACTATTTGTTTCATTTATTTATTTATTTTCTGTTATTTTTTTTATTACAGGTAGTCCTTGACTTACAACTGCACTTGAGTCCAAAATTTCTGTTGCTAAGCAAGTCAGTTATTAAGTGAATGTTGTCCCATTTTATGATCCCCTTTGCCTTTGTTGTTAAGTGAATCTGGCGTTCCCCATTGACTTCGCTTATCGGAAGGCGGCTGGGAAGTTTACATATGGTGATCACGTTACCCTGAGATAGTGTGACTGTCATAAATACATGCCAGTTGCCAAGCACATAAATTTTGATGACGTGACCATGAGGATGTTGCAATGGTTATATGAAAACGGGTCATGTCCCTTTTTTTTAATAGTGTTGTTGTTGTAACTTGAAACGTTTGTAAATTGAAGACTTCCTATATATTATTTTTCCCTATTCTTCCCCAGCTCATGATATTTCCAAATTGAGAATCATCATTTAATGGTATGAGTAGGCTCAAATACATAACGTTAATCTGGCTGCATGCATTAATCTGTAGCTGGTGATAAACAATGCACTGAAATTAAAATAATCCATTAAATTTGGACCAGTCAGTATAATTACATTACATGCAAAGGTGTGACGATAGTTGTTTTATTGTAACACCTTTTCTATTTCACCCCCACTACAATCCTATTAAATGGCTGGGGGGAAAAGTGATTACCCAATTAATTTTCATGGATGAAAATAGACTAGAACCTGGTTCTTCCTAGTCCTAATTCAATATTTTAAGCTTTACCCCATGCTGGCAATACACTTCGTCAGGCCATGCCATGGAATGGATATATGAATAGTAGTTTATGGCCATGTAGATTCTATAATTAATTCTCAGATTGAAAATGAAGGGAATATGTGTTGTACTCTGATTTGTTACTATCTGGCATTATTAGTCATATATTAATTATAAAAAGTTTAAGACTGTTTGCAATTAATAAAAACACAATTGCCAATAAAGCAGTTTATATATTGAAAGAATACATAAAGAGAAAATACATTAAAAAATTGAATAACTTCTTTTAGATTACATTTGATTTGGTTAAAATATGGACCGCATGTAGCAACAGCTAAAGCTGTTCAATTGTGAGTGTAATACTAAAATTTATAATTATTTGCACAATCTAGGAACAGTATTTTTTTTGAAATTACATTTTATTTACATATGTTATATATAATACACATGAAGAAAATAGAATAATGGTAATGGAAAAATTAATTGCAAACTATTCATGTTTGCTCTACACACACACACACACACACACACACACGAAAAAGATTTGTACTTTGAGGATAAAATGAGAATTTTATTTAGGTGAAAATGAAATATTCTCTAAAGTTTTACAATTTCCTAAGATCCCGCATTCATTTTTTTTTTCCTGATGTGGCTATTTCTTAAGCATGCTTCCCCAATAATTGTGGAACTTGTAATCTTGTAATCACTCATTTCATAGCAAAAATCAATTGCTAGAAGAGAAAATCTCTGGAGATAAAGATAATTTAAGTTGGTATATTCTGTATTTCAGCTTGGTGTACTCAGGATAGCTATCAAATGCAAAAAATTCAAATGAAAACAAGAAAAATAGAAGCCAGCTATATACTCAATTTAAAAATTGCAATACAGAAGTGGAACCCCGGGGAAATATAACTCAGCATACAAACTGACAACCAAATCCCTTCCCCACATCAGATCTTCAAATAAAAGCAGCTCCTATCATTTCCAGAACTTTCTCCCTGCCTCTCTGTATTTATTCTCAAAACTAGAGCATCTCTCCAAATTTATTTCTATTCTTTTTTAAAAAAAATTTAAGCTGAGCTTGCAATTTTCTTGTTTTGGTTGAAATGAGAATGGGAAGAAAATATGTTCTCCAACTATCCCCTAGATCAGTGATGGTAAACCTATTTCTTATGGCGTGCCAAAATTGTGCGCTATCGTGTGTATGTGCCCATTCAGTCCTCCCCGCCCACCTGCCCATGCGCACCCCTGCATGCACACACAACCTTTCCCCAGGCTCCAGAGGCTTTCCTGAACCCTGGGGTGGGTAAAAATGGCCTCCACTGGAGGCCCTCCAGAAGCCAGAAACGGATCGATTCCAAACTTCCGATTGGCCTATTGGGGCCATTTTTCTCCCTCTCCAGGCTTCAGGAAAGCCACCAGAGGCTGGGGAGGGCGAAAAACAGCCACAATGGCCCAACTGGAAGTTTGTTCCTGAACTTCGGGTTGGGCCGTTGGAGCCGTTTTTTGCCCTCCCCAGCCTCTGGAGGGTTTCCTAAAGCCTGGGAAGGATGAAAGTGGCCTATTCTGGCCTCTGAAAGGGCAAAAAAATCAGCTGGCTTAGTGCACACATGTGCCGGAGGGTTCACCGACAAAACCGCAAAGCCCTTATCCGCGCCGACATAAGCGTGGAGGGCAAATCCACGCCATCCGAAGCGCTAAGGAAAAAGGCGACCCTAGCGCGACGACATAACCGCGGAGGGCAAATCCGCGCCTTCCGAAGTGCTCAGCACCCTAACCCTAACCCTAACCTAACCCTAAACCTAACTCTAAAACTAACCCTAACCTAACCCTAACCCTAACCCTAACCTAACCCTAAACCTAACCCTAAACCTAACCTTAAACCAAACCCCTAAACCTAATCCTAATCCTTACCTTAATTTAAATCGGCTTTCTGTCGCCGCGCTGTTTTAAAGCGCCCTTCTGTCGCCGCGCTGTTGTCTCCACGGTGATGACGTCGCGGTGATGACGTCGCGGTTTTAGCGACACGGTTTTGTCGCCACTATTTTGACGAGCGTGGTTTTGTCGGGCCACGGTCACGGAGCTGAAGCCTGGCATGCCACCAAATCTGGCTCCTCGTGCCACCTGTGGCACGCGTGCCATAAGTTCACCATCACGGTCCTAGATCTTTGGGAGCTATTCATCCTCAATTTCTTCAAATAAAAATTGACTGGAAACATAATGTTATTTAGGAATCTTTACTTAACTTCACATACTATTAACTTTTCCAGCTCCTGCTCTCAAACTCATAATATCTAAGTGTAGCATACCCTGTTTTCCTGAAAATGAGACCTCCCCAGATAATAAGCCCAATCTGGCTTTTGAGCGCATGTGCTAAAATAAGTCCTCCCCTGAAAATAAGTCCTCCCCTAAAATATTTAAATGCATGTGCACCCACTATGCTGGGTGAGGGGGCGAACAAAGGGAGCCATGGGCTATGAGGAAAATTGCATTCTCATTCCCCATCCTGGGGTGTCTTCAAGGCCCCCTTCCTTCTAGGGAGGAAGAGGGCTCATCCATTGACTGCTGTGCCCTTCAGGCTGCCCTAACTTGCAAGCAGGTATTCAAGAGAGTGTGAATACATATAGTCCCATCTTCCTTTGTGTCACACAATCTACAGATTTCTAAGAAGCGTAATTGGAAGGCTCAGTGGTGCTGAAGAGGCCCACAAATTTCAATCCCATGAGAATAATGAGTCTCAGATTTTGGACACATTGTGTAAGTTAGACCATTTAAGGTAATTTGGTTGAAAATTGTTGTCCTATGATACACTATTTTGCTCAACTGAAGGTTAAAAATAAACAGACATGAAAGTTTTAGTAGTCTATAGTTAATAATAATAATACGATTATTAAATAACCCAGCTATATTTTCTAGACTTTTATTGTAGATGTTTTTGGGTTTTTTTGATTGTGAGATTGACTATTAGTCAAACCAGACTCAGATGCAAATTTTCTTGGACTACAGGTAAGTCCTCGACTTACGACCACAATCAAGCCCAAAATTTATGTTGCTCAGTGAAACACCTGTTAAGTGAGTTTTGCCCTGTTTTACGACTTTCCTTGCCACAGTTGTTAAGTGAATCGGTGCAGTTAAGTTAATAACCCGGTTGTTAAGCGAATCTGGCTTCCTTATTGACTTTGCTTGTCATAAGGTCGCCAAAGGTGACCACATGATTTGGGGACACTGCAACCATCAAAAATATAAGTCGGTTGGCAAGCATCCAAAGCTTGGTCCCATGACTAGGAGGATGCTGCAATAGTTAAGTGTGAAAAATGGTCATAAGTCACTTTTTTCAGTGATGTTGTCACTAAATTAACTGTTGTAAGTTGAGGGCTACCTGTATAACCTCTCCAGTGGCTGGCAAATGAGACTCTATGTTTCATCCTTGAAAAAAATTCCCTAACATGAGGATATATTGTGATAGACATGTTCTAAACTGCTTTTCTTCCAACACACTAAGCTATTACCTTGCAGGGATTGGTTTCCGTCAATTTCCCTAATGATTCATGGTATTCATATATCATAGAGATTTATATCTACATTTTTTATTGCTAACGAATGGAGTTGATTTTTATATGCGAATACATTCTTAAGGTTGATCCATTGAAAGAATGCATATGAATGCAGGGCTACAAATTTTGTCTTTTTTACATTTGCAAGATTTACAAACACATAATGTAAATCTACAGCACTGACTATATGCATTTCAAAACACAATGCAAAAGGCTTAACATAGGATTTATTATTGTAACCTTTTATCTAACAAAGACGTTCATTATTTGCTCTTGATTTCTGTTTCTTTGCTGATACACTATTGTAAAGTAACATTATGAATGCATTTCGAATGCACGATAGAAGTTCATGAAGAAATACAAACTAGGAATTGAAAAGGTGCCAAATACGGTAACTCAATTATTTTATGGTACTGTAGTATTTTTTTTTCACGATGCGTTTTGCTCAGATAGACAACTCAACTTGGTTTTGCACAAAAACTATTTCCCTTTAGAAGCTATTAATGGTTACTGTTATTGTCCTCAGTGTCACCTCCTCAATTTCATTAATGAAATGTTAATGTATTAACATTTATATGCAAACTTTTATTCATGCTTTCATTTTATTATTGCAACTTTTCTGGAGTCTATGTAAATTACATTTTATACGTTAATTTAGAAACCAAGCTATTCTTTTAAGCCCCAAAGAATTCGTTACGTGCAGTTCTGTATGGAAATTACAGGTACTCCTTGGCGGACTACAATAATTGGGAACAGAGTTTTCATTGCTAAGCAATGCAGCAGTAAAATGGTGTTATATGACCCCATCGAATAGAGATGGAAATCCCAGCAGACCTTGTTGCCATAGAAAACTGAATCTGATTGGTCATTAGGTAAGGACCCACCCTGGGGCGATCCAAGTCATTCCCAGTTTGGCCTCTCCCTGCTTTGAGCCTTGGAAATTTAAGATGACTGCCTCCTCTTGAACTCCACCTAAGTTGCCTCTCTCCCCTCTGCCCTTTGGCTACCTTTCACAGAGGAAGGTAGTGGCTATGGTGAGGCTGAAGTAGAAGGCCGGGGTCTTCAGCACTCTCTACCGCTAGGCTCACACAATGCCTTCTCATGATCCTTCTAGAACAGGGGTCTCCAACCTTGGGAACTTTAAGACCTGTGGACTTCAACTCCCAGAGTTCCTCAGCCAGCAAAGCTGGCTGAGGAACTCTGGGAGTTGAAGTCCACAGGTCTTAAAGTTCCCAAGGTTGGAGACCCCTGTTCTAGAAGGTTACTGAGGCCTTCCATAATTCCACCAGAAGATGATGTACAGTTTGGAGACAGATGAGCACAATTTGGAGAGGAGTAGGCATGAGAAGCTTTTAGAAGGCTTCAGAAGTCTTCCAAACCATTGTGAGAAGGCAGAGCACTATTTGGAGAGGGATGAATGTGATTTAATTTGGAGAAGGGGGGTGCGCAGCCTTAGGAAACAGTCCCTTTCATAGAGCCAGGATGTGTGCACCTCACCAGCAACAGAAGTAAAATGGCAAAATTCAATTTAGCGTGGCAGAGCCTGTGGAACACAAAGAAGAAGAGGCAGCTAGGGCTTTGCACTGGCTGGCCATGGGGATTCAGGTGGCACTCCACTTCGGTGGCAGTATTAGTGGTGCTGATGTTGGATTAAAGGCCTGGGGGCAACAATGGTATGCTGAGATTGCTGAAGACCCCAGGCTATACCTCAGCCCCAGCAGCGCTGCCATCACTTCTGAGAAGTGCTACTGTGCGGAGTAGCCAAAAGGGTAGACATGGGGAGACGATTTTGCTTTGCACTATTAGAGTTTCCTAGAATGCAGGGGCCAGGCACTTTAGACAAACAATAATGTCTAAATAAAATAATAAAACAGTTGGAAGGGAACTGGAGGTTCTTTTAGTCCAAACCCCTGCTCAAGCAGAAAACCCTACATCTTTTCAGTCAAAAGCCTTAAGGCTTCCAGGGCCAGCAGTGATTTTGTGCTGTGGTTCATCAGGGGCTTCTTACATCCCCAGAGTTGTAACACATGAAGAAGTTTATTTTGTGTGTGTGTGTGTGTGTGTGTGTGTGTGTCTGTAAGAGAGAGAGAGAGAGAGAGATAGACAGAGAGAGAGAGAGAGAGAGAGAGGGAGAAAGAGAGAGGGAGAAAGAGAGAGAGGGAGAGAATGTATGTATGTATGTATGTATGTATGTATGTATGTATGTATGTATGTATGATTATGGAAAAAGAACAGAGTGGTAAAAAAGTTTAGAAAGAATTTAAATCTTCTCTTTAAAACAAAAAAAAATGGATGAAAGTTTGACATCAATACCCACTTAATTTTCATAAGATTGATGACTGTAATGGAGTACCAGTAATCATTCAAATGTTCAAGAGGCGCTTGTGCCTCTGGTTTATTTCATACTTCACAGAGAACCTCTAAATCTTTAAGTCATGTTTTAATTGTACTAATTGGCACTTTAATATAGGAAAATAAATTTAATGGCATGAGTCTCATTTCCCCTTTGAATGATTTTTTTAAAACTGCTATTCTGTATGAATTTTATCTAAATATACTGAAAATAATCTAGCTGAAGAAATATCAAAAGCTCCATTTTCAGGTTTATCAAAGGAACCAGATACAAAACCATCATCAGTTCCTTTCTTCACACTTCAACCTCTAAAATAATAATAAAAAAAGAAATGGCTGTTCTACAGTATTTCTATAACACATAAATTTATGTCTTTTCCCTCCCTTTCATTTCTTGAACAATACTTGGCACAATTTCTTAATATATTAACTTTCCCTCCAGAATCGTTTGTTTTTAATCTATTAGCAGATAACTTTTAACTCACTTTCTCACTGTCAATTGACGCTATTCTGGAAAATCAGAAAGAATGCACGGCTCTTGAAGATGCTGAAGAACTTTATTTAAAACATGACTGCAATTGTATTTCTTTAAGTTCAATGTAAATTTTAAACCTATAAATTCAGTGTAAATTTTGCTCCTGCATTGATTCACACCAGAATGTTCCAATGTTCAAGATTTTTAAAGGAAACAGAAATATGCTGCATGAGAAAATAAGACTCCTTCCTTTAACAGACCAGGCCTGTTATTCTTCCTGATTCTGAGCAGGAAGCATGCATAAATTCTGACACAGCCAGTCAACAAAGCACAATAATTACTTAATTAGCTCTTCTTTTTTAAGACTGAGATACTTGGATCATTATCATCAATCTTATCTGAAATTGGGAATTACAAAAAAACACTGAGGACAATACCCCTGAAATAGTGAGTAATAAAAGCAGTCATTGCAACCAGGTTGCATTATGGCAAGTACAACAATGAGGTATATCTTATAGGAATGCTTTCATGGAATGTCTCAACACTGGTAGTCCTTACTTCACGACCCTAATTGGGACTAGAGTTTCCATCACTAAATGAAGCAGTCGTTAAGCAAAACATCATGTGACTGCACTACTTAGCAATGGCTGTTCTGGTAGTCTAGGTTGCAGTACTTAGGTGAGGACTATACCACCATAAGGCCAAGATCCCGTGTTTCTCCCATCGGGTGAAAACAGGTGGGTCTGTCCTGCTGGATTGCCCAATGAACTCCCTTTGGCAGATGAGACTCTACCTTCTCACCTCCACTTCAACATCCAACACCCACCTATGTCTCACCATCTCTGCCTTCTGATCACCCTACTTTCTACTGTCTCCGTTTAGCTTACTACTCGTCTCCAATGTCCCCAGCTGACTTTCACTACCTTCTTCCTCCTTCTGCTGGCAAGGCATGCACAGCTGGTCCTTTTGGCTAGACTTTTGTGATGCTCCTGTGATGCGGCTGAGCTGTTAAGTGCCAGAATTTTTATTGCCTGATGCAGAGGAGCTATAACGGCAGTGGTGGGATTCAGCCAGTTCGCACCTATTCGGAAGAACCGGTTGGTAACTTTCTAAGTAGTTCAGAGAACCGATTGTTGGAAGAAATCTCCTTTTGTTTTTTTTCCACTTTACAGGGCTAACCCTATAAGGAAGGCAGGAAGGAAACATTCTGGTGTTGTTTCTAGCCTAATTTTGATTGCCCTGCTTACAGAAACTGCCTCTCTGGTTAACCATTATTACATTGTAACAGCTAAGGCCAAGCGCCCATCAACATGAGTGACTTTGAGTTGGCCAAGCCCATTCAGTCACATGACCACCGAGCCACGCCTCCCCAATTGGTCATTAGGGCAGAGAACTGGTTGTTAAATTATTTGAATCCCACCACTGTATAAGGGCCATAACTTCGTGGACCAGTTTGCCATGGCCCCAGAGCCAGGCTTCAAGATGTGGCCAGCACCAATCCTTCTTTGGAGAATATGGGTGCCAAGGAGCTGCTATGCACACACTTTCTCTTACTTTTCCTCCTGCCTGTTTCTACCCTCTCTGCAGAAAAACCTTCCTGACATTTTACAAGACTTTTTGCAAACAATTTTCTCCTAAATACTCTAACCCTTCTGGCAGGGGTATGCACTCCCACCCAGCACCTCTGCAAGCCTCACCCTCAAGCGTTTGCACGTGCCTGAACTTTCCCTTGTAATCTGCATGGGAATTTTTTTCTCTTGGCTGAAGCCAGGCCACAACATGGTGGTAACTACCATCTGTTCAGCAACATTGTAGTTGAGCAAATGACCTCACTCTGTTAATTTCTGATAAAGACATCTGCTGATTTGAACTGAGGTTGCCTGTAATGTTTAGCACAATAGGTAAAGGTAAAGGTTCCCCTTGCACATATGTGCTAGTCCTTCCTGACTCTAGGAGGCAGTGCACATCTCCATTTCTAAGCTGAAGAGCCAGCGCGGTCTGATGATGATTCTGTGGCCAGCATGACTAAACGCCAAAGGTGCACTGAGCGCTGTTACCTTCCCACCGAAGTGGTCCCTATTTTTCTACTTGCATTTTTACATGCTTTTGAACTGCTAGGTTGGCAGAAGCTGGGGTAAGTAATGGGAACTCACTCTGTTATGCAGCGCTAGGGATTCGAACCGCCGAACTGCTGACCAGTGAGCCACTGCATCCCCGTCACAATAGGTAATTCATATCATTTTATTATAATGTAGCAAAAGATCCTTGCATTGTAATACAGGTAATCCTCACTTAATTTGCTCAACTACTCTTCGAAGTTACAATGGTGCTGAACAGATGGTAGTTACGACCATGTTGTGGCCTGGCTTCAGCCAAGGGAGAAAATTCCCATGCAGATGACAAGGTAAAGTTCAGGCACGTGCAAACGGTGCTATGTGGCACTAGGGATTCAAACAGCTGAACTGCCGACCTTTCTGATCGACAAGCTCAGTGTCTTAGCCATTGAGCCACCACGTCCCTTTAATATACATAGTTCTCAATATTCTGCAGATATTGCCCCCAAATTTACAGCTTCTTATAAGTGTTAGAATTGTGTTTATGATCGAAAACATCGGGATTTTCAGATGTCAAACACATTGCGTAATAAACAAATAGAATACACACACCATGAATAATTAAAATATATTATTCAATGGATACCTTTCAACCATCTATAAAAATAAACTTACTGAATAATTTATTTGATGGGTGACAGCAGTACTACATTTATCAACAATATTATTCAGCCAAAAGTATTCAGCCAGCACTGATTAAAAAGCATTAAAAGTAAATATAGATATTTCCGACGGTGGTTTCTGCTTCTGGAAGAACAGAGAATACCTAAGGTCACTCTGATATTAGAAAAGGTATTTCTGAATTCTGGTACACCTTTTACCTTTATTTACTAAACTGATATTCTGCTTTTCATTCAGCAACTTCTTTCTCCTATATTTTTCCCTCACAACTAAACTTTGCCAAGAAGAATGGCCTGACAGCAGGGTTCAAAATCATCCAGTCAGTTTCCAAGGCTCTGGGCCTCCCAATTCTAGGCAGCTTACAGATTATGAAACAAATAGAAAAATAATTAAAACATTAAAACTACAGATTAAGATTTTAAAAACTATACTGAAACCAGAACTAAAAGACCAGCAGGACAGGGATGAGGCCCTCTTACCCTATCAATCACCTCTCCTCAAGGCCCTGAGTCAACTGTCAAAGCCATGTCTAACACCTTTCCAGGAGGCCAAAAGGTAGGAGCAGTTTCCCACCTCCAGTGGTAGAGTGTCCTACAGGAATGGAGCCACCTCAGAAAAGGCTCTTCTCATTGAACCTACTTGTTGGAATTCCTTAGCAGATGGAATCCATAGGCCTCTTCTGCTGGTGCAAATGAGGTGGGCTAGTCCCACTGGAGACAGATGACTCCTCAGATATCCTGGACTCATGCCATATAGGGCTTTAAAGGTAACAACCAATTTCTTGAATTGGATCCAGAAGCAAACTGGTAACCAAAGTAAAATTAACTCAGTTGTATTTCCTATTTGGTTTAGCTGGGAGGGCTGATAGGATAAGATAAGAACCAATGGGTTAACAGATAGAGATCCAAGCTTGAAATAAGGAGGAATTTCTTGCCTGTGAACACCATTAAGCAGTGGAACATCTGGCTTCCTAGAGTTGTTGGTGCCCCATCAGTAGATGTTTTAAAGAAAAGATTACCTCCAATAGACCGATTAGATCCCACAAATTAGGCCTCCTCCGAATTCCATCCGCTGGTCAGTGTCGACTGGCGACTACTCGGAGGAGAGCCTTCTCTGTGGCTGCTCCGACCCTCTGGAAAGAACTCCCCGTGGAGATTCGAACCCTCACCACCCTCCAGGCCTTCCGCAAAGCCCTTAAAACCTGGCTGTTCCGACAGGCCTGGGGCTAAAGAACTGTTGCCCCTGTCTCGAATTGGTATGACTGTGGTGTTTTAATTATGCATTGTTGTTTATGTCGTTTTAAATTCTTGTTTGTATCCCCCTTTCCTGGTTGAGTTGTGAGCCGCCCTGAGTCCCCTTCGGGGGAAAAGGGCGGCATATAAATAAAATCAACATCAACAACAACATCAACATCAACATTGGGCAATCATGTGTCTGGGATAGTATGAGAATTCCTGCATTGGGCAGGAAATTGGACTACCTGAGCACCTTCCAGCCCTATGATTCTAAATTATGAATGGCCTTGGTGGTTAGATAAACATTATTTTACTATTACTATATGAAGTGCTTTGTACTGTTTATAAATAGGGACATTTCTGAATGGGGTGTAGCTAACTGGCATCCATGATGCAGTGACGTGCAGTGAGGTTTATGGCTGGTGAGGCACCGATGTCATCACAATCTTTTTATTAAGATGCCTTTCTATCACCAAACTATCTGTTTTCTGTACAAATTTTATTGTGCTTTGCCGGGCAAAGAAAATGGTTAAATCATCATATTCAATAATAGTATAAATTAACTTTGGATGTACTCAAAGCCTAGTTGAAAGATAATAGTCCCTTTTGAACCAAGGGGAACCAGTTGATAAATTATGGAGATAAACGTCTATCATATTAACTACAACAGAAATGTTATACACTGCGTTGTGCTTTTCTGTTCTTGCCTAGGACAGATCTATGTGAAAGGTAAGCATGACAAAGTTGGTTCCTCCTGTTATCCATCTACATTATGTTCTTCTGTAGAAGATAAGTGTAAACATTAGAAGTAACAAATTGCAGTATGGAGTATAACTGTACACTCCATCAGTAATAGAGTAACATGCCTTTGAAATTGTGGGGCTCTCCTTCATTGACATGTAAGTCAACTGTAATGTATTCTTGAAATGTGTCCAAGTGACATAGCTCTTTTTTTTTGTTTGCAATATCAGTTGCTTTGAGGCAGCCCAATGACAGAAGAAACGATGAGAAAGGACTGCAGCAAACCATGCAGAGCTGGGTGGAACTACAGATCTGTATCACTCCCCTTGGTTTCATATTTTCTGAAATAAAAATACCTACTTCCAATAAATAAAGTGTAGCCCCCTCTAAATCTGCATTTAAAAAAAAGTCTTCATTCCACACGTTCTACAGCTTCAGTTTACCCCAAAGTCAGTAAGGAACTTCTCTTATTTTTTTATTTTTTTTACATTTTGCAGCTTTGAGGATGCACCATGTCTGATATGTAAGATTTCATTATGATGATTTAATTTTATTGACTATGTAATGCAAAAGAAAGAGAGGGAGAGAATTAATGCTCTTCTACCAAACTTACTGGAGAAGCTGATAAGGATAATCAAATTTAAGAATCTGCAGAACTATCCTTTACAAGGATTACTTAGGAATCTGGGCTTCATATATATTATATTATATTATATGCTGGATTTCAATTGTTTCTAGGATTAACTACAATGACTATCTCATAAATCATTTAACTGCATGGCATGACATGAATATATAGGCAGTCCTTGCCTTATGACAGTTTGTTTAGTGACCAGTTACAACAAGTTAAATGAGCTTACAAAAACATCAGTACAAGAAAAGAGGATAACAGTACGATAGGATGCTTGAGGAATGGAAGGTTTTTAGGGGTATCTAGGAAAAGCGTGTGAAAGAACCTATTGTGAATGGGCAAAATGCCCAAAATGCCCTCCAAATAGAGCCAGTTAAGTCTTGGCTTTCCAGACACTCAACTCCTTATTTAGGAAGAGACTTCCCCCTGGCAGAAGACTCAGAAATGACTTGGCTAGATAAAATCCTTCAAGAAGGAAGCCATAGTCACCCAGAATATTTGCTCCCTGCAATGCAAAAAAGGCAAAGCTTTTGTTTTAGATCTAGCTTCTTTGAACCCGGTGCATTTTCCTTCTGTCTTTTGAAGCCTTCCTTCCTTCCTTCCTTCCTTCCTTCCTTCCTCCCTCCCTCCCTCCCTCCCCTTCCAGCAGCCCATCTCAGTCAATGACTCTCAGTGGCTTACAATCCCAAAAAATATATTACAATTAAGATGCTAAAACATTTTAAAACAATAAAAGCATCCAGAATAAATATATATAGCAGCCAAGATACTTGGTTTGTTAGCAGTACAGCCAGGAAGTGGGGCCCTTAGCACATTCAGTACAGAGACTTGGGAACAAAGCCAGGTTTTTAGTGCCTTACGAAACATGGTTGTGACCATTCTAATCTCCAAAGGGAGGATGTTCCATAGAGCAGGGGCCACTGAAGAAAAAGCCTGTTTTCTAATCCCCACACTCTTTGGTGGATGAGATCTGTAGTATGTTCATTCTATTAGATTGGGTTGGATAGATAGAGGCTCTTGGAAAAAAGTGATCTCTCAGGTAACAGTGAGTTAATAAACACTCAGTGATTCGCTTGGGGAATGAATGGGAAAAACAGTGGGATGAATGCTAAAATAAATATAACGAAGGGCCAATAATTTTGTACTTGTCTGAAAGTGTATCTCAGTATATTCTTCATTGTTTTCCTCTCGCCACCTCACCAACTTTCCTTTTTTATAGGAAGTAACAAGAGAAAAAAAGGTTCCACCACAAAACCGCGTTCGACTAAAGCGCGCTCGACGAAACCGCGTAGCTGACGTCATCAACAGGGCGACAACAGCACGGAGACAGAAGCACGCTGTAAACGCTAAACCTAAAATTAACCCCTAAACCTAAACCTAACCCCCCTAAACTTAATCCTAAACCTAACCCTAAACCTAACCCTTAACCTAACCCTAAACCTAACCCTAAACCTAACCCTTAACCTAACCCTAAACCTAATCCTAACCCTTAACCTAACCCTAACCCTAACCCTAACCCTTAACCTAACCCTAACCCTAACACTTAACCTAACCCTAAAGCTAACCCTAAAGCTAACCCTAAACCTAACCATTACCTTAAGTTGAATCGGCTTGCTTTCAAAGTGCTATTTAAAGCGCCTTTCTTTCTCCGCGCTCACTGTTGTCACCCTGTTGATGACATCAGCGACGCGGTTTAATCGGGCGCGCTTTAGTCGAGCGCAGTTTTGTCGTGCCACGAGAAAAAAAACACAGTATAGTTCTGTGGGTTTCAGCAGAATTTGTAAAACAGTTGGCTTTATCAAAGCGGTGCACTTTTGAACAGATTTCCAAGTTGCAAGAAATATCAGTTTTCACTTCTGAACAATGTAGGGATTTTAACTTTAATGTCAGATTAAATGCAAACTACTTAAGATCATTTAACTGAATGTGCTCCAATGGGTTCCAACCTTAATTTGTGTATTAAGTGACTTATAAAAGTTACTATTAAATGTTACGATCTCATTGTTTTTCCCTTATCAGTTTTCACCAAGCTTCCTCTGTGAAGCCCAACTATCATTTTCAGACTCTATTTGGGTATGTGTTAGTCTGTGCACTCATAATTTCTCTGCTGAGCCAACCCCAAATTAAAAATGTTACGGTAAGATAGGTAAAGAATATAAATTCAGAAATACAAATGCAAAGTGGCATTCTGCTGTTAAAGTGCTAAACAGCATTTCAAATGTTTTATCTCTCCTTCCCCATGGCTATTTTGTTGATGAGCACCGTTAGTCTCCATTGGTTTGACATCCCTGATTGCTCAAGTCTGGAAGCACAAGAGATTTCTGCGCTAAACTATTCCATGCTTCTGCAGAAGGAAGACTGTAAATATCAAGACAGTCTTGCAACACAGAAATAAGATGAGCAATGCAAATGCAAGGGCTTAAAAAATAAAGAGATTTTAAAATTGGTCCTGTGATTACTCTTCTGTTTAAGCTTAGAGTTTTCAGCCGATCAAAATGCACAAAGCTCATTAATTCTATTTTTGTAATATTTGTGGTTTAGAAGCCATAGACACTAAATAATTTGAGTCCTGCTGCAAACAAACAAAAATCTGAGCAGCTGAAGATAAATTAATCCCTGCTGGGCATGCACTGAAGTCCCAAACTGCTACACATCTTGATGGCTCTCCAAGATTTAATATTGGTGAGTGAGCGGTATTGAAAGGCTAGATGGGTTATAAAGAAGGTACTGCAGACATTTCTAGGGATAAAAACAACCATAACCACATTATGTATGAGTGGCATAAATCCTATACATTCTACAGATTTCAGTCTGTTTTCTGCACAAAGAAATATGAACCATGTTCTTTAAAATTCCTCTACTTTATAATTTAACTAAAAGGCTATTAACACACACGACTCTGACCAGGAAAACTGTGGTTTAATGATACACAGACATTAAACTTCCTACATAATTTGAGATCAGTATCACTCAGCTTTACTAAATCTCATTTTATATGCAGTCCTAATTTCCGTGGAGAAAAGCTACTGCTACAAGAGATATAAATAAACCTAAGAATTGTAACATCTGAATCTCTAACTGCAAAAACCGTGAAGCACATGTTTAGGTCATGTGCTTAGCCATTGTGTCAGCACAATGTCATGTCTTAAGAGTGTTTCTTACAACTTATAAGGTTAACCAAGGTTTTTGTGCTGTGCAGTATTGCAGACAGAATGTATTACACGAGAAACAGCTATTTCCCCCCACATACACTTAATAACATTGTGTAAAGCATCACGAGGCATAAGGCTCATTTTAGATGAGAAGGCACAGATAATAAGTTTTGCACAACTTTTTCAAAGAAGAAAACTTACACAGTACAATAAGCACTGCAGATGATATTGCTCTAATGATCTTCCGTAACATTTCTAATTTGGATCTCTATAACACACTCTATAACATCTCTACAACATGCATCACAGCTCTAGCGTGTAAGTCAACAACACATCAGGATTTATCCAGAGAAATAGGTTGCACAGAACAAGTTTTCTTTTGCTGCAACCTTATAATTTTTAGGCTAAAGCTTACAAGCTACTGGCTATAATCCAGTAAATTAGAATTTCAGTGACGTCCAGCTTGCTGTGAACAAACCAGTGTAGCGTGCGTGGTATAATTGCTCCTGCATGGCTTCTCCTGTCAGGAGGAGCAAATAAACAGATCATGAGAGTGCTCTTTGCAGTTTGTTTATCATGTCATCTTGACACGTTTTGATAGCCTGTCTCATAGAACAAAAACCAAAAAGAAACCATGATTTCTGACTCGTTAATGAATAACTAGTCCAGGATCCTGGTTAGGGTGTTCTGAAGCACAAACTGTACAAGATGTTCTTATAATCTATTGCAATTGAATCGTGACCCGTCAAAAGCGCGTTCCACAAAAGCGCGGTCGACGAAATCGCGTATGTGACGTCATCACAACGCGACGAAAAAGATCGAAAAATTGAAATAAAAATTAAACTACAGCAAGCCGATTCACATAAAGGTAAGGGTTAGGTTAAGGGTTAGGGTTAGGTTAAGGGTTAGGGTTAGAGCGTTAGCGTTACGTTTAGCGTTAGGTTAAGGGTTAGCGTTAGGTTTTTCGTTACGTTAAGGGTTAGGTTTAGGGTTAGGTTTAGGGTTAGGTTTAGGGTTAGGTTTAGGGTTAGGTTTGGGGGGGTTAGGGGAAGGTTTTAGCTTCATTTTTACATTTTTCGATCTTTTTCAATCTTTTTCGTCGCGCTGTGATGACGTCACATACGCGCTTTCGTCGACCGCGATTTTGTCATCCGCGGTTTTGTGGTAGAACCCAATTGAATAGTTATTGTAATGTTTATATCTATACTGTGTCTATATTAGCATTCAAGTTTCTTTTTTTGACCGGGAATTCAGTCTAGGGTGTTTCAAGATAAAGGGTATGGTGATAAAAATCACAGTGATAATCAGAATTGCTACAACTGCCATCACGAATCAGCAGTCATGATGTCATATTGTACAATTGCATCCTTTAGTAACAGAGTTTCTGGTTGCAATTATTAAGCAACTACTACCTGTACCAATACCTTACTTCTTCTGAGGATGAACTGCAGGCTAGGGTGTGATACCAATTTGCATATATAGTTTAGGGGCTGCAGTTTGGTCTAGTGCAGGGTTGTCAAACTCCGGGAAAAAAGTCCTGATATGTCATGTGACCCTGCCGTGACGCCGTGAGTTTGACACCCCTGGTCCAGTGGATCATACTACTAAAAGAAATGATCAAGCAACTATTTTAAAATATACCTGAAACTGTATATGAGCTGCGGTGGCACAGTGGTTAGAGTGCAGTACTGCAAGCTATTTCTGCTGACTGCCGGCTTCCTGCAATTTGGCAGTTCAAATCTCACCTGGCTCAAGGTTGACTCAGCCTTCCATCCTTCTGAGGTGGGTAAAATGAGGACCCAAACTGTTGGGGGCAATATGCTGACTCTGTAAACTGCTTAGAGAGGGCTGTAAAGCACTGTGAAGTGGTTATAAGTCTAAGTGCTATTGCTATATACCCTTTCCCTTAAACAATTTTAATCTATTTAAACGTGCATCATTGATTTCAACCTGCTACCGGTAGTTCCAATATACATTTTTGCTGATTGTACAGTATTTACTATTCTACTAATCTCTTCAGAAATGCAGTGTAGAAAACAGGAATAATTAGAATTCACAACAAATCATTTTATCAGCTTTGGTTAATACTTAAAAAAAAAACTCCTCAATTTTATTTGCAATGAAGTTTTCTTATATCACAAAATATTAAATTTTCAAAGTGGCTTTGAAATCATACCTATTCAATAGTAAAATATAACCTGAACTTTGATTTTTTTTAAAAAGGGGTCCATTTTTATAGGTTCTTTTCACACATCCGTTCTTCTGAAATTGGCTCATGAACACAATGGCTTCTGTTTGCTGTGAAACCTTGATGTAGAAAGAGAGACGGACTTTCAATCTTAAACAAAGGAAACTTGTGAAATTCCTTTGAAGGCCCATCATGCCACTTCTTTCAAAAGCAACCCCCTTCTTGAAAATCTGACAAATAATCTTTCAGCACTTCTTGAAAGTGATGAAGAAACCAATGGTCAATCGGAAATCTGTCTCTTATCCATATACTTAAAGAACTCTCTATCAAGATTAGTTGCTATTTTTAAATTAATGGAAGGGTACGTGGAAGGAAAGGCATTTCTTTTTATTCCTTTCTTTAAAGATTCCTATAAAAAGAATGATCACTGTTCCTTTGAACTGACAATTTTGAGCAGGACTAAATATAAATTCTGCCCCTTTACCCCCTCATGTCAAAACTGTTTGCAGTCATATCAGAGCCTAAAACCAAGATTCTATCAATCAGCTGAACCAACTCCAAGTCATATTGGGTTTGGTTGCTCAAACAGTGTTTTCTTTAGCCTCTTCAGTTGTAAGGCTATCCTTTGGGCCATTTTGTATTACCTTCATGACCAGAGGTCATTGAAAATAGTTCTAAATAGTAAGCATTATTGTGCGATGAACTGTTCATCATAGTTGTCATCATAGCATTTACATGATGTGGCATATAAGGGAAAAAAAACGTTTTCCCTAAAATAGAACAGGGGCATGAAACATTATCCCTCCACTGTCACGACTGTTTTAGCCTGGATGCCACTGACTTAAAGTGAGAGTTAGTCATTTTACACTTTATTCCTAATTTAAATAGGCCAACTAGAGCTGAAAGGTTTTAGATTTTGTTTCAAATTAGCCAGCCAATTGCATCAGATAAAAACATTGTTGTTTCCAGTATCATTTGGATGTCAAAACATGGAACGCTGATTAGAAACAATTAAGGAATAACAGAATGGGGGGGGGAGGACTCTTAGGCAGCATTGGCTTTAATAAATACATTTTGACTACTGTGTTTGCCATTAAATGCTAAAATGCAAGAAATGAGACAGTAACTTTTGATTCTGCAATTCTGCTATTAGAACCTACTGACTGTTTTACACACACACACACACACACACACACACAAAATGACAAATGCACAAATAGCCCCAGAGCATGAATAAGCTGGCTTTTGTGTGATATAGTGAAACTCAAAGATACTTCAAAGCACAATTCCAAATGCTTTTTTATGTTCATCATAAATAGAAAACTGATTTTATTTCTGCATCAGAGAAAATTATTTAATCATAAAACAAAAGCTAGCTTGATAAAAATTAAGTAAAATTACTTCTTCCACCAATCCAGGCATAAGCTGTTACTGTAATGCTCTTAAACATTAAGAAGTGAGGATGATATAACTGAATTGGAGAAAACATGACTGTGCCAGAAAATACAAGCAGATGAAGGAAAAATAAGTTTACTGTAAGAATCCAATGCTTTTGAAGTGCAATCCAAAAGCTTCATTCCAAAATATATTTTTAAAGATTCTATGACATGTAATACACAAAGAAAAAAAAAAGAAATTAAATTTCTCTAAGGTGCCTTTCCAATTATTCCAAGAGGACAATATGGTCAAATACATTATGAGAATATTTTAGTTTAATAAATCAGGGATTAATTCAGACAGATGTTTCAGTAATTATGAATCACTTAACTAATTATGCCAAATATCTTTCTAGCTATCACTGACTGGTATGATAAACACCTGAAGCCAAGTTATGCTAAGCAAAGAACACTGAAATTGTACAAATTCTTGGCTTTGGGAAAAGATAGGCTAGTATTTAGGGTCTAACAATTACTTTAATCAGCATTATAATGGTTCTGCTGGAGTATATATAATTTTTGTTGCTGACGTTACATTATTAGATAATTAAAGTAATTTAAGTAATTACTTGCTAAAAAGACTAATTTTGCTCATCATCATAAAAGGTCTTGGAGCACAGTAATAGAAAGAAATTAAGACTTCAATATGGCAATTTTGGGAGAATTAAAATCTCTGAAATGGAAGCTGAAAGTCTCTATTTAAAAAAAAAACAGAAAACGATTCCTTGGTTAAACTGAAATAAATCCCACACCCATGGTACATGCTTTGCATTCTTCCTTATTATTTAAAATATTTCTTTTTATAAAGAAAACTCATATACAGATGGTTTATAGAACAAAACGGAACTGGATTCCCAAAGGTTAATTTCACTTGTTCAAATACTATGAGGCTGAGATGGACTCTTTCTCCCTCCCTCCCTCCCATTCATCCATCCATCCAGTGGTGGGATTCAAGAATTTTTTTTACTACCGGTTCTGTGGGCATGGCTTGGTGGGCGTAGCAAGGTAAGGATACTGTAAAATCTCCATTCCCTCCTCACTCCAAGGGAAGGTTACTGCAAAATCCCCATTCCCTTCCAATCAGCTGGGACTTGGGAAACAGAGAATAGATGGGGGCGGGACCAATCAGATGTAGTATTGTACTGGTTCTTTGAACTACTCAAAATTTCCGCTACCGGTTCTCCAGAACTGGTCAGAACCTGCTGAATACCACCTCTGCATCCATCCATCTATCTAATTTATGAACCACCCATCTCCCTCCATCTCATGGCCTCACTCAAGAGACCATGAAATATGACCAATCTAGCTAATTGGAGATACCAGTGGTGGCTGTATTATCTATAGCTATATCTTGTGAGCTTTGTGTTAGAGGATTTCAGGGGTGGGTTTCAACCGGTTCGCGGCAGTCCCCGCGAACCGGTTGGTCGGCGAACCCAGAAGTAAGTAACTTCCGGGAACGGCGAAGGGCCCACCTGCCCGCCCGCGCTCCTTACCGGTCTTTGAAGGCTTCTGCGCTTCCACGCAGGCGCATGGCACATACAGCGCCTGCGCAATTCTCCGCGAGCAGCTGGATGGCACATACGCCTGCGCAAGTCTCTGTGAGCAGCTGGAGCATTGCGCAGGCGCTAAGACGCATGCATGAACTGCGCGCGTGCACGAGGACGCCGCCAGCCCCATTCCAACCAAACCGGTTGGAACGGGATTAGCAACCCACCCCTGGAGGATTTCCACTTTTCTTGTGTGTGTGTGTGTGTGTGTGTGTGTGTGTGTGTGTGTGTGTGTGTGTTTTGTCCTGATTTAATATGGCTCTCATACCAATGCTGCCATGTATGCATCTTTTGGGAGGAAGGTGAGCACCTTCAGGAACAGCTATAATCTGTTGTTCTAGGGATTCTTATTTTGCCTTCTGGACTTTGTTGTATGACTCCAGAAAGGGGAGGCATGGCATTCCTGGACATCTTTGCTGCCTATAGATCCATCAGTGAATACATTGGGATGGGTGGTTCTAGTCACTTTGGAATGTCCTGCTCAATAGGCATTGGCCTTGTGTATCTCTGAACATGCTTCTGCCAGTAGTGTTTCAGTCAGAGGACAGATGCAGCAATTATAAATCTCCTTCTACAACCATTTACTGTAACACTCTGAATTCCTGGGGATTCGGAATCTCTCTGGAGCAAATTTTCAGGGATTGCAATTGGCTATAGAAAGAAAAAAAGATCTGAAAAAGCTAAATTTCCCTGCTGCTACCAGGGCTTTTTAATGGCAAAATCTGTATTTAAGCTGTTGTATTTAGGAATCCATATAAGGAATCCATCTAAAGTTCTGAAATGATTATAAGTTATTTTTAATTAACTTGAAATAGTTACTAGAAAACAACAGAAGAAGAAGGATATCTTTAAAAATCAGAAAACTGTTTGTAACTTCAGTTAACCCAGCTTATGTGAAGCTCTGACACTGGTCTGCAAATCTTCACACGCCATCATCATTTATCAGAAATGACTGGGATACTCTGCTGAATTAGTTGGAATATTATACACTTCTCAGAAAAATAAAGCAGAGCCCAAATTATATTGTGAGAAATATGTGGACTCTCAAGGAATGCATAAATTACATATCTTATTACCTTTATTTTTAGAAAGAACAAAAAAAAATCTAAAAATATCCAAGAAAGGCAGAACTGCACACCTTGATAAACCATCTGCCTGTGACTGCAAACACAAGGTGGTTGTCATACTCTTAGCAAAATACAAGAAAAAACTCATACTGTATTCTCAGTTTGGTGTGCCACATATTGTGCAGGCTTGGGAGTTTAAAAGAAATTTTATATAATTGCAAAATTATTTCCAGCTAAACACTACTGTCACAGTGATGCGATAAAGAGCATCTATTCTTTTTATACATATCATCTTTTACGCTTCCAAAATGAATAAAATATTCTACATAGTACTGTTTCCATAGTATGTAAGAACTGTAAAGACATATTTATCCTGTTGGTGCTATTTCCCACTCTCTGGCAAACCCCATATGGTTTTAGATTGCCAGTCAAGTCCCTGCCATATTTAGATCCACCTTAGTTCCATCCACCCCAGGTTTCCATTTCAATGAGTCTGGGACCAAATTTGAGATGTGCTTACAAAAATTCCCGGGCACAATTAACTGCCTCCGAAATCTCCCTGTATCCTTGTGGATGAAACATCCCTTTGTTTCTCTTAATGAAGCTGGAATTCTGAAGTTAGCTGAAGTGAGGGAAACATTTTCCACCTCCTCCCGGATCTTGCGTAAGTTATGATCCTTCTCTTACACTTCCTTGAACTTATCTGCTTCATTTTGGAGCACTGCCCCTGACATTTCTATCAGTTCTCTTTCCTCCGGAAAGTTTCCTTTTTCAGACATCTGTAAAGAGTTCGGGTCAGTTTAGATGGCTGCCTACTCTATTGATATCTGCTTTTCCACTACACTGTATATCACTAAGTGTCCTCAAATTACAGTGGATAATAAATCCAATAAGTAAAGTAGCAGGATATTTAGGTTACAGCAAATTGCTGCAGTCTTTGGTATTTTACTCTCTCACCTCTTAATTGGACAACCTCTTTATATTCAGTGACTAATGAGGTACCACCTTTAGCATATTTCTTAGGTGTTTTATAACAAATAGGTAGGTATCTTACATGGATCTATCACTAGCTGAAATAAATGGCTAATAGCCAGCACTCATTTCAGAACTACGATTCTTTTTACCTTGCTCGCTATGGTGCCCTGTCTATCCAATTTACAGCTGAAAAGCAAAAGGTGATGTGCTGAGCTTTTTCCTCTAAACTTATCATTGCTATTTCAACCAGATTTATGTTTTCTACATCAAAGAAAGAAACAATGCTACAAATAATTAGCTTCAATCCTTCCCTGCTACTTCTACAGTACAAACAAGGAAGATGCCACCACTCTGAACTGGGAGGAATTCTGAGAAGGATTTTGCCTGCTTTATTTTTTACCTTGTTAACCAAATTCACGTAAGCCTGTTTCATTTTTCTCCAACCATAAAGTTTATGCTATTAGCCTCCCTTATGATAAATATCTTGCACTGACGTGGTTGTATTTGTGTAATTATTAGCAAGGATTTTTTTTTACTAATACTTTACCACCAGTAAAAAATAGTAAGATTTTTTAAATTGAACATATTGTCCTACAATTACGCACAGAATCCTGCTAATGCTTTGAATTGTTAACTGCAATTTTTATTAGCCCGACTGCTTGTCTTTGTAAGGCAAGAAGACTTTGTCCCTGTCCATAGCCATCCTATGTATCCTTTTGAGCATTCCATGTGGAATACATTATACGATTCCTTCAGAATTTTGTTGCGGTTAAAGCTTTATTTGCTCTCTTCACAATTCTTCCTTGTTAAGAAGATCAAGTGATATAAGTATCACTTGAATTATCCGCCTTGATATAAAACAGTTGATGAAAGTTAAGTATTTTCTTTTCAAAGTTGATGGCATTTAGTGATTGGATGTCAATTTGAAGTGCCGTGTTTCAAGAAGTGGCGTCTTCAGGTTGTGGATTAGAGGTGGCAGTAGGTTATATTTGGAGCTTTACCCTGAAACCAAGAAGCCTATTTCAAGGAGAAATAAAGTATCCCATTCACATACAAGGGGACCTTTGGTAAAAGCATGTCTGCCAACCAGGAGAAATATTCTTATTGTTCACTTGATCATTTATAGAGATAAAAATCAGAACACTCTTTTTCTCCATGTTCCTTTCAACTTCTCCGTATAACCAGTGAATGCATAACAAATGGGAGATCTAAGAGAATTAAGCAGCTGTTGCCCTTGTGTTAACCCTCAAAGTTTTGATTCTAATGATAATTCAATTACTATTCTATTTAATGTTTTACAGATAGAATTTGTATTGATCTTCAAACCAACGGACTTGCTTAGACATCAGAGTGGACAGAAGCTATGCCTAACATTCAGATAAAATTTTGATTTATCCTTTCTGTATTGTACTTAATAAAAATTATTAGTAAACTCCCAGCATTCTAATAAAATTAGTTCATAAACTAATATTAAGCTAAGGTGTATCAAGTATTTTTCTTCATTAGTTCTTTGCTCACATTTCTGAAATGTTTATATTTCAGCAATTTGGGACTATTTTGTCACTCTGCGGTTCTGTTTGATTGCTATATTTTTGGTTTTATCCAATGAATGTTTATGTAATATACACAATGATTCAACTGTTTTACAGGAAGATGATTTATTTATTTACTTATTTATTGAATTTGTATTGCCACCTATTCACCCATGGAGACTCAAGACAGCTGACAGAATATAAAACCACATTTAAAACAATAAAACTACTAAAAAGAATCAACTAAAATTAATATAATATTATAAAATCACCCCCACCCCACCCCCCAGTGACAGATCACAGGAGCCATTTAATGGGCTCCATCCCGCTCTGGGTTCCCCAGGCTTGCTGGCAGAATCAGGTCTTCAGCGCCTTCCAGAAGAGTATTAGAGTGTGGGCTATTCTAATATCTGGGGAAATGTTGTTCCAAAGAGAGGGAGCCACCATGGAGAAGGCCCTTCTTCTGGGTCCCACCAGGTGTATCTCCCTTGGGGATGGGACCCACAGCATTCCCTGCTTCCCCGCTCTGATGGGTTGGGTAGATGTGACTGGCAAGAGACGGTCCCTCAGATAACCTGGTCCCAAGGCATGAAGGTCTGTAAAGTGACAACTAGCACCTTGAATTGTACCTGGAAGTAAATCTGCAGCCAATGCAGCTCCTGCAGGAGAAGTGACACATGTGTACACTGAGGTCTGCACAATACCATGGTGGCTGCTGCATTTTGTACTAACTGGAGTTTCCGGATGCTCTTCAAGAGTGTCTCCATGTAGAGTCAAGATGGGAAGTGACTAGAGCATGAGTGACTTTGAGTAGTGATTGTTGGTCCAGGAAAGGGCGTAACTGACTCACAACCCACAGTTGTGCAAAGACCCTCCTGGCCACAACAGTCACCTTTGAGCAGGAGTCGTGAGTCAAAGAGAACCCCCAGATTACGCACAGGTTTTGGGATAGTGTCATCCCATCCAAGACCAAATATTGCAATTCTCCCTGAGCCAATGAACCCCAAACCCAGAGCCACTTGGTGATGATGGTGATAGCCTTTCAATCCTGTCTGATTCCCAGCGATTCTACGAAATCTCTCTCTCTCCACCTTTTCTGATCTTGCACAGCTTCCTTCAGTTGTTTTTATGCTCTGGCTGGTGTTAACTTTGAAGATCTCTAATTATTAAGTTTTCTGACAGCCTCATTTCCTTTTACAGCTGACCATATCAAGCATAACTGGTTGTCACCTTTTTTAAAAAATATATTTTTTTATTTTTAATTTTCAAAACAAACACAACACAAAGAATCTTCCTTCTTTACATACTGTAGAAAGTGTATCAGTTGGTTACAAAAGACTTTTGTGCATCTCTTCCACAGTCATCAACCATAATTCATATTAACTCAAGTATTTTAACTCAGATATTTATACATGTTACCATCATCATACCTCCATTTTCATTTGACTATAATTATTTAAACGTCCTTCATCATAAAATATACCAAAATTTAATACATAACCACATACTGGCATTTCATTTACTATTTCTAAAATCAATAACACTGAATCCTTATGACTTATTCTAGCTAAACATTCATAATATTTAGTAACAAAATTTTCTAATCCTTCTTTCCAAATCACTGTTTACAATTTACATCCAGTTTCCTTATGTTGTACCTATACATATATATGCGTTGTTATCATTAGCCCTCCTTTATTTGACTATATCCTGTATCATAACTTTTCCCCCCTAATAATCAAGACTTAACTGAATCTAACTTTGTTCTTTTTTATTAACCTTTATATATAATCAAAAAGATTTCTAATCTTCCTTTCATGGGTACCATTTAATATTCATATCCAATTATTACTTATCATAACACTACACATGTATACATTATTATAATTATCAATTATTTATTTGACCATATCTATTGTCACTAAATTTCACTGTTTAACTAGTTTTAAATTATACACTTCCATCTATCAACCTGTATCTTTCCAGTAGCAAAACAGTCTTCTGCCATTTGTGGTATCAGTCCTCTAATCATCTCATCAAATTTGTATAGACTCCTCTTAGCAACTCATTGCTTATAAAATCTCTCATGTAATTTTGATGTCCTTCTTCTGTTTCCTTAATCAGCTTATCTTTAATTGTCAGTAGTGTTATCAATGACATTGCTAATAAAATTTCTCTCTTTAAATCCACAAATTCTTTTGTTTTTTCTTCTTCTGTGTCTTGCCATCTGGGGTAGAGTTCCCCTCCATTTAATTCCTCTTTCAGTATTCCACTATTTTCATCACCAGACACAAACCAATTACCATAAATATCACCAGATTTAATTTCTTTATGGTCATTTTCCTCTTCAGTTTTTAGGATTCTAACCTCCACTTTTTCCACTTGATAAAAATCTCCAACTTCTTCATCATATCTGTTAGATGCTCTAAGTCTTCCAACTTCTTCTCCATCCTCTCAAATGTGTTTGATAATTTCTGAATTTCTAAGAATATCTTTTGCAGGCTTAAAGTTTCTTTCTGCTGTTGAAACTGTGCCATTATCTCCAGCTAACAAACACTGCTGCTCTGGCTTGGAAGGTTTTTACAAGATTAAGCATAAATTCACAATAAAGTTTTATTTTCACTTTTCTCTGGTTAAAGATATACTTCAAAGGGACATCTGTATACTTTTCTTCTTATCACTCTCTATAAACAAGCACTGAGACCTTGGAGTGCCAAGCCAGGATAATCAGTAAAGAAAGTAAAAGTGTTTCGTTTCCAATACACAAACCTCCAGCCTCCGAGTAGCAGTGTTATTGTTATAATTTTCTTTGTTTCTTTTTGTATCTTTTTTATATTCCAAGTTAAAAAAAGTTCTGATTCTTGAATGAGTTAGAAAAACACCCACAGTAATGAAAGAGGAATAATTTTAGTCCATAGGTTACAAAGAATAATAAAAGAAAAAAATAGAAGAAAACAATCCATTCGCTTTAAAAGGCTTGCATAAATTCCATCCATGACGATAGCATTTAAAAAGTAAGATAACCCACTGTCCAAAACCATTCAAAGCTTAATTCTGCCACTTATTTCTTCTGTTCTCCAATTTAAATTAATTGTAAGTTTTTTATAGACAGTCTCTTTTAAAACGGTAAAAATTCCTCACCAACTGGAAACACTTTCTCTTTCCGTATCCTTCCATTTTGGAGCCACCCCAACTTCATCAGCCTTGGCTGGATTTTTTGTCGCTGGCTTGAAGAACTTCTCTTGCACCGATCAGGGACTTAGCAATGTCCCTGAGATCAGCAAGACGTATTCTTCCTGTTCACCGTCTCTGAGGGACGATTTAGGTCCGATTGGACCACCCAGTGGCAAAAGTATCAGCTGCAGTCTCGAAGCATCGAGACCGCGCGTCCGTATCATCGTGACGTTGGCTCCTCCTCCACTGATTGTTATCTTTAAAGCCCTTCATGGCTTTGGACCAGGTTATTAGAGGGA
Organism: Thamnophis elegans; assembly: GCF_009769535.1. Taxonomy (NCBI): domain Eukaryota; kingdom Metazoa; phylum Chordata; class Lepidosauria; order Squamata; family Natricidae; genus Thamnophis; species Thamnophis elegans. Next base: position 15,482,003 of record NC_045543.1, on the reverse strand, counting down.
CCATCTCTTGCTGGCCACATCCACCCAACTCACTAGAGACAATGAATGCTGTGGGTCCCGATCCCTAAGGAGGTATATTTGATGGGACCCAGAAGGGGGGCCTTCTCCATGTTGGCTCCCTACCTTTGAAACATCATCCTACAGAATTAGGCTGGCCCCCACTTTGACAATCTTTTGGAAGGCCCTGAAGATGTGGTTATGTAAGTGGGCCTGGGGAAACCAGAGTGCAATGGAGCCCATCAAATTACGTATTTAATCATGTGCTGTTGCCAGGGAGATGGGTGATGGGTTATTATTTTTTATTTTTATGTTTTTTTATATTTTGTGTTTTTATTGTTTGTAAGCCACCTAGAGTCACTGTGAGCGAGTTGGCAGCTATATAAATTTTCATAAATAAATAAATAAATAAATAAATAAATAAATAAATAAATAAATAAATCTGGAGTGAGTTTGATGTTGTGACATGGCTGAAACAAACAAGAACAAACTTTGTGATTTTGCCTTCCAGTAATATGTCTGGTTTTATATACTCCAGTATATGCTTGTTTGTCACCTTTGCTGTCCAAGGAATATGCCTTCTCTCACACGACAGCTCAAATGAATATATTGTCCTGTCTACTTTTTCCATAGTCCAACTTTATAACTATAGGTAGCTATGGGAAACACGATAGTATGAACTAATGTGCATTTAGTTGCGAGGTTGATGTTGTTGCCTTTTCATACTTGATTCATGCAGAGGTCATAAGCTTACTCTTTTTGACATTCAGCAAGAGGCCACCTTCTTCTTTAATTCTTCTGATCAGAAGTTTTAGGCTTTCTTTGGTTTCAAAGAGCAGTTGTGTTCTCAGCATTTTGAAGATTGTTGACGGTCCCTCCTCCAACCTTCATTCTGATTTTTGATTCTTCAAGTTTTAGCTTCTTCATGATTACTTAAGCATACAAGTTGAATTTTAAAAAATTAAAGAATGCAACCTTACAATACTTTTCTCTATCTTAAACCCATCAGTTCTCCACATGGTGCTCCTGATTTGTGGTTTCCTGGTTTGTATTTAGTGACTGCACCAACTTGATCACCTGTGTTGGCACCCCAAGGTCTTCTAGGACATTCCACAGCTTGACATGATCAACACAATTGAAGGATTACTTGTAGTTAATAAAGTAGATGTAGATATTCTTTTGATATTTTTCCATGATATAATAAAGTAAGATACAGTAAAAAAAAATAAAATACACTGCTTGGAAAAGCGTCTCTCATTCTGTTTATTGAAGATATATTTGTATGAGAAACTATTCCTTTAAATAAGGAATGGAGAACAAACAGGCTTCCATCTGATCATCCTGTCTCTCTAGAATCATTCTACTTGTAATGGCAACTGCACAAGAACTGAATGTTCTTTTAGGGCTGCAGCTTCCTTCCCAAATCACAAGGCCAGATTGTAAAGTTTGCCCCCATTGTTGCTGTCACTTCAAAAGAACTAAACTGTAGTGCTGTCAGCTAAAGATAAGATGAGGTCCATTCCAATCAGCACCTGTCAGTAACAGAGAAATCTGTTTTTATCTTTGTCCATCACTGTGACCTATCTCAGTGCCAGCTTCAGAGCTCTCAATATGATTCCATCTAAACCAATAGATTCAACCTTTGGCCCTGTGGAATCATGTATGACAGCATTCCAGTGCAGTATAAACAATCATCAACTCTCCTATCACATCACACACAACTCTCTTCTCACATCACACACACACAAAATATTGTAAAGATCTTTATCAAGAAGTCCACTACGAAAACAGTCACAAGCAGGCATGAGCTTAAAAAATAACAACTTTGTCGTAAGTGTAATAAAATCATTATGGGGATGTATTTCGTAGGCCAAAAATATTTATAAAGTGCACAACACATGTGGTGTGCTGCCATAGTTATTTGTGACCCTGCAAAAAGGAATTCTGTACTTTTCTGCTTAAATAATCAATGAAACAAAATTTGATTGAAATAATTTAAAAGACAAAAATTTGAGCAGATAACACAAAGACAAAAATATATAACCATTTTTATAATTCAAACATAAAGACCAGCACACTCTAGATATACCAATATCACTTGGGTTATACTAGACATGTGCCATAAATACTCATGTTTTAGATCAGCAGCTGTGTAATTTTTGTATTTGCTACAAAGGTTTTTTTCCACCTCATCACTTGAACAAACCAACATATGAGATTAAGATCAAGTCAGCCATTCATTGTACTATGACAAAATAAATAGGTATATCAACTTTTGAAGGATCGCATGTTATTTATTTGTCAGGAAAATCTGGCAATGAAAAGCTCGGTATCTTTCAGTTTATCTGCAATGTCTGGATGATAGTTCTAAACAGTTTGGAAAGAATAAGATAGAAAAAAATTGCGTTGAAGAGATCTAGCTACTTCATTTTACTAAATCAGTGGTAGTCAACCTTTTTATACCTACCGCCCACTTTTGCATCTCTGTTAGTAGTAAAATTTTCTAACCGCCCACTGGTTCCACAGTAATGGTGATTTATAAAGTAAGAAAGTAACTTTACTTTATAAAATTTATAAAGCAAGAGTTACAGCAAACCCCTACCACCCATCATGAAAGCTGGAACGCCCACTAGTGGGTGGTAGGGACCAGGTTGACTACCCCTGTACTAAATGGTAAAGTAATGCATAGATAGGAAAGGAAATGAGAGAATATAGAAACAATGAATGAGAGAGGTGAATCAACAAACATTTATCACTTAGCTGCCAACAGCTAGGAACTTCTTCAACTGGGACTCAGTGATGAACTCTTCTGATATCAAAGATTAAGAAACTTTCCATTTTCTACCTTTGAAACTTTGTAAATGGTGAAAGGACTATTGCAAAAGAGTTTGGGTATTTTTTTTGTCCACAGCAAACAAAAGGTGAAAAACGCAATATAAGGAAAAGTAATTTTTTGTTGGGTGTAGAAAATAAACTTTGCAAAACTTTTTCTGAAATGTCTACCAAGACTAAATTTCTCTTGCTGTGTGTTCTTTATTCCAGTTATATTTTTCTATCTCCACAGCAGTTCAGCTTTGGAGATAGCACACAATAGATCACATACTGTAGAAAAAAAAATTGGTTTTTGTACCATTTCAGATTACAAATTGGGGATGCGTGTTTCTCAGTATATGGGGAAAAACCTCTGCCTCAATATTTCAGAGATAAAACTTAAACTCTTGTACTTAACAAATACTGTGTATAACATCTTCCTTCACCCTCTCCTAGAGTAAACTAAGATTTCCCAGAAACTGTTTTATCTATTTGCATAGTCTAGACCCTAGCCTGTTTTTGGTGACCTATTTTGTTGTATTTTCAACTTTATTTCTAGGTGCTTTAAAGAAATTGTTTAAGAAGAGCATGACATGAAAACTTGACATGGAAAAAAATATATCAAAGAAACAACGTTTTCTAAAGGAATATCCCTAGAGAATCAGGTCAAAGCTCTCCCCTTGTGTTTTAACATGTGAAAAACTTGAAAGCAGCTTTGTTTTAGAAAATTTAGAGGTTGTACACAATATTGATAATTATTTTCTTCTGTTGTAGCTTTTGCATTGATTTTAATCCAAGATCTGTTATGCATCAAAAGAGAGGTTTTGTACAAGTTCCTTTAAAGGAAAGGTTTGGACTTTTTCTTTTTAAGACTCAAAAACTGCCTGGAGGAACAGCTTCCCAAAAGAAAGCCAACAACTGTTGAGTATAAAACAGGAGGACACAGAATGGCAGGAGAAAAAAAAAAGAGCTTTCTTCTTAGGTACATTTAGTTTAGGAACTTGGTAAATAGGAATTAGTAGAACGAAGTATTTTGCTAGCAGATTAATTAGTTTATGTTATGTACCTTTGTAAATTGTCCAAATAATTAAGACTCCGGGAGACAAAGAAAAACAAAGCAAGAATAAAATAAAGCAGGAGTGTCAAACTGGTGGCCTGTTGGCCGGACGCGTCATACGCAGGCCAAGCCCACCCCCGTGAATGGAAAAAACATTGCAAAACATCACTTGACAGCAACATGATGTTGGGAGTTTAACACCCATGTAATAGAGCAACAATATCCATGAGAGAGATGTGGGGGAGGGGGGGGAGAGAACAAAAGAATAATCAATAATGTTTACATCATGCATACATAGATGAACTCCAATTGGATATGGAGCCGTGATGGCGAACCTATGGCACGTGTGCCACAGATGGCACGTGGAGGCATTTCTTAGGGCACGCAAGGCATTGCCCTGTCAGCTCCAGCGGGCATGCGCGTGCTGGCCAGCTGTTTTCCGCCTTTATTTTTGGCTGTTTTTGCCCTCCGGAGGTTTCTAGCCTCCAGGGGGGGGGGAGGGAGGCCGTTTTCATCCTCCCCAGGCTCCTAGAAAGCCTGCTTGGAGGGGTTACACACAGATGTGCAGGGGGAGGGTGCATGGAATTATGGGTGTGGGCATGCGCATGTAAGATTCCCCCGTGTTCCCCCTGCTTTTGGCACACAATGGTAAAAAGGTTAGCCATCACTCACTGCTGACGTCAGGATCACACTCCCTTGTCTCCTCCCCACTGGTCCAAGGCTCAGGCGCCTCCTGGTGGCCAACCAGCCTCTCTGCGCCCTGCTCAGAGTCGGAACCCTGTCCACGGTCCTCCACATCCTCCAGAGCCGACTCATAGGGCCCCTCGCTGTCGGAGTCTGGTGGCAGCTCCAATGGCTCCTGCTGGGCCACAACATATATCCATATCTATATATAAAATAATCTAACTTCTTTGTTACTTTGAGCTTGCCAGCTTTCAATAGTGACTATAGGTAAACATAACAACATTTCATGTCAGGATTTCCTCTGTATGTGCCCCTGATACCAAGGTGCACATATAATCAGACTGCTTCATATAACATATCTGCATATTGAACACACTGAATCACGTAGTAAGTCTTCCAATCTACCACAATCAGTTATTATAGATCAACTGTTGCAAGACCAGCATAGTCAGCCCCAGTCTCAAATAGTGAAATCCAACTGAGTCCAATCCTTTGTTTGCTTACACCTAACCGACAGAATCTTGCTAAACTAAAGCTACAACTCTCTACCCTAATAAATATATCCCAAAAGATTCTAAAATGTCTACTCAGAATCTCTTCCTCTGTCTCCCTCCAGCTTGGGACTGCACGCTATATTAATTTAGACTTCTTTCTTTCTTTTCTTTTTTTTTAAAAAACACCTTTTTATTGTTATAAAAAATTATAAGATACAAAATACAAAAGTAAATGGAAAAGCAGTGGGGAGGAAGAGAAGTGAGGAAGGATAAGAAAAGAAAAAGAAGCATTGACTTCCGAATCTCTCTGTTGCAGTAAAATAAGGCATTAGGATCACCTTTTTGCTTTTTCATAATAACATGAACAAGCCATTTCTATAAAGATCTATCAATTTATTCAGTAAAACAATTTAGACTTCTTTTTGATGAAATGTACTGCCTCCTCTTGGGAAAGTTCTCTGCTGCCAAGATTTCCTCCACTGCTTCTCCAGGTGCACATTCCATCACAATGCTCACAAAAAGGGATAGGTTCGCTTTACAGATCTTTGCTCTATAGATAGCTATATCTGCATTTAGTTTTATATTCCATTCACTTTTGTATCTGTTGACTGCTCTGCTCCAATATCTTCTATTTATCTGTGGATAAAGGCTTGCTACCCATGTTTTCAGTCTCTTTTGAGTTTAATTTATATAATGTGAGGCCAATATGATGTGAATTTATATAATTCACATCATATTGGCCCTTGTTGTATACTAAACACTGTTAACTTCCTTGTTTTTACCTTCAATTATTGTACAACTTGACTGAAGTTGATTCTTTTGATCTACGGCCGTTTAGCAAGTAATACACGAACAATAAGGAACATCATTGTTACATTCTGCTGGTAGGCTTCAAAATGACAATGTGAAAGACAAGATAGTGGACTATAGAAGTTTATGGTCTGATGAAGTGGGACTTCAAAGAATAAAGAATAATTTCCAAGAGGACAATTCTCATTTTCATGGTCCATGCACATCTGCACCATGTCTCTTTGACAAAATAAACAACCAATTAAAAAGACTCTTAAAAACAAATGTAATTAATTTAAATATATGTAAATGTTTTTTTCCCCTGTATGTTTACATCATGAGCAAAAAAATGTAAAATGTTTTACAATGATGGCTAACCACAAATTTTCTTTCTCAGTAACTAAGAGTAAAAGCAAGAAATGTATGAAAAGGTTTGACAACCAGTCTGGATAACGTCAAACCCCCAACCCAAACATAATAATTAACTGATGGGATTACAAAATAGACAAAGTAATATAAAATGAAGACGCTAAGGGACCCTGAGATTTTAGAATTCAGAAAAGTATCTCCCATAACACATGCCGCACTTAACAACTGGTGATAAGAAAGACAAAAAAGTTTAGACATTGGACACTGTCCTACCTGTAGACAATAGAGGAGAAGAGAAAGAATTGGAGAAAATCACAAAATAAAATCCCAAAAGAAAGATCTGGAGTACTACTTGAATACCATCGGCATTGACAAAATCCCTTCATTCAATTGCAAAATGCAGCTTTAGTTGGAATAGCTTATATCCTGCAAGAATACCTTTAACACCATCAAAGACAATATCTGCCTACTTCAGTTTTTGGGGAAGTACTTGATAGGTATCTAAAAATGCCAAATCTAGTCTAAACATCTGGCTAATTATGTGACTAACCATAATAATAATAATCACAGCTGATATACTTTATACCAATGATAAAGAAAAAAACAATTAAATGTGATTTTTGGATTTCAAAAACTCCCTAAATTTTAGCAAAGCAATAATTTAGAAAAAAATAGAATATTTCTAATGAAACAAATATGTATAAATAGAAATACAAACTCATTTCCCAGAACTAATCCTAATGTTGTCCATGTCAAATTTATTATTCAATTTGGTTAATTTGAAATCAGGATTTGATTCGCAAAGGTATTAAAAATCAATAGTAGTATTTGACCTATCATCATTTTTGCCATACTTTTAAGTGACTGTCATTCTAATTTTGTCAAAGATATGAACGTTGAAAGGAAAATAATCAATGGAGGAAATCTGACTACTTAAAACACTTGACTTGCTAAAAGGAGAATCTTGCTTTTCAAGACAAAAGTGCAATTATTGTCATTCCTGAAGTTCAAAGTGGAATAGAATCCATATGTTTTCTGTAGGTGATGTAAGACAGTGTAATGAGAGTTAAAAACTCAGCACCCTGCAAATATAAGTTACAGCAATTTAACAATTTGATTGATTTAGCAGTACCCAGTGAAATCCAGTATCTGCTCTATGATATTATTGAGTGTAAGTAATAATTTACCTTGTGCATATGGTAGAAATTCCTAATTTTTCAGCTTGGCTACTCCTTTCTTATCCAGCATCCAAATTCAGCTCTCCTTTCCCAGAACTAAACATAATGATGACATTCACATCAAATTTAATACTCACCTTCGTTAGTTTGAAACCGGAATTTGATTTCATACTCTGCTCAAAGTTAATCACATTTAGCATTACTCAAAAAAGAAAGTAGTGATGTTGCTACACAATGTTCAGAAGGTTGAGGTGAAGAAAAGGGCTACTTCCAAAGGAACCTGGTAAATGTCACATTACCACTCACCAAAGATAAGTGTGAGGAATATATAACTCTGGACTTTATGTGACTCTTACGAGCCCATTTGCAACTCCCTCATCCCACCCTCACTGCTGAATCCTAACATTCTTCTTGCCAAAATATTCCTGTCCTGGCTTTTGAATTTTGATACTCTAATTCTAATCCATGTAAATGACAATTGCATCAATTGTATTCTTAAAAAACACTGAGACATCCCCTAAATTGATTGCTATTTCCCAAGGGGGAGGGAAAGAAGCTAAGGTGCAAAATGTCCAATGTCCCTGCAAAATTTCTCCAAGCATCTAGGCCAAGATTTTAGTTCCAGCTACTCAGATAATACAATGAATACCAAAGATCCCCATGCCCGAAAATCCATTCTTTAAAACACCCCACCCAAATAAAGAATCAATGGTGCAATGTTAACTATGCCCTCACTTAGGTCCCTGCTTATATCTAGCCATGTAACCTTCATCCAGAAAACCCTAGGCCCCTAGATTCTTATTTAAATTAGCCTTCTGCCAATTCCTTGAATCAAAAGTTCCTTCCAGATTCAATTCTACATTGGCCTTGTCTTTATTTATTTATTTGTTTTGGGAAATGCTGTGCTTTACTCTGAGACTAGGGAAGCTCACTCTTTCCAGCCTCATTTCCAGCAACAACTGCACCTTCCTTTTAAAACGGGCGGCAATAAGAATGATTTTCTAGAACAAGGCCCCATTACCTATTAATACGAATCAGATATATTTTGCACTGGAGCTTTGCAAGCTGTGGGCATGCAAAGAAAATGGGAGAGAGCTGGTTCTTCCACAAAATACCTACTGCGCTCACAAAACATCAGTGTGATGGACTCTCCAGCTAGAGTGGAGGCAGATGTTAAGAGGGGACCAAGCTTGGAGTCCGTGCACTGCAGAAAGTAGCACAGGCCTGACCTCCCCCAGAATCCCTGAAGCCTAATCTGACCGTTTGCCAAGCAATTTCAGTCAGTCTGTCAAGATTCCTGTAACACAGGTGACTAACAATAAAGCTTCTGCTTGAGATTATTCATGAGTGGTTCTGGTTGCTTACATCTAACATTGGTTCACCAGAAGAACCATCTTGTGTGCCCTTTAAAGGCCCATCTCCACCTGGATATGTCAACCTCAAGCATGCCTTTGCTTGTTGTTCTTGTCAGATCTATCAACCAAGTAGGGGTCTGCAGTCAACATCTTATTTATTTTGAACAAATGGGGCCTGTGTGAAATACAAGGGCATTCTTGAAAATAGACATATTTTAAACATTGAAAAAGTGGAACAGGGAAAGGTGTAGCAAAGGAAGCGGGTTGTGGGCACAATGACACCCACAGACTTCAGGTTGGGCATCCCAGACCTAGGTACTCTCTGCGAACTGCTTAATGATATGATACAACACAGCACTTACTTTCCTTTGAAATTTATTTCTTTGTACAGGACATGAATCAAATCCTATATCATCCTCTCTTCTCTGTAAGGGAACTACAAAATCATATAATATCAAGTCGATGGAGTGTGTATCGAGTGATGCAGAAAGGAAAGGATAACATAATTGGAATTTCTAAAGTGGTAAAAAGCACTTTCTGCACTTGAGATAAAATAATAAAGAAATGAGCTATATAGCTAACTTTAAGGGAATCCTTAATATGAAATATTCCCACTGAACAAGGGGAAAGATGGTGGTGATGGGGCAGAATAAGTTTCTCTTTCCCTCTTACATATTGATATGAGGAGTTAATGAACGCAATATATTGGCTGACTAACATGTATTTTGCATGCAGTTTCTGTAGAGAGCTGAGATGCATATTTTATATACCATCCGATTAGCAGAAGAGCATTACTGCTTTTTTCTGTATATGTCTGTTGAAAAGAAGATTTCATTAATCTACTGATTTTTGCCTCTAGGCCAGTTTAAACTGTGTAGAAATTAGAATGCTAATTTCTACAAACTACTTAATTAAACGTTTTATAGAGAAACACCCTTGTTTGGAATTTTCAAACCTGACTTGCTTTTAAACAATCTAGACTAGAACAACTAAACCCACTGTGGCAACCACCATCCCTGTCTAAGGTATTTCTAATACCTTTCTATCAATGTACTCCAGTGACATGCGGTGAGGTTTATGGCTGGTGAAGCAGCATTTCTTTTTAGACTTGTGGACTTCAACTCCCAGAATTCCACAGGCAGGCATGCTCAGTTCCGATTTAAAGCAACAGCATTTGTTTTTCTAAACTTATTTGCTAAATAAGTTTCCTTCTTTCTTTTTCTTCTCCCTTCCCCTACTTCCTCCCTCTCTCCCTCCCTCCCCCTCTCTCAAACAAATACACACACACAGACAATCACACACACAAAGTTGCACCAGGATTCAGAAAAAAATAGGTTTTCCTCCTCAGCCCATGTTAGCAATTCCACTAGCAGCATTTTGGCTGGCAAGTGTAACTAGAGGTGGAAATTCATTCTACTGAAAACATTGTTTTTGCTTATGATTGGATAATTAAAATTTCAGAAGACCCAAAGGCATAGTATTAGAGTGTTACATAGTGCATAAACTAAAGAACTGTCTCAATATGCTCCCTTCCCCCCCCCCTCTCTCTCACACACACACAAAGTTGCACCAGGAGGATGAAGTTTGAATTCATCCCCCTACCTCCGACCCACACGTACCTTTTCCAGCTGTTTCAGAGAGGATTTCAACTCTGCTCTTGCCTGCCATCATGAAAAGAATAAAAAATGTAAAAGGAAAAAGGCAAGAGCTGAAGTCAGGCTGAGCTAGTTGCTGCCAGAGTCACCGTGGATGACTCTGCTTAGTGCTTAACTGTTTAAAAAAGCCTCTAAAAAAGCGCCCTCTACAGGAGGTGGCAGGAGAACGACGTGCCTCATCTACATCAGGAATTTTTCAGCTTTTAACCCTTGCTTAGCTCTGCTCGAATGATCATAAAGTCAGACTAGATGAGGCACCTCGTTCTCCTGCCGCCTCCTGTAGAGGGCACTTTTTTAGAGGCTTTTTTAAAACAGTTAAGCACTAAGCAGAATCATCCATGGTGACTGACAGCAACTAGCTCAGCCTTTTTCCTTTTACATTTTTTTTCTTTTCATGATGACAGTGGTGAGGCCCTGCCTCCCCTGACTGCATCTCCCTGATGTACTCAACACTAAACTTTATTTCTCCAGCACACATGCATGATTATTTTGCCTCTCTGGCTGATGCTCTATAGCACAGGTGTCAAACTCACCGCGTCACATTGCCATCACAGGATGTATTATGACAGTTTTTTTCCCTTTGCGAAGCTGGGGTGGTCGTAGACTGCGTGTGATGCATCTGGCCTGCAGGCCGCCAGTTTGACACCACTGCTCTATAGCAATATTGCTTAAACTTTTTTTGTTGTTGAGACCCTTTTTCATTTTTAAAAATTATGACGGACCCTGAAAGAACTTCTGTTGCAGATGTTATATTTTCAATATTTACTGTATTCAAAATTAAAATTGATGTATTTGTAGAATATTTATTTATTGAATAGTGTAAAAATAATATTAAACCCAGTAGATATATAACATTTTAATGAAAATAACCTTATGTTTTTTTTTAAATTAAAGCTAATCAAAAGAGTGACCTTGTTTTGCAAATACCTCCAGTATCTGACAAATAATTTTGATTTCTGAGAAGGTCTCAAAGGACCCCTCCTCCAATGGGTCTAAAAGCAACATTTTAGGAAATACTGATCTACACAATGTAATTTAAAAAGCTGAATGGAATGTGGTTAGGACAGTGCATTTACTGAACTGGTAAACTGCACTCTGATCTCAAATATTACAACAGTCTTTTTTTTGTGTGAAATAAATATTTACTAATCAGATTATCTACTCATAGCAGTAATCTTTTGTTGTTCTGTTGCCATTTACTGCATGTTTGAGTAAACCCCTCCAGCTTCTAAATTCCTATTTAATATAGCACTGTTGTTTTCAACAGAGCACAAAGCCCCTTTGTAGAAATGTAAATGCTGAACAGTACACAGAAGCCTGCCAGCCATACCATAGAGCCAGCTACAATTTTTATACTAACTCCCTTTTGTAAGGAAGATGAGCAAATGCACGATGGCACTACCCCTGGCCCAACTTTGGTCTAAAACTGAACAGAGGGCTTCTGTTCAAAGGTCAAGTCATCCTACTAAGAACATTTTCAGCAAAATCTGTCATGCTGTTAAAGACAAAGCTGACAGGAAAAAACAGCAGCCATTAACTATATTTTTCATATTAAACAGCAGGATATACTTACAGAACATTTTAAAAATACATATCCAAAACTGTTATGGTGAAATGTTTTCACTTAATTTTTTAAAAATATTTTTTCTGGATGCTTAAACCTTATACTGGGTGATCCAAAAATGCCACAGGAGGTCAACGGCAATCTATAGCATATGTTTTGCAATATATTTCTGTCTTTCAAACTCTATATTTATAAAGGACAATTCAATTGTCTGGAAACATGAATGAAGCATTTGGCTGAACTATTCCAACAAGAATGCATTAACAGTTATAATACCCTCTTTGTAGCAAATGTCTATTAGTTTGAAATAAATGATTTTGCATTAAACTTGCAGTTCACAACAGAATGGTAGAATAATTTTATGAACGTTTATGCTGTTTTCCGAGTTCAATTATGGTAAATATTAGTTGAATTTGTTTTTTAATTCAACAACCTCCAAAAACAAATCCAAATAATATTTACCATAACTGAACCCAGAAAACAACTGGATCACCCAGTATAAGGTATAAACTTTTATAAAATTATTATTAAATAAACTAGATCATCAATATAAGCTTTAACTTCACATATCATTAACATGGACTAGAATACCAGGGAAATTTATCCTACAGCTCTGAAAGATTTAAAAGGTTTTCTATTAACTATTGCTCCCCCCTCACAGACTATTAATATTTAATAATAATAGATTATAAAGTTAATAATAATAATAATAATAATAATAATAATAATGATGATGATGATGATGATGATGATGATGATGATGATGATGATGATGATGGTCGACAAGAAGGAATATGAAAAAATCGCAAAATACCAGAACTTAAAAATCAAAATTCAACGATTATTGCACAAACCAGCAGTGGTAATTCCAGTGGTAATTGGCATTGGGTGCTATTCCAAAAGCACTGGAATTACATTTAAAACAGTTAAAAATTGACAAAATCACCATCAGTCAAATGCAAAAAGCCACACTGCTTGGATCCGCACGCATGTTACTAAAATACGTTACGACGTCTTAGGCCCCTAGGTGGGGCCCGACTAGTAATCAATGCCAACTGGCCGCTGTGATACAATTCTGTTGTTGCAAATAATAATAATAGATTATCAGAGTTATGATGCTGTGAACTTATCTAAAGATAATTTCATACTAAAAAGAATCTTCAGCAAATGACAAGTATAATTACTTGAATAATCCAAAAGTTCCTGTTCCTTAATGCTAAGTAAATTATTTCATTTTTTCATTTATTCTAATTAGGAATTTTGGGCAATACTTGTAAATCCATGAATAATGTTTTCTGTCTGCCCTCTTATATACTGGCTGCAATTTGAGAAAAACATTTCACTACCTTGTATGCCCAGATAAAGACCCACTTTCTAGATTTGGAGATAAATTTGATCTCTTTAACCACATGACCTCCAGTTTAATGTTCTTAAATCAAATAAGCAGGCAATCAGATTATATTATGTATGAAATTATGAACTGGTGCAACTAGCTTCCTTAATCACGTTCAGACATAATTTCACCAACATTGTGAAGGATTGGGACTTGACTATCACAATTCTATCTATAAGGAGGGCAAAAGGGATGACCTTGCCAATTTCTACCCTATTAGATCAGTCATACGCATATTAAATATCTGCAGATTAAATTCCTACATTGGTTAAATCTGAATTCCCCCTAAGAGACAAACAGATAGAGTTCTGGACAAGTAAGTTTCCTTTAAACTAGACCATATCACTTCAGATGTGGTTCATATCTATTTATGTCTTTCACTGATTTAAAAATAGGCGCATTGGCTCAACAGGGAGATGGCCTCTGATCCAGCAGTTCAAGTTCTAGTACTGTATAGCGGAGTGAGCTCCTGTCATTTGCCACAATTTCTGTCCACCTAGCAGTTCAAAAGCAAGTTCTATGTGAATAAATAGGTACCACTTCAGTCGGGAGACGAGCTGGCTGTACAATAGTTGAAATCCTGCCAGCACAGAACCTTCTCTGTTGCTGCATCGGCCCTCTGGAATGAGCTCCCTGTGGAGATCTGGACCCTTACTACCCTCCCGGCCTTCTGTAAAGCTACCAAGTCCTGGCTGTTCCGACAGGCCGGGGGCTGTTGAAATATCCAGCCCCGCCTCAATTGTGAATGTTGTGCATTTTTAAATTCTTTGTATTGCCTTATTTATTTCCCTTTCCCTGTTTATTGTGAGCCGCCCGGAGTCCTTCGGGAGTGGGCGGCATACAAAACTAATAAACAACAACAACAATGCCCATTTGCAAGGCAACTTTGGAGGGAGAGAGGGAGGGAGGAGAGGACCTTGGATGATGCTGTAATAAAAAGCAACTCACCTTTATTTCTGGTGCGAAGCCAGCGTGTGCGATTATAGTATATCCTGGGAAAGTACTACTCTGCATTAGTATTGTAGTCTTCTGGCTAATGTAACGTCATATGCTAAATAAATAAACGGATTTAAAGTTTGCATTTGATTGATCTACAGCACCAAATTGTGGCACAAATTTAATGATTCCATAAATGACAAAAGTTTGTTCCTACTAATATTTAAAGTGTACGGGGACATTTCAGTAAAAGTCAGATGTAATGCGTAAGGACATCTAGCCAAGGTAATACCAATGAATAAAGGGGTAAGACACGGTACTATTACTATTTAACTTTTATATAAATTCATTGGTGGTCAATTTAAGCAGACTGGAATCTCTACCTTCCTAAAATACCCTATCAATTCACTCAGTTGCTGAGGATATGTTAGTAGTGTCCTTGACTTCTTTTGGTCTTAAAAATACTTTGCATATTTTTTTTATTTCTTTGAAATAATGAGGACTTAAAGCTATTAAAATCCCAAATAACAGAACTGGCAAAGCAAGTTTAAACCTTTAAATGTTTATTGATGGCTTCTATGGCCTGAATTGGCTACCAAAATGCTGCTGTTAAGCTATTTACATTCAATATGTTCTAGCTGTCTTGTATTACAAATACAGTGCTTCAGTAAAGAAGCAGGAATCACTAGAGTTGAATTGGCCTTTGGATTCTAATTCTTTAATGTTGGGGTTGAAATTATTACATAGTTTAGTTGGATTGGCCTCTTTATCTATAAAAGATCGTTTTGACTCCTAGAAAAAAGGCTATTTTTAAGAAACTGCATTTCAATGGCTTTTTTTTGGGGGGGGGGGAGACATTCACTGGGGTTAAAGCAGGCCAACTTAATTTTGAAGCAAAGGATTCTAGATGTAGATGGCCAATTGGATTATGCAGCATGTCAGTTTGCAAATTTTAAATCACCTTCTTACCTGAACAAGATCACTGTTGCAAACCTCAGAAGAGGCTTATCCCTGGTCTATTTTAATGCAGAAGAAAATCCCCATTGCTAAATGACAGTGTCCCTTTTGATGTAGGTATGATAGAAAATACATTCCATGTTTTATTACGCTGCCAGTTCCATGGGGACCCTTGTTTGCAGTTGATCTCCTTTCTAAATTCCCAGAGCATTTTCTATAGTCTGCAAGCAAACAACCAAGCTCAGAGAGCACCGAGGACTCCGGATGGCATTTTTATTTATTTCACTTACATTATTACTTAGTGGACAACAAAGACAAACAAAATTCTGTTGTTATACTTCGCATAAGCTCTGCTCTACTATAGCAATCTCCAATTGTTAACAGCTACATTTTATTTACTTATTTTCTTTGGGTCTCTGACTATAAGAAATGTACTTATCTACTTGTAATTAAAGGGATTATTTGTACTCAAAGAGTAAATTGAATAAGTAAGATCTGTTTTTCTCCACAGTTCCATTTTGTCATTTCTGGACCAAACTAAACATAGCAACTAAACCTGAACTAAGAAATCTCATTCATATTTTAGAGCAGGGTAATGAATGAATATAGCCTCCTCCTGACAATAGCAGCTTATCTTTGGACCAAGCCAAGTCAAAAATATTAAACTGCATTGCTGTTTTTGGTCAATCAGATTAACTATGATACAAATCAACCTCATTATATTATACAAGATTGGGCAAATGTCAATTGGATCCATTCATAAATACAATTTTAATGGCTCCAGGAAAATGGCATAGATTATATATGCACCACACCTTCAGAGATTTCTTTTACAATTTAGTCTAATCTAATCAATAAAAAAAACATTCGTGGATTCATTCATCTCCTAACCAAAATACTAAATCCTTCATCTATGTCAGGGGCGTCAAACTCAAGCCCATGGGCTAGATCCCGCACACAATGCGGTTGGATCTAGTCCAGGGGCTGTCCTGGTCTACCCAGTGCAAAGAGGCCAGTGTAGCTTCAGCCTGGTCTACTCAATGTGAAGAAGAAAGATCAAGCCAGTGTGGCTTCAGCCCAGCCTACCCAGTGCGAAGAAGGAAGATCAGGTCAGCTGTTTGGGGAGTGGTGTTAAGCTGGCCATGCCCACCCAGCCCGCCATGCCCCCCCACCCCAAGATCAACCACAGCCTTGATGTGGCCCTCAATGAAATTGAGTTTGACATCCCTGATCTAAGTAGTTGTCTTTCATTAACTTTAAATTAGATTACACTGGACAACAAAGAGTTTCTTCCCTGAACATCTTTTGGGTGTATGTTACAGACTTTTGGTTACTAATCACAAAATAACCTGCAATTTAACCTATCACATACCATTTTACAGACATCTTGCTTTTACGTAACGGTGATATGCACCCTTCAGAACCTGCTAGCTATGGTGCAAATATGAAAGAAACAAATAACAAATGGAACTGTTGCTGGAACACATGCAGTACACCAAATACAGCTGGGATTTCTTTGGAGATTCTAAAAGTAGTGGCTCTGCTGCTTGGAATGCAGCTCAGCAATACCAAACACTGTTGTTGTACATGCAAATGGGACAGCCATTCAAGAGAATTGCATTAGATTAAAAAGAAATGGTCACTTCAGGATAGAAAAAAAGTGACGCATGAACCACTTGCTAATCCAACGAAAATATTTTTTGCTTCAACTTCACGTAAGACTAAAGAGAAATTGTGCGAAAGTGTTGAACGAGGAAGGTAAAGTTTTCATTATTTGAGATAGACGTTTCCAGAATAAGTGATGCCAAGAATAAGGAGGCAAGTTTTGTTGATCCCCAGATCAGATATGTCATCAATGACAAGAGATTTGAAAATCTGGGGTTTGAAAATCTACAGGGGTTCTCAATCTCTGGTCCAAGGACCGTTGGGAATTGGATTGTGTAAGTGGCAGGCAAGCGTGCGAAGCTCCATTTGCACAAGGTAGAGGATGCACATGCAAAACCATCTTTTCTCTCCCTGCCACCGATCCTCAGAGCTGGAAAGGTTGGGGATGGCTATGTTGAAAAAAATCACCCGGAGAGAGACAATCACCTGGAAAGCATTCAAGAATGTGGCGGAGAATTTTCTTGGAAACTAAAGAGCACCAAACTATATTCAGCTGGTTGACAAACTTTTTACAGTATAGAAGACCATGAAGTTCAACATGTCATTTAAGTTTCATTTTCTGCATTCACCCTTGGATTCCTTTTCTGAAAATCTAGGCATTGCCATAATGGAAAAATGGTATCAGAACAATTGGAATCCATCAATGTTGGCTGACTATTGTTGGTACAAAAAAAAAATCCATAGCAAAATACTTATATAGCTCTGTAGAACTCATGTAGCATGTTGGAAACATTATGCAATTAAATAGAACACGGAACACAGAACGCAGAAATATAGGACTGGAAGGAACCTTAGAGGTCTCCTAGTTCAACAGCTGCTCATGAAAGGTGCTTATATCACTTTGGTCAAATGGTCGTCCAGTCTAATTTTGAAATCCTCCAATTATGGAGCACCCATAAATCTGGGAGGCAAGCTATTCATTCTGTGAGGCATTAAAATTAATTCCATATTTATCAAGCTTCCTATGTGATATAATCATTCTCAAATTATATTTGCATTCAGTTTGAGGGGGTCTATCATAATCACTGGAAGTTTTTCAGGGGGCAAAACTGTTGCAAAAATTTGTTGTCCGCTGGCTACGGTGTGTGTGTGTGTGTGTGTGTGTGTGTTTGTGTGTGTGTGTGTGCGCGCTTACATATGTATGCACACCCAGCATTTATGCTGGGTCTGAGCATGAATGCATAGACACACGGAACTTAGTTATTTTTTTGCTTCAAATAAAGATACTTCATTCACATTAACATGCTTTCAAACATTTCAACAATCTTCAGATCTAGTTCCCACTGCTCACCATGGCATTAATAAAAAAATAAAATAAAAAATACAAGCATAAAAAATACAAAAGCAAATGGTGCTAACACTTTCATTTTAAATGTTTTTTTTCCCTGCAGAAAAGCAACCAACATACCAGTACCTGCTGAATTTCTTGAACCAATTCAGAATAGGCCTCTACTCTTCTTGCCTTTCCAAAAAACACTAAAGACCTGGTTCTCCCCTCCCCCCAAGGTTTGGGAAAGTGAGGTAGACAAAAGAGGATTTAATAAGAACTTTAACAAAGCATATGGAAGCTTAACTGTGGTGCCAGGTCTTTAATGTTTGTGATTTTAATAGATATATGTATTATTTTATTTTATTATTGATGTTTTAATTGTTAATTGGACGCCACCCAGAGTTTGATATAAGATGCTATATAAATGTTTTGAATAAAATAAATAAAATAAACAAATAAATGTGGGAAGAAATAAATAGCATTACAATACAGGAAAGCAAATAGTGATTTGTGAATAACATGTCTAACAACAAAAATTTATGACTGAAAACTGTACTGTTAGGGATACTGCATTTTAAAGCCCATAACATTTTCTTTCCCCTTCTCCAGATTACATTATTAAAACTTTATTAAAAAGTTATTTAACGCAAGTCAGTATGAGTAATTTCATTGTTCCTTCTAATTTGCTTTTATCAAGAAGCCTGCCTATAATTCAATGAGCCAAATTCCCTCTGTCTGGTAGAAGTGTTCAGTTATTGAAAAATTGTCCCTATAAAATATTGTTACCACAACTCTTTATGAACCAACCTATACATCAAGCGTGGGAAATCATAAATCCAGGCAGTACAAAAGGAATATAAAGATTTATGCTCTCTACAAGAATCTGAACTACTGAACTACTGAATGTTCAAAGCAAATTGGCGGTAGATAAGAGCCAATGGAATTCAAGGTGGGCTGGATGTCTTGTGGGCGCGAAGGGACTCGAAACCAATGATGCATTTCAGCCCTCTCTCAGGCTCAACCTGGTCATCTCCTACATTATATTTTCACATCAAATGCTTTTCATCAGTCCCTGGGGACTTATTGCCAGTCACCTTTTATATAATCAAATACTGAGCATTGCCAGAATTTAGATACATTTCTTATGGTCCTTTGTTGACCTAGTCTGCAAACCCTTGCGATAGTGATTCTCAACCAGTGGTTCATGTTTGAGATTGGGCTCAGCAATAATCTTAAAATCACCAGAACTTAAAAGTCCAACTTAAAGTCTGATTTAAGGTCCAATAAATATAAGCACATCGTAGTAGGGACTTCAAGTGAAGATGGCTGATTGACCAGTCTGGAAAACTCTCCTTTGAACTGAAGCTTTTTCAATGTACAAACAGGATACTAGGTTCCATGAGTTTTCCTAGTTTAGGAAGAGCCCCAGATTCATCTCACAACATTTCTTGCAGTGGTGATTGCAAGAAAACTCTTGAGCGATGCTCCCAAGTAGCCATGGGAGTGACCTATAAACTGGGAAGCAGGTGACTTCATTGTTGAAATATGCAGCCATTTTGGAATTTATTTTTCAAACAGACAATAAGTCTCACCTTTCACGTCTTAAATACTGATGCTTACCTTTATTAAGCTAAAAGTCACTTTTCAGTGATATTCTGTTAATCCTTTTTTGAAAATCTGCACCACTTCGCGGACATTGATTTTGCTGGAAGTAAGCTAAGTGTAATATTTTTTCTTTCTATTTTTGGTGAAGAAACATAAGGAGTTTTATTTTGTCGTTTCCTTTAATTTGCCACTTTTATTTGACATTGGGAATTATAATTTGCAATTTTGGATTGTTTGTTGTGAGAGGCTGAAATCTTCCAATTTTAATGGATTCTGGTTGACCAGCTGATCTACAAAAAAACCTTTTTTTTCAAAAGAGTTTTATTCTTTGGCCATTAGAGGGAGCTAAAGGAACAGAAGAAGATGAAGCAACGCAGAAGGAAGCTAAACCAGATAGAAATTGCAAACATTATTTTGAAAGAGTATTTAAACAACTAATTCACTCTGTCATGAAAGAGGAGCAAGAGGAACAAATTAGTTAAATAACTGGAAGAAGGCGTGACCCGTCAAAACCGTGGTCCACTAAAGCGCGCCCGATTAAAGCGCGTACCTGACGTCATCAGCAGCGTGACAAATACGACCGCGGAGAAAAAAGGGCGCTTTAAAAAGCGCTTTTAAAGCAAGCCGATTCACATAAAGGTAAGGCTTAGGGTTAGGTTAAGGGTTAGGGTTAGGTTTAGGGTTACGTTAAGCGTTAGGGTTAGGTTTAGGGTTAGGTTAAGGGTTAGTGTTAGGTTTAGCGTTAGGTTAAGGGTTAGGTATAGGGTTAGGTTAAGGGTTAGGCTTAGGGTTAGGTTTAGGGTTAGGTTTAGGGTTAGGTTTGGGGGGGTTAGGTTTAGATTTACGGGTTATTTTTAAGTTTACCGCTCACATCGTGCTGTTTTCGTCGCGCTGTGATGACGTCACGTACGCGCTTTCGTCAAGCGCGCTTTAGTCTACCGCGGTTTTGTGGTGGAACCGAAGAAGGATGTTTAACCCAGTGTTGTAACCAAGTGCAGAAAGTTATCAAACCACTGTGGCTACTGAACAAGTAGGTTGGCAATGCAAAGGACTTACTTATAATTTTCGAATATAAATCCAACACAAACAGGCCCTACTATGAAGATGGTTTCATTACAAGCCCCGTGGTGCAACTGAAAGAAGAAGAGTTACAAGTAAATCTACAATTCCCAAGAAACAAGTTTGGAAACTCCATTTCAAAATCAACATGAAAACTGACAACGTTAACATACTTGTTTTAAAAGTCGTATTTCATATTTCTGTTGAGAAAAAGAGAAAATTGTATCTGTTTAATGGAATTTCAAACGAAGAAAAAGATTTTATTTTATGAGGACAAGCTGCAATGTGTGACTTAAATTTAAGTTAATTGGAGTTAGGATGGATTTAATTGCATATGTAATTAAAAATAGTTCCAGTGCATTCTTTTGTGCTAATAAAAGTGGGTTTGAAAATGGAAATTCTTTTTTGACTTTTCATTTTTTTCTTTTTTATATATAATACTTGAGCAAATTCTAAACTTTGCAAAGTATTATTGAAAGTGAATTTGAAAGTACGTATGTTAAATTTTAAAAGATGCATTAGAACGAATTGATTTTAGTTATAAAGATGATTTTTTTTTTTTAAGAAAGACTTAAGAGTCCTAAGATGAATATAAAAGAGTGTTTCCTTTAAGGTTAGAATAGTTAATGTAGATGATGATAGTTTAGAAAGATTAAGAAGTGTAAATAGAAATATATATCATTTTCCACAACGGGGGGGGGGGAGAAGGGGGGGAAGAATTTGATCAAGATGTTAAATTGTTTTCAACAAAGATTTTATTTGGTCTTGTTTCTATTTGGATATGGATTCTGGTTTATATGCTTGAAATAGGAAAAAAAAAGAAATTTAGAATTTAGTTTGAAGGTTTAATAACTGTAGTTGCAGAACAGGCTTGTAATAATTATAGGTAATGTACAAAGTTGAGGTCATAATTATGTTAGTATTTTACAGTGTTGGAAACAGTCAGAAGTCAACACCTTTTTCCCCTCTTCTCTGGGATCCTGTACTCCCTCATTTAATCTTTATTTTCATTGTATTTTATGTTATAATAAACATTAATGAAACTTTAAAAAGAAAAACACCATGGTAATAAACCTGTACATTTTCCTATTTGAAATAGAAGTGCGCTTTTAAATCATAATAGGGCCTAAGAAAATCTAACCACCACTATCCCTCCCTCCCTGCCTGTTGTTAGTTTTCTATATTTCATTACTAAATACATACATATCTCTATCTCGTTCATTTTCAATATTCTTTATTTGATCTAAAGTATTAATCATTCTGCCCAGTGTTATGTCATCTGCAGATATGATAAATGTCCCCTTATCATTGATGAAGCTCATGATGCATTTTGCTTCAATGAAACTGCTGCTTAGCCTGTTTGCTGCTGCTTACCACTATTATCCCTTTAGAATTTCAAAAGTTTTAAAATAAGATTATTATTTTATTTTTGCTAAGCACAGGGTATGTGCATGTTATATTGTAATTAGGATGTAAATACAGGCAGGCTCTCTTTTTTCGAGTGGAGTGGAGTGGATAGTACCAATACTCTCCTGCTGCTTTTGCTAATATACTCATTCCATAAATATTTTATAGGAAGCAAGTTTCTTTCATAGTTTCTTCGGCTGTTTTCTTTATGGTATGTATACATTTTTTTGAATCCTGTTCCTGATTGTGAACATCATGAATAGGAGTCTAAAAACACCCCACACTGTCTTAGACATTAAAAATATTCCCTAACCTGCTTAAAAACCAAGTTTTTGAAAACACCTTATTATGAGGTTAAGACAAGGCACAATTTTAGAATGTAGGAACAAGTGAAATATGGATTGTATTGTATTGTATTGTATTGTATTGTATTGTATTGTATTGTATTGTATTGTATAATTTGTATGCCGCCCTTCTCCGGGAGGACTCAGGGCGGCGAACAATTCAAGGGGGGGAAAAAAGGGGAACATAAAAGACAAAATACAAATAATAAAAGTAGACAACAGTCACACAACCATACATGTCGAGAGGGGAGGGAACTCATCACCCCCAGGCCTGCCGGCAAAGCCAGGTTTTGACGGCTTTTCGGAAGGCATGGAGAGAGGTGAGGGTCCGAATCCCTGCGGGGAGTTCATTCCAGAGGGCCGGAGCTGCCACAGAGAAGGCCCTCCCCCGGGTAATAGCCAGGTGGCATTGGCTGGTAGATGGCACCCGGAAGAGGCCAACCCTGTGAGATCTAATGGGTCTGTGGGAGGTAATTGGCAGCAGGCGGTCTCTCAAGTACGTTAAGTTGTTCCCATCAGAAAATTAAAAGGAACAGCAATGGAACATTTTTTATTTAAGAACAAAACAAAGGCAAATTTAAAGAGGACAATGAGAATCATTCCTGGAAAAAAAAATCATTTAGGCTATGGAAGAACAATGATTAATGAAAAAGACAAATTCTTTATGTGTCCAGTCACACTTTGCCAATAACAATTCTATTCTATTCTATATATTGACCTTAAAGAATTTAGAGTTCGCTTATAATTTTATTTTTATCAGTGTCCTAGCACTAATATATGATCACAATACTAAAATCAGCTTTTTTATAATATAGTGTATCTGAATTAATTTTTAAAGAATAGTATGAATATGCTTGAGGTAAACATTTGTAGCTTATTGAGCAAAATGTGGCAAAACTGATCTGTTAGGAGGGACAATACTATAAGTGCTGCAGGTATTAACAATGAAATGGAATTTTCTGAAAAACACGTATATCTATGGAAGAGTAGGATAGAACAGTTCTGAATGAAAATGATTTGATTTTGTGGTATGGAATTGATAATGCATCCAGGAAATTGAAGGTGTAGGTTTAGTTGTAAATGAAAGGGGTAAAATGTGTGCAAGGAAGTATGAATTTGTATTATTTCAGTTGTGGTGGGTGCAAATGAAAATAAATCTATAGGTGGGTGATAGTTGAATGTTAGGCTCCAGTGAGCACGGAAGAGGGAAACATGGGAAAAACTGAAAAACCTTCTGAATGAATGTCAGGTAAGAGAGAATGAATGGGGATAAAAGAGAAAGACAATCTGCCAGGTGACATGAATAGATGGAGAGGAACAAGATAATAGAATATACAAAACATCACCGGGCATTTAGAGAACAGAGATTGCTGGTATGTCTTTAAAAAATAATTTCTTCTGCATATGTGGTAAAAAAAAAAACTTTTGTAGGGCAATGGAATAGTGGTGCATACTATATTTTTCTCAGGAAAATCATTGATAGCTCAAAAGAGTTGGCTTCAAAATAACAATAGTGTTAATGGACATCACCACCCATCTGATAAGAGACAGCACTAAAATAAGGAATATGATAAAGCAAAGAGGCTTGAATTATAAAATGTTTTTGTGCAAATATGAAGTTAAAAGTTTATTTCTGGATGTATTATGAGCAGTAGATATAGGCATAAAGCATGAGTCAGAATAAATGAAATGCTTAGTTCAACCATTGGATGTGATGAAAGCAAGGATGACTATCAAAGATTAAAAAAAGTACGGACAAGTGTAGCGAATAGGAATTTAATGAAGTTCAGTTGTTCTTCCTTTTCTTTTTCTTATCCTATGCTTTTAGCTTACTTCTCCTTATTCCTTTTCTGTTGTCAGTGTAACATTGCTTTCCCCCCAAGGTAATAGGTATGTATGTATGAATTCTTACTATGCCCCTGCAATGTGAACTGAATTTCTCAAAAAATATAGCAGGTCTAAAACAAGTGGAGCTAAATTGTAATTCAATAGCACAAAGCAGGTGCCAATTGTCACGTTCCGGCGTTCACGTTGCATACGAACAGAGATTCAGTTTGTTTGGTGAAAAACTTTTAACTCTATCTAAGAAACTACGTGATAACCCACACTAAATGACAATGATACAAAGGTAATCAAATCCAAGTCAGCTCTAACCAAGTTAACACCATCACCCATGTATATGTGTGTGTGTGTGTGTGTGTGTGTGTGTGTGTGTGTGTGTGTGTATGTATGTATGTATGTATGTATGTGTATATATGTGTATGGAAGCACCAAGCTCCTGGAAGCACCAAGCCTGAAGATGACAAATGAGACTTTGTCGAAATGTCGCCAAGACATCTCCAATTTTACGCGGGAGAAAACCCGAATAACTAGAGATCTACATACATACATACATACATACATACATACATACACACACACACACACACACACACCATTACCCCACCCAGCTCCACCCAGATGGCACCCACCCACCATCACCAATCACCATGACCCACACCCTCAGCCACACCCCCATTCAGTGTCATCATAGCCTCTTTCCTGGTTAGCCGCATCCGGGCAAAAGAGTTACATCAGAGTAGGCAGTTGCACCCGAGTAGAAGAGCCACATGCAGTTACAGGCTCACTCGACATCAGAGAGGCAACATCAACGTGGCAGCGTTAGTGGCGTGTAAGCATGGCCGAGCGGGCATGGCAATGGACAGGTTCCCCCTGGATGGCAGCCTGAGGGCTGAACACCAACATTTTAAAGAGCATTGCCACACGAGAGCTTGTTTGATATAATATATATAATAACCTACTCAATAGCATAATTAATATGGGCTGCATTTTATGCAGTGCATCTGATGAGAAATAAATGTACTTCTGGAAATAGCAGTGCTGTCTTGTTTCATAAGATAGACTGAATTGACTATGGAGGAGTAACTGAGCAAATGATATTTTTGAGATCACAAGGACTTTTGATAGTCTTACTGGGGGACTACTATTTTCAGCAGAATACAATATAATCCTGCCTTATTCCATTCTTCAGCAAATCAATCTAATCTTAAAACACCAATCCACAAATGCTGTGAACCCAACAATCCCCTTCCAGTTTGTTTAGGGACCAATATTGGCATCATTCCAAGTGTGTACGATTATACCCCAAGCGATTTGACTTACAGGATTCTTTTAAAGCAATGCTCCTTAGCTAAACACATCTTCAGAGTGTTCAAATCATAAGCGCAGGTTTCCTGCAATGTTTACCCAGTTGTCTTACTCCCACAGGGTGTTGTTAGACTATTGCTGCAGGCAACAAAAAGCTATCTTTAAGCTATCTTTTAAAAAGTAAATTAATGCTTCAAAGTCTCATAGGTTTTCTCAGTACTTCATAGACACTGAGATTCTTTCATAAGGTATAATGCACAAAGAAGTCTAAAATCTATTCCATGACTGCCAATATATCAAATGGCACTATAGAAAGGGGAGGGGGGGGGAAAATATAAAGATAAGATGAAGAATAAACAGTGACTTTACACTTCATTTAATGATAGGTAAGTTAAAGCAAATGTTATCTACAGTTAATTCTACTAAAAAGAAATATAAACGCCAGTGTTACCTGAGAGACCGCCTCCTGCCGATTACCTCCCTCAGACCGATCAGATCTCACAGGTTAGGTCTCCTCCGGATTCTATCTGCCAGCCAATGTCGGCTGGCGACCCCCAGGGGAGAGCCTTCTCTGTTGCAGCTCCAGCCCTCTGGAATGACCTCCCCATGGAGATCCGGACCCTTATTACCCTCCCGGCCTTCCGCAAAGCCACCAAGTCCTGGCTGCTCCAGCAGGCTGGGGGGCTTGTGAAACATCCAGCCCCACGGAAATTGTGAATGTTGTGTTTTTAAAGTGTTGTCTCTGTCTTTGTCTATTTATCCCCTTTCCCTTGTCTATTGTGAGCCGCCCGGAGTCCTTCAGGAGTGGGCGGCATACAAGACAAATAAATAAATAAATAAAATAAATAAATGATTTTGGGGCCACAAAACCCAAACTGTGCATTCTAAATTTAGGAAAGGGGAATTACAAAACAAACACATTTTAGGAAAGAAAAAAGTTTCCTAAAATGCTTGATTGTAGCCAATGGCATTATATACTGCTTGGTACTTTGATTTGACACAAGAGTGAGGCTTGCATATATTTACCCATTTACTTTTCAGAATATTACGAAGCAGGCAGGCATATTTCTTTATTTCACCTGACATCCTATATATTCTTGTAATAATCACATACTTGCTCCACTTAAAATAACGAATAATAGTTAACAAAGGAAAAATAGTACAAAGCAGAGTAAGTTATATTTGGCACAATAAAAGCTTACCACTGGGAAGAGGCTTTTTAGATAATGCTGTAAAACAAATGTCAAATTGCCTGTTTCTCGTTGAAATAAAATACCAACCTCAAAGTGATCAGATGGTTGTCATCAATAAAGTCGCCACTTTAAACTTGCTTCAAAATGCAAGTCTGCCTTTGCCATGTACTGTTTAAAAAGATGCATTTCATTACCAGCATAATCATGTCTTGAGTATAGCTGTGTTTATGTTCTCCAGTAATTGGGAGTCCTCGATTGCAAATATTGCCGTATTTGGCATTCCTGCTAGGAACCATATTAGCTGAGAATTATTCATAACTGCCCTACAGCAGGGGTGTCAAACTCGTTTCCATTGAGGGCCACATCAGCGTTGTGTTTGACCTCAGGAGACAGGGTGGGGGTGGCCAGCTATACATCACTCATGTCAGGAGTGCCTCTGGTGGCCTGAGAGTTCTGCCAGCGAAAATGCGCTGTTTTCGGGGGGCCCTGTGGGTCAGATCTAAGTACCCTGTGGGCCAGATCTGGCCCTGGGTCTTGAGTTTGACATCCCTGCCCTACAGTCTAATCCACGGGTGTCAAATTCGCCGTGTCACATTGCAGTCATGTGATGTTTCCCCATTTGTGGAGCTGAGATGGGAGTGGCCTGTGCGTGATGCATCCAGCCCATGGGCCGCCAGTTTGACACCCCTGATCTAACCCCTTCCCCCTCTGATAAATGTATGAGAGCATCTTGGCTAAATCTCTAAACAGGAAAAACTTATTTCCCTAGGTGAAACTTAAATGAAGGATTTTGCTGCTGGAGGATTACGGTTCTTTTGAAACCCCCTGAGAAAAACCACACAGGACTGAACAACCCAATACCCCAGCCAGTTGTCCATTTCAAGCATAGACTAAGGACTTGACCGTTCACTAAATTCTCAGGGAAAACCTCATGCTTAATCTGAAACCGCTTGGACTCCATCAATTGCTTGGGGTGGGCAGATCAAATGGGCCCTGCCTCCTTGCAGGGAGGAATGACATTATGAGTCAAAGGGGGAGCAGGGACAGAAGTGGTATTCAGCTGGTTTGCTCCAGTTCGGGCAAACCAGTAGTGGTGGCTGCAGAAAGCTCCGCCCCCCCGCCCCAATGTAATGTGCAAGTCTTGCGCATGCACAGAAGGTGGTGTGTATGCGCAGACGAGACATATGCGCTCACATTTGCGAACCGATAGGGAAGGTAACTGAATCCCACCACTGAGCAGGGAGTGATCTGTCCATGGCAATGGGCTGGTGTGCATGTCCTCCATTGGCAGATCACATCTCAACTGATAAAAATTATCAGAATAAAGATTATGTTTTATGCAAAACAATGATAGTTCTAGGTTTGTGGATATTTGTAGATTTCCAATAAGGAGTATCAGAAACCTTATTCCTCCCATCACCAGATTGTGTTGTCAGCAGAAACTCATGGGCTGATGTCTATCACACTGCAACGCTACCTCTATACAAAACTAAACAGTGTACAAGAGTTTACATTTTCCTAAAAAGTAAGTGGTTGAAGAAGAGCAACTGAAGTTCACATTTTCTTCAAATTGTCAGTCAAAGCTACTCACTCCAGTCCCTATTACCCTATTGAACTACTACATGCTTTTGAGGCATCAGCTCTGACAACGAGAACACTGAGAAGTCCAAAAGATGTCAAAAACACTAGGAAAGTGTAAGAACATTCTGTATCAAGCCTTTATCAGTAACAATAGCAATTACATTGCACCTTCTGGAGACACCCTTTTACTTCCTGGGTGATTTAAAACAACAGGTGCTGCATGTCAAAACAAACTAGCAGACCACAAGAGAACAGCTTGAAAGTGTAACTTTGGAAAGTTCAGGAAAACTTCTACATTTATAAATTAATTTTGTTTAATTTTCTCAGTTTAACTAGTGTGAATCTTTATAGATTTTAAACAATGCTCATTAATAACAAACAAAGGCATAATAGTTGAAGGAACATGGAATTCACAAGTAGTACAAATGTAATTAAAGCCATCTGTTTTGAGATAAATTTCTATTGCTACTCATAGGTAAAATTGTTTTAAAATTGTAACTTAGCGCAAATAATACCAACAAGTTACTAAAACAAAGCATGGAATACAGAGGTGAAAAGTACCAGCTACAAAATCAATAACAGGGGGGAAAAAATCAAATAATTAGTTTTTTGCTTCACCTTCATTGGAAATCAATTTCCAATGAAGAGTTGAAAGAAATAAAAATTAAAAAAATAATATTTTTGAGCCATGGTGTAAGTGAAACCAAAGGGACCAAAAAGAACAAAAATTGAAACTGGAATATATCCCAAAAGACATTTTATTCAAAATCTGCTAGTGTTATAAACACAATTTCAGTTTATTTCAAGAACTAATGAAGCAATGCAGAAATACTCCAGAGAAATTTAGAAATAAAAAAAAATCTCTAGGACCAGTTGGATATTATTACAGGGTATTTATAGCTAAAATATTCTTGGCTCATAACAGAAATTATGATAAAATTCAGTTGAAATAAATACCTTACTATAAAATTAGCAATAGTTTTGCTTTATGTGAAAGGTAATACAAATATATATTTGAATATAGTAATAGCAATAACATTAATATACTGCTTCACAGTGCTTTACAGTGCTCTCTAAGCAGTTTACAAAGTCAGCATATTGCCCCCAACAATTTGGGTCCTCATTTTACCCACCTCGTAAGGATGTAAGGCTGAGTCAACCTTGAATATATTGAATACCTATCAAATATGAACCATTTAATATTTTTCACATTCATTTCAAAGATTCAATTCAATGTGGGTTAAATTCAGAAGTAAGTCTTGCTGAGTTATACACTGAGTTTAGCTTAAATCAAAGGATAAATGCTGACTCAAATGTGAATGATTCAGTAACAAATGTTTCATATTATTGTCATTATTAATGCCTGTAGAATTGGCTTGCCTGCAATTTATCCTGCATATTTCTGAATTAGTGTTATATGAAAAAAGAATCATTGAAAGAAATCAGATAATTTGAGACTTAATTCCTAATAAATAACAATCCTCATTAAATATACCTACCTTTCATCTACCCATTCAATCAACCACATATTTTATTAAATTTCTGACTTTTATGCAAGATTCATAAAGTCTTCTTTGCATAAATCATTATTTCAGTATTTTCATTAATGTAGCTTTCTCTTTAACTTTCATTCAAGTGTATATTGTTTTTCCCAACAAATGAATTATTTTACATTTATGAGAGTTTGCACTAGTAAAAAAGTAAATGTATATAGTATACACTGGGCACAGTATTATTTTCTGACTTAGCAGTAATACAATAACCTTTCCTTTGGCTGGGAAAGTATTAACGAAGCAATATTTTCACCTAATGCTTTGAAGCACCTAATGCCTTGAACATGCATGCAGAGAAAGCCCAGAGTATCTTCCTTCTGAAACTTGAACCAAAAAAAGAGAGGCAAGGCTGCTTTAATGAATTATGGAGATATCTGTATATCCTGTGATGCATATTAAAACAACACTGTTAAAAAGATTTGCAGAACTTTAGACTTCATGATTCTCTGTAGGCCTGTTAGAAAAGCTGACTGAGTCAGAGGTTTAAGGAAATTGATATATATGGGACTGCAATAACCAAACTAACCACATCAATTCACTAAATGGCAAGGCTATATTGGTAGTCCTCGGCTTATGACCACAAATGAGCCTAAAATTTCTGTTTTTAAATGAAACATTTGTTAAGTGAATTTTGCCCCGTTTTACGACTTTTCTTGCCACAGTTGTTGAGTGAATCACTGCAACTGATAAGTTAGTAATCTGGTTGTTAAGTGAATCTGGCTTCCCCATTAACTTTGTGCTGAGGTGGCGCAGTGGTTAAATGCAGCACTGCAGGATACTTCAGCTGACTGCAATTCTGCAGTTCGGCTGTTCAAATCTCACCGGCTCAGGGTTGACTCAGCCTTCCATCCTTCCGAGGTGGGTAAAATGAGGACCCGGATTGTTGTTGGGGCAATATGCTGACTCTGTAAACCGCTAAGAGAGGGCTGAAAGCCCTATGAAGCAGTATATAAGTCTAACTGCTATTGCTATTGCTGTTGTCCAACTGTTGCAAAATGACCTCGGGACACTGCAACTCTCATAAATATGAACCAGTTACCAAGCATCTGAATTATGATCACATGATCATGGGGATGCTACAACGGTTGCAACTGTGAAAAATGGTCATGTCACTTTTTTCAGTGCCATTGTAACTTTGAACAGTCATTAATTGCACTGTTGTAAATCAAGGACTATCTATAGGCTTGCAGGAGTGCCTGCTTTTTTTTAATTGCCAGTTGTATGGGACTCAGTGTAGCATTCTGCATTCTTAATGGAAATCTTAAATCTATTTGGCCCTATCCTTAGAGGTAGATAAACAGTTTCCTTGGGAAGATTTTTCAGAAGTGGTTTGCTCCTGCCTCCTTCCTAGGACTGAAGGAAAGTGACCAGGCCAAGATCACTCAACTGGCTTTGTGCTTAAGGTGGGACCAGAGCTCACAGTCTCCTGGTTTCTAGTCTGATGCCTTAACCACTATATCAAACTGGATCTCAATGTAGTTATACCTGAAACCAAAATCAATCTGGGAACTGAAGGATTCAACATTCAATAACAAAATGACCAGGAAATGTGAAAGCACATACAATAAAGGTGAAAAAAGGTTCACCAAATCTGTATGACTTCTTGTGGATAGAGAGTATTTAAATGATATGTGTAAATATAGAAAGTAAGCATGCGAACAATATTCTTAAGTCTCCCCAGAGAGACTGGAATTTATTTTAAGATACTTAAACCTATGCGCTGAGTTTCATCATGTCAGATTTCACTGTAATGGATATCTAAAAAAAAAAAAAAACCCTAACAAGAATGTAGGAGATAAAATTCTTAAATAGGTAAAAGCTTAATACAATACAATCCGATGCTAAATAGTATTATTAACAATTGATTAGTTTCTTTAAGACATTATAATTATAATTACCAAGAACGTCCCTCTTTTTTACCAGTAAATTTTATACCTGTGGCTGAATTACATAGAAAGTTACATTGGCACACAAAAGAATAGAGGTTGAAAGTCCTTTTGATATTTGGGTCCCAAACATTTGAAACTTTCAGGGATGAACCAACTAGCTACAGCTTGATTTAAAAGGCAGCCATCATCTCTGTTCCCTTTGCTGGAAAAAATGTCTGACCTCTGACTCCTGTTTGCATAAGAAACCTTGAAAATCTGACCTTCTGACTGGCTGACAACTCAGACATGGCTCTCAGAACTTTGGACTGTTTTTGGACTACTCTTTTGCAGGGCTCTTTTAAAAGCAAATCATTCAGGCCAGCCAGTCAGAGATTGTGTTTTGATTTGCATGCTTTGACTGTGATTATCTTTTTGATCTTGAATAAACTATGAGCTACCATAGCAACTGTGTGCGTGATGGGTTTCAGTATTTGAAACCTGAAGCAGGACATGATGAAGCTGGCAAACTTAAAAAACAAGTACTACTTGGAATTCTGGAAAGATCTTTATTGCTTTTGTAACAATCTCAAAAGCCTGTCAAAGCAATTCTTCTGTTCTAGTTATACTTTCAGTTATTAAGGTAGATTACTCTGGGTCTCTTTCTCATAATTCTAACCTCCCCTGGGCTGAGAAATCTCTTTAGTAACAGTCCTTTTTCTTCTTCTATTTTCCAGAGTCTCACACTAGAGACTCTTAGAATTCTATCACACTAAGAAACTCCAGAAAGTTGAGAAATTAGTTTCTCAGAAGGACAAGAGGTCCCACTGGTTCATCTAATGCATTCAACAATGGCTTTGAAGATTTTGTTAGGCATATTTTGTTTATTCCTCAGATGTTTAAGCCAACTTCCTCCCTGGCTGACCTACATCTGTTTGGCTCAGTAAAAATGTTTAAAGTTCTGCCTAGCTTACATACATCTTTGGCTGACAGCTCTGTTGTATACAGTAGCTCTAACTGTCAGCTCTGAAGCATCCATCTTTTCCATTCTACAGAAAAGATGAAAAACTTAATACTAATATTGTGGTTCTTTTTAAGTTTTCTTGTTAAATGTGTAACTTCTCTCTTATTTACTCCAGGAATCACACTGACACTCAAAACAATTCTCTATAACTGATCTAGACTATACAGTATTTTAGGAATTAATTAGATTGCTATATATAATCTGATAGATGTGCTCCAAACAAATATCTAGCATGTTTTAAATGAAAGAAAGTACTTATTGCTACTTATATACTCAGAACCATAAAATATAAATGCTTTTATATATTAAAAATGTGAAAAAGGCAATTTTATTTGATATTTAAATAAAATGAAATTCAGACAGGTATGTTTGGTTTCTTTAAAGGGTAATCTGAACTCAGAAACAACCTTGGAAAATTCAAATTCAGTGTTGAGGACTTAATGGTTGAAACAGGCTCTTGAGTTGTAACAGAACCTAGAGAAGCCCATAGAACTGAAGACTGATACTCTCAAACATTCTTATTTGGATTGGAGACTTGCTAATTCATTCTACCAACAACTACCTTTCAGGAGGTTCTTCCGTTAATGTTCTCCCCATGTCTTGCATGGCTACTAGAGAGTTGGAGCTCTCACAAATCCAATCAATTCTACAGGACCTCTTCTTGGCCATGAAGAATACAGGAGTGGAATCAGCACCTCTCTCCCCCTATATTGGGAGAGACCAATCTCACAAGAGATAATTAAAATACAGCGGTTACAATGCCCATTTAACTTGAAATATTACAATATGAAACATTTAAGAGTGAAAAAGAATTTCTCAAAAGAATAAAATTCAGAAGATAACGTGATACTCCAAATATAGACAAGATATTGGTCTACTATAAAAAGGGGTTCCACCACAAAATCGCGGAGGACAAAATCGCGCACGACGAAAGCGCGCATTTGACGTCATCACAGCGCGAAGAAAACATCGCGCTGTGATTGAAAAATGTAAAAATAAAGCTAAAACCTTACCCTAACCCCCCAAACCTAACCCTAAACCTAACCCTAAACCTAACCCTTAACCTAACCCTAAATCTAACCCTAAACCTAACCGTTAACGTAACGCTAAACCTAACGCTAACCCTTAACCTAACGCTAAACCTAACGCTAACGCTCTAAACCTAACCCTAACCCTAACCCTAACCCTAACCCTAACCCTTACCTTTATGTGAATCGGCTTGCTTTAATTTTAATTTTATTTCAATTTTTAATTTTTTTCATCGCGCTGTGATGACGTCACATGCGCGCTTTCGTCGAGCGCGATTTTGTCCTCCGCGCTTTTGACGGGTCACGTAAAAAGGATTTCCTCACTTCAGTCCCAGTAAAGGACAAGGGATGTTCAAGAATCATTAGTATTATTACAAGATTCTGAGTAGAGAAATAAATTACTGGATATTCTGGAATTTGTTATGAAACTGAAAAAAGTCTGAGATAAAACACATTTACTAAGCTTATAAACATAAAGATGAGACTTCAGCATAACACACAGAAACAAAACAGATCAACAAAACCTTTCAGTTCATGGCTCAAATGAATTTGCCTAATTGTACAGAAATAGGATTTTTTCCCCTTGAAATAGAAACACTCACTTCCTTTTATCTGGACTTCATTTGCCCCTAGAAATACCATATAATCTGAAGGTTAATCCTCTCTTTTATCAGCCTCCATTCAGCAACCTCTTTCCCCCTTTCCATTCCTGCTTTGTTTTAGAAACAAAGTTTTTTTAAATCTAGGCAAGGGAAAAATGATGTGTGCTTACATAACAGAGACAGCATCTTTCTCTTGAGATATTCATTTTATGTACTGAACATTGTGACAAAGAGGGTAGACAAATTACAAGATCCAAGTCTCCTGCACAATAAACAGCACAGGATATCCCCTCAAGGACAAAGGAGATGCATTGAATTAACACTAAGACACATTGAAGCATCCTGTTGCACCCTGGTGGAATCTGCTTAAGCGAAGCATGCATTTTTTCTAGGATTTATATGAACTACTTTGCAACCCTAGCAAAAGAAACAACTTTTTAAAGGAGGCATGTACATCCATGCTTGCTCTGAAGAATCCTTCTTGCTCTGGATCCAAAGAAATGATCCCTAAACTGAATTCTGCAAAATGCTGAGTTACATGAACATCACTTCAATATAAAAAATAGCTCCTGAACATGTGCTTTATTAGACCTATAGGCTCATTAAGCAGTCTGCTTGCCAGAGAGAAGGATCAGGGATGTGAGAGAACAAATTCTAAGACTTATCAGGTGAGACAAATTATACTATTACAAAGAGTGACAACCACCAGCGATATAAGGAGAAAAGTCAAAACCTGGGGATCTATAGGTTGCTCCCACCTATCCTTCTGGTGCAAGAAAAGAATCAAGAAGGTAGAAGAAGAATCAGTTAAGACTCTTTAAACAAAAAGTGCTGATAGGAGGTATTGCTGTCTGGGATTTGGTGCGAACGATCTGGATGATGCACTGGAAACATGAGATAGGTTGCACTGCAAGGATTGATAAAAATGCATTTGGCTGAGGTGGCTTTAAAACTTCAGGATGCTGAAGTCACAGAAAAAAATTCTTGAACGGTGTTAGATGCAGACTTTTGCTTCAAAAAGGTCTATAAAACCTCTCAAAAGATAGGAGAAGTAATACTTTTTTGATTGTTATGGCCTTTGTAATCCCTATGTTAGTACTTTAAGAAATGGAGTTTATTTTTTAAAACTCTCCTTCAGTTCTGAATGCGGGACATCAAATTTATTTAGGCAACTAAAGGATAGATTTTGCTTAAAGTTCAAGTAAAGGAACTTGGTGATGCTCTGCTCTGTAGATTACAATGAAATAAATAAATATAATAGTAATTCTAGCAAGGGAAAGTGGGATGATGCTTTCCAAAAGCAAAGTGCAGGGTTTTTTTTCCAGAGGCATAAAGTAGGAGTGATAAATATCTGCTGGAAGAGAAACTCTTCCAAACTTCATTTTTTTAGGAAATTTCTCACTTGTCTTTCTGATATCTTCTTTCCTTAGGTGGAAAGAAATGGTTGAATCAATTGCTGACCTGATGCAAACTTGGCAGAAATAGCAGGAACTCAGGAGGAAAATTAATTCTTGATTTTAAGGGATGTTAAAAGGTGCTTTTTTCAGAAGGCAACTGGACTTTCCGATTTTTCTTTGAAGAAAAGAAAATCAGGGCTCAAAAAGCTTCTGGGATGAGAAGCAAAACGTCTTTAAAGAAAAATCAAAAAGTCCAGTTGCTTCTTGAAAAAAAAAGCACCTTTGGGACAACCATGACCTGGTTGACTGAGAATCTTCATAGACATTAAAAGCTTTCCGTAATTAAATGTGGATTTATAGAAAATGAATTTTAATAACCATAGAGCAATGATAAGTAGGATTCCATAGCAAAAGAAAGTAATGTGAAGAGGAGTTCAAAATGTCTAGAGTTCCTTAAAATTTACTAGAGGGCATTTTCAAGCCCTATATTAAATAGGGATATTTTTAAAAATGTTGACTTCAAAGTCCTTATTTCTCTGTTCTTTTGTTGAAGATAAATTATAAAAGCTTACGGTGATTCAAGGATTTGTCTCCCATTTCACTGTCAAGAGTTCCAGTGATCCAACAGTGATGACTGAGAAAACTTTAAAACTCCGAACCTTGATTTTGGAAAGAATTAAGGATCCCATTGTAAATTTCAGATTAGAACCCACAAAGCAAAACCTAACTCAGAATAAAAGGAAGTGATACTAACATAGTGAAGGGCATGAATAAAGGATCAGTAATCTCAAATGATTATTTGAATCTAAATCTAGGTACATACATGCCCATTAATTTTGTAGAGATGTTAATATGTGTAATCCATTGTTATAAAATGGAGAATGAATATATTCCAGTAGTTTTATTGGCCATAATACAGAAGTGCCTTTTCTGCAATGTTTTCCATTTCCTCCATTTGGCTTTTTATATCCTATTTCGTTTTCCTAAGATTAGCTAATTTAATATTCAAATTTTTTTTCAAATGAACATATCCACATCTAAGCATTCTTTATGTGTATGTGAACCCACGTTTAGGGTCATATCCATTACACATTTAAAATATTTCAATCTAGAACCATAATATGAACCTCTGAGGGGAAAAAAATCACATATATCATATAGATAACAAAATTCTGGTATAGTTCCGTGATAAGTATATATTCACTAATAATGGTGTAGTTTATACTATGCCCCTAAATTCAGTAAAATTAGCCAGCTCTTGCAAATAATTTTCTGAGGCCTACAAAGGGCAGGCTTAAGGGGGGGGGGAAAGGTTATTATTTTGACAACAAAGCCATTAGAAACCAAACAAGAGGAATTTGAGTGTTTCTTTCTTTCTGCAGAGCAGAAAAAAAATCAATCACACAACACTACAAATCATGTGGGTACATTAATTATGAAATTTTACCTCTTGGATTTTTTCCCCTCAAGCATTCTGAAAACAGTTTGATGAAATAACCTATTGTGAGTAATCAACAATAATAACATTACTCTTGACAAGCCATAAATAATAATGAAATGAACATCTCAAGAATAATATTTGCAACCATACAGAGAAAAATAAAATAAGCAGAAAACCAGCCCATATCCTAATAAGCATATGGAGAGTAGAATCAAGTCTCTTTCAAGCTGAGATAAATTCCTGGTGGTTTCAAATTATGGTAAATTTCTAAAAAAGAAATCACTATACAAACATATCGTTTGTGTAGTGATTTCTTTTTTTAGAAATTTACCATAATTTCTTCCTGGTTTTTTTTTAAACTTCTCAGTCTAGCCTTTATCCTTGGAAGTTCCCCATCCAAATATTATCCCT
Organism: Thamnophis elegans; assembly: GCF_009769535.1. Classification (NCBI taxonomy): domain Eukaryota; kingdom Metazoa; phylum Chordata; class Lepidosauria; order Squamata; family Natricidae; genus Thamnophis; species Thamnophis elegans. The sequence goes on along the minus strand of NC_045543.1, from coordinate 15,444,172 downwards.
GTCCAGCCCTGCTTAGCTTCCAAGTAAGTTAGGCATCCTAGATTTTGTGCCTTACTGGTTTAAAAGAAGACAAATTAAAGCTCTGCTTTCTCCTCTTGCTTTTAATGGTAATAAACTGTAATTCACATTTAAATGGAATTAATGGAAGATTACACAAAGGGGAGCTTTACCAACTCCGATATATTAAAATATCCTATCATTCATAAGCCTTTTTTCCTCTTCCCAAGTATCTCTTGGTTTCTTGCTGATATTTGGAGACATTTATCAGTACATAAAAGTCACAGAAGAAAAAAAAACAGAAAAGAATTTAAAACAACAACGTAGTCTCATTATTAAAGATAACATATTTATTATGGAATAAGACTTTATGATTCTGGATTACAAAAGTTTAGCCTACAATTGATCTGTTTGTCTTTAAAGATCCATAACAGATTATATTTTGTAGACTTCATAACAGAAGTTGATTCCCTGTTAAACTGTTAAAGAAGAGAAAATATCGCAGGAGAATAATAGCAAGTATAGATTTTTGCTCCAAAGTAAATTTCTACAGATGACACACTTCAGAAATTGTATTTCAAATTCCTGCCTCTGGCTGTCCTGGCAAGATGGTGCTGAGCAATTGCTGATACAGAAATGTCATTTTGCAGTTTCAATTATAATATAAGGTTCATGTGTGGGAATATAATATAGGGAATCTGCACACATTCTGCCAACCAGTAATTCAAACTATATATGAAACACAGGAGTAGCTTTGAAAACAGGGTTAAGCAATATACACTAGTGGAGCGATAAGCATCAAATTCAGTGAAGACCAAAAATGCAAAACACAAATCTATTCATTTAAAACATTTTCTGTGCTCCTGCAACTAACATCAACTAACCAAATAATATATTCCCAGGGCATGATCTGAGGGGTATGATATAATGCAGCTAAACAGGTATAGATTTGCCGGTGTCTGATTAGGAGACATCTGGGAATTGAACATATGGCACTTCATAACTTTCGATGAAAGGAAGAAAACATATAAAATATGCTAAATAAAAGTATGCAGAAAATAATACTTCCAACATTGGATAAGAATCTCAGTTCGGTGTAGTGGCTAAGGTGCCAGGTTGGAAACCGGGAGACCATGAGTTCTAGGCAAGAAGCCAACTGGGTAATCTTGGACCAGTCCCTCTCTCTCATCCCTAGGAAGGAGACAATGACAAGCCTTCTCTGTGGCTGCCCCGGCCCTTTGGAACGAGCTCCCCTTGGAGATTCGGACCCTCTCCACCCTTCAGGCCTTCCGGACGGCCGTGAAGACCTGGTTGACCCAGCAAGCCTGGGGTTGAGTCCCCCCCCCTACTCAAATTTGCTGTGTCTGTTGTGCTTTTAAACTGTTTGTATTGTCTGATTGTCTTTGTCTTACTTTTTGTAATTTCCCCTCTCTTGGCTTTGTTCAGCCGCCCTGAGTCCCTTCGGGGAATAGGGCGGCCTACAAATTGAATAAAATCCAAATCCAAAATCCAAATCCAAATCCACTTCTGAAAATTGTGCCAGAAAAACTGCAGGAACTTGCCCAGGCAGTTGCCAGGAGTCAAAAACAGACATGTAGGCACTCAAAACAAGATAAAATGGGAACCCAACCATGGGTTAAACATCAGTTAAAGGACAGCTTTAAATAAGGATATCATAAGAAGTAAGTCATTTTCTTATAACCATCTATTTTCATACAGAAATATACAGTACTTTGTAAGGTTAAAAAGTGAAAGATGTGAGTAAGGACAATGATAAACCAAATGAATGGCAGTGATGAATATCTAGGTAACAATAAAGGGGAACATTTCTGGATCAGGGTTGAATGTTATCTAGTTTGGGTAATTAAATGTCTGCAAGAAAACAACCAGTCTCAAAGAGCACCAAATACTTTTTATCTAGGTAACATGATTGAGGAATACTTACAGAAATTAAATACACTTCTAGCTGTGTGAAAAGAAAACTAGGAGGGACAGGGAATTCACATATGTTTGCAACTTCATATTCTAGTAAGATACAATCAAGTAAGATGTTTAATAAATCTTTATTCTCAAGCTTTTCGATTTTATTTCTGGACAAATTCTTTCAAACAAAATTTTATTTACACAGATGCTTAATAAGGTTCTTTTCTTAAGAGGTGAAGAAATATTTTTGTTGGGATGAATGCTATACGGCAATGCAGCAATTAAATGTAAAGCCGGAATGACATTTAATTGGAGAGGGAGAAAGTTAGAATTTTTTAAAAAGGATCATATGTACAAAGCATAAGTGACTGTAGTCCATTACTCTTTCTTTCTCTCAGGGGCCTAAAGAAAAACTGGCATCTCATGGAAGTTAACTTATTGCAACTTATGAATCTGAGATTGGGTTAAAACCAGAGGAGGTAAATAAACCAACTGAACAATGCATGATTTGAGAATTTGGCATGTTTAAATGTGACCAGTTTCTTTTAAACGTATTCCTAGTTTCTCTATAAGAAAAAGCCAATCCCTTGGAAAGTGTATCAAACTTTTTTTTTTCTTCAAAATTGTTTTCTCAGCTATGTATGAAAGCACAGGAAAGAATGAGCAATTTCCTAATTTAAGGCTCTGGTCAGTCTTATTCCAACCTGTGCATGAAGTGCTAAAATAGGTTAGCACTGCATGTAAACCAACACAGTAAAAGTCAACCATTTTTTAAAAACCTTTCAAAATATTTCAAAAACCAAGGGGGATAACCAACTGAACTGTTTTCACTGATGACATACTAATTTAAAATGTAAATGATAATTCCTGGTCTGAATCTGATTACACATATTGTGCTTCAGATGTTATTTTATTAAATCTACTCCCAGCAAATTGCTATTATTCACAAATCTGATTTCAGTTCCATGCTGAGTTGAAGCATCCTTTTTTTTTTTAAAGTTAAGATTCAATTAATTTAAAAGATAAGTAGAGGATGAGTAGGAAAATGGGAATCCCAGGGTGGAAAGAAATATTCAACTGTATAGGCAGAAGCTTAGATCCGAAAAATTGAAGTTTCACAGTATGCGAATATCACTTGCCTGTGAAGCATTTTTATTTTTAGAGAATGAAAATCCTTGACAACTTTCAGCCTATATAAATCTGTACCTAAAATATGCACTGTGGCTAGCTCCTTTCTAATAAAATAATTGTTTAAGAAAGTCTTAATAGAACCATGATATTAAATAATGGATAGCAACTAACTCATAATTTCTAACAATACAAAACAATAAGAATCTAAGTGGACATTACCATTTTAAGATTATTATACTAATATTAATCATCCCTTGAGGTTTTTTCATCTTCCAACAAATTCTAGTTCTTTAAAGAAAACAAACAAATGGATCATAAAATAAATCAATTCAAAGTTCTCACTTGAGGCATAAATGACCAAGTTGAAAGTATCATAGTTAGACATATTGTGCTCAGACTCAGCCCCCTTGGGTAGTCCATAATGCTTGGAAAGATGAAAAGAAAGATACATCAATTCAGAAGATTTTAAAAGTTAAAGTACAACTGAAACCAGAAACTTTTAATGGATAGAAAAAAGTCATGAGACTTAGTTTTTATATATGATCATTGTAACAAGACCATGATGTGCTCAAAACTGGGCAGGTATAAATTTCTAAAAAAAAAAGGAAAGGTTGGTGGAGAAGATGGAACTTGCAATGGTGACTGAATTAACTTCTGTGATTAGATAAAAAAATCACATTGAAGTTTGACTGGAAAGCCTTTGTAGACTTGTTGCATAAAATAGAAATGTGAATTTATGATTTGTGGTTTTGGTGATAATAGAGATTATAGAGTAAGAGATAATTTTGTAATTGTACTTATATTTGCTTTAGAGGAAATCAAAAGCTTTCTTTTTATTCTTTCTATGTTTTCCTTCTTTGCTTTCTTTTTCCTTTCTTTACTGCTTTTACTCTTTATTAGTTTGTGATTCATGCTATTTGTAAAACATTTAATAAAGATATAAAGAAAAAGAAAGATGAAAAGAAAGAGAAGAGAACGATTAGAACTATTAGGGAAAGGATTTGATTATACAGTGACACCAGATACACTCCTAGAAGGCTTGAAAGGTGGGTGTTAGATCATACTGGAGAAGATCCTTTTAATATCTGTCAATCCTGGCCTGGTAAATAATAGTAAATAATGAATCAAAATTCATATCACCCAGTTAGTCAGAAGGAAGAATTTTCTTTTATGATTATTTCATGTTCAAGTGTTTTTACTCATTAAACAGTGGATAGCTTAGGATCATCCTCCTTGCATGTGTACTTATTAATCACAACAGACACACAGTAACCACAGAAGTGAATATACTGCCTCACATTTTGTCAATATTTAAGTATATCTTTGTGAGATGGCTATGTGTTGCATTATTTTGAGGGGACAGCACATTTACATTGTTATACAAGCTGTATACTCACTGCTTTACATTGTAGTCAAGTGTCATTTCTTCAGTGTTGCCACATGAAAAGATATACTTAAATATTGACAAAATATGAGGGGGTGTACTCACTTCTGTGATATACTGTATATTTCTCATCTGCAACTGTTCCGACCCCCCTTCTGACCTGCAAATCACCCAGACACAGGCTTGGCTGTTTGCCACTCTTTAATCACGGATTTATCGACTCCTTTGGCTGAAGGCCCAGACAAGACTCACATGCAAGAATAGTTGGCAGCAACCCAAAATCCAACAGGCACAGATACAAGACAGACAGAGTATTCCAATACTGTTTCAAACGGTTGTGTCCTGCAAATGACCCCTCCCAACTTCTTCACTTATATACTCTCTTGGGAGGGGCCAAGCCACAACCACCTGGGCTTAATTATCATCTCTGAGTCTGCCTCCGGAGCTGCTGCTTCTGTTTCTCCGCCCGTCTTAATCTTGCATCAGGAACAAACTGCCTTGAATCCTCTCGACTGCTCCATGCCTCAGGCGCCTCCTGGTGGCCTCTCTGGTCCTTGCTCTGAGTCTGAACCCTGCCCAGGGTGCTCCACATCTTCCCTGGCAGACTCAGATGGTTCCTCGCTATATGAGTCCATCAGTAGCTCAACCAGATCCTGCTGGGCCACAACATGCAACTATCCATTTTATCTAGAAATAAAGAGGTCCGAGAACATTTTATCCATTCTATTTAAAATTGCCCATTATTGCAATACAGTGTTGTCTGTCCTTCCTTCCTTCCTTCCTTCCTTCCTTCCTTCCTTCCTTCCTTCCGAATATATGTTTTATTGATACATTGTTTCATTAAAAACCTAAAAACTTCCATGTCTATCTGAACATCGTGTTGTCTCAGCATAATTAATTTTAAGTAAAGAAAGGTACATCAATAACTATAATCATACTAGTGATCTTAATAAACGTATCAATATTAAACTTAAAATAATAAAACAATTAGTTTGTCCATCTTGCAATATTTTCAATGCAAATTTTTATTATCTCTCTGAGTTCTTTTTAAATTCTAACCTCTGTTTTTGTTAGTTAGTCTTTCTTTGTTTCTTATGGTGGTGCAGAGCTTTGGATTTGAAGGCAAAAAGACATGAGGGACATGACGATGCAAAAGTGGCCCCTGTCTGTAATGCCTTAAGGCAGCTGCACCTTTTCCTACTAAGTGGGCATGTGATCCTTGGAAAATATTTCCCTGGTTTAAGAAACTGGAGAAAGGAGCCACATTCGTGCCTATAAGTAATCTGAAGTACCATTCCCCCCCCCCTTTGAATCTAGTGCCGCTATTTTTCACTTTCTCAAATTCATCCGCAGAATTTGGATGTTTAATCTATTCATGTTTCTGAATCTAGGGAGGGAGGTGTAGGAATGAAAGGGAGAAAGCATATACTTAGGGTTCAATTATTAAATGTTATTGGGAGCTATCAGTTGGGAAAGCATTTGTGTATTATTGCCAAGAAAGCAGGAAGGTTGTATCTATGTTGCCATCAAGAGTCAAACTTAAGTTGAAGGGTTCTTACCTATTTCTGTCTGTGAATCTGCAAAATAATATATTCCTCTTATTTAGATTTCTACTTCAACAACGACGCAGCATAGCATGTGTCAAGGATGATAAGAGAAGTAGAAAACACAAACTAGACAAATGCATTTATGCATTTACTAGGCTTTCACTTGCCTGCAATTCCAGCTTTTAAGAGGTGCCCTGCCTCAATTCTTTCACACAAGCAAAATTATAGCCAACTCCAACAATTATTTCTTTGGATTAATGACAACTGATTTGAAGCTGTCGCTTGACCAATGTTCACACAACTGCATTTTAGGGCTAACTCACAGAACCTCACTGTGTGAAAGAGAGAAATCCACAGAAAGTACATATTTTAGGTAAAACCTTTGCCTTTGGATGCTCTGACAAGCACAAAGTAACCAGAAGGGTCCCCCCCCTTTTTTTTACTAGCCCCTAGATAGGAAACATCATCTGTTCTCCACAGACTGCTAGATAAAATTAAAGCAGAGTGTGAACTGCACTACAGGTGCTTATTGCCCGCCAATTACAAGTTGGGAACACTGTGATTTAAATAGTAGGAGAGACCTATTATTGGACTGAAGCAGTGTGTTATAGCAAATCCTGTCAAACAAGCTAATGACAGGGCAGGACTGAAACAATGGTGCTCTGAAAGGGTTGTCATCTAGAGAGACAACAGACAGTTCCATTGCAGAGTGATGTCTCTCCTGCTCATTCATCTGCTCTACAGCCTTGCTGGCTGCTGCAGCCAAGGCTACTTCTGACCAAAAGGCCCTGAGCATTGGAGATCCTAGAGCTATTTTTGACAGATTCATACCTTCTGCACAATATTCATGCCTTTGTAATTTCAAGGCTAGACTGAAGTAAGGCACTATGTGGCCAGCTGCTCTTGATGGATATTTAGACTGCTGGCTAATACAAAATACAACAGCCCATTTATTTGGTGGGTTAATTGAGAAAATAACATATTATTTTATTGCTTCAGTATTTGCACTGATTCTTTGGATAGTTCAAACAGAAAGGATGGATTTTTGAAAACCCTAAATGACGTTATGGCATGTAGTCTCAATTTCTTCAAAGAAAATAACATCATCATCACCACCACCACCACCACCACCACCATTGTCAAAAGGTCAGAATCAAGATCACCCCATTCTTGTTACTTATACCACAATGGACATTCCATCATCCAAATATAAAACACTGTTATTTAATTGTTACCTATATTTATATATATGTAAAAGTGTTGTAAGACTCATGTGATTTCTTTGTTATTCTGCTTAGGTATTTCCTCAAGGAACATATCTGATATATATGTATATATACATGTGTGTGTATGTATGTATTTGTGTGTACAAACACATATATGTGGTTATTCTGTGGCTTTTAAATATTGGAATGAAGATAGATAGATAGATAGATAGATAGATAGATAGATAGATAGATAGATAGATAGATAGATAGATAGATAGATAGATAGATAGATAGAGATATAGATATAGATATAGATATAGATATAGATATAGATATAGATATAGATATAGATATAGATAGATGGATAATAGATAGATAATAGACAGATAAT